>NC_135233.1:150667627-150967627 GCF_051348905.1 Ranitomeya variabilis | reverse complement strand
AGTGAGTGATAACGGAAGGAATTTCATGGCTGCCTTTCCCAACTGAAACACATTCCTTGCCTGGCTCACACCTTAAACCTGGTGGTGCAGTGCTTCCTGAAAAGTTATCCGGGGTTACCTGACCTGCTCCTCAAAGTGCGCAGACTTTGCTCGCATATCCGCCGTTCGCCCGTACACTCCAGCCGTATGCAGAACTATCAGCGGTCTTTGAACCTTCCCCAGCATCGCCTAATCATCGACGTTGCAACAAGGTGGAACTCCACACTGCACATGCTTCAGAGACTGTGCGAACAGAGGCGTGCTGTTATGTATTTGTGGGAGGATACACGGGCAGGCAGTTGGATGGCAGACATGGAGTTGTCAGGTGTGCAGTGGTCGAAGCTACAAGACCTGTGTCAAGTCCTTCAGTGTTTTGAGGAATGCACACAGCTGGTTAGTGCAGACAACGCCATAATAAGCATGAGCATCCCCCTAATGCGTCTGCTGATGCAAAGTTTGACGCACATAAAGGAGCAGGCGTCTGCAGCCGAGGAAGAGGAAAGCCTTGATGACAGTCAGCCATTGTCTGGTCAGGGCCGTGTAGAGGACGCGGTAGCAGGCGAAGAGGATGAGGAGGATGAGGAGGATGATGGGGATGAGTACTTTTTTAATGAGGAAGCTTCTCCTGGGCCAACAGAAATTAGTGGCGTTGCAAGGCTGGGTTCTGGTTTTTTAAGGGAGACAAGTGACGTAGATTTGCCTGTAACTGCCCCTCAAACCAGCACAACCGCAGATTTGACAACTGGAACTTTGGCCCACATGGCGGATTATGCCTTACGTATCCTCAAAAGGGACCCACGCATTATTAAAATGATGAGCGATGACGATTACTGGTTGGCCTGCATCCTTGACCCTCGCTATAAAGGCAAATTGCAAAATATTATGCCACATGAGAACCTCGAACAAATATTAGCAACCAAACAAGCAACTCTTGTAGACCGTTTGATTCAGGCATTCCCAGCACACAGCGCCGGTGATGGTTCTCACACGAGCTGCAGGGGGCTACAGGGCAGAGGTGTTAGAGGTGCACAAATCAGAAGTGGTGTTGGACAGAGGGGTTTTCTGACCAGGTTGTGGAGTGATTTCGCAATGACCGCAGACAGGACAGGTACTGCAGCATCTATTCAAAGTGACAGGAGACAACATTTGTCCAGTATGGTTACTAACTATTTTTCATCCCTTATCGATGTTCTCCCTCAACCGTCATTCCCATTTGATTACTGGGCATCCAAATTAGACACCTGGCCTGAATTGGCAGAATATGCATTGCAGGAGCTTGCTTGCCCAGCAGCTAGTGTGCTATCAGAAAGAGTATTCAGTGCTGCTGGTTCAATATTAACCGAAAAAAGGACTTGTCTGGCTACCCAAAATGTGGATGATCTAACCTTCATTAAAATGAACCACTCCTGGATTTCAAATTATTTTGCCCCACCTTTCCCGGCTGACACCTAGCTTTCCTATAAAAAAGGTCTTGCTTGTGGACTGGTCTTACTGAGTGTTCCAATCTCTTAATTAGCAGCAGCTGTTTGTCCAGCATACGACATGTTTACACCTCCCTCAATGGGAAAACTCCCCCCACGGGGCCGTGGTCTCGCCACTTGGCGCAAGCACCCGTTAGAGTGCCGTTTGTCTGAAGAGGTGGGTGTGCCCGCTTTTGGTCGACGGCACTGCCACTGGGTCCCTCATAGTACAATAAAGTGTCTCTGGCGGTGGTGGCGCGCACCCAACGTCAGACACACCGTTGTAACATGAGGGGCCCTGGGACGGTACCGCCAGCCACAAGAGAGTTCACCCCCCAGCTCAAACTGTGCTCTACCACGTGCAAAATTATCTCTCACAGCTCCACCAATGTTTAGTCTATGCGCTGACATCATTCAATGCCTGGCACTGACAATACCAATTTGTTGACATCTATGATGCTAGTTAAAGTAGTCTGGGTCAGTGTCCTATATTGACACCAGTAAATACTTACTGCCAAATTACTATGTCAGAAACTCAGCAGATGAGCCCACCCCTGTACCTAAGTATGCCACACTTTTTTTTTTTGTTTGTTTTGCGAGACATTAACATCTATTTATTTTTTGTGAGTAATAACTGTGTCAGACACTCCTTGCAATCCTCCTCCACTGACCACAACAATGCTGCCTGTGTACCCCTGCGAGATAACTCTAAGTGCCTTGAGCCTGTTTTTAGTTATTTTAGGCCTAGTAAGCCTGTCTCCGGTCCCTCCTTGCAATCGTCCTCCGCTGACCACACCAATGCTGCCCGTGTACGCCTGGAACCTATTTAAAACTGCATAGAGCCTATTTTTATTTATTTTAGGCCTAGTAAGCCTGTCTGCGGTCCCTCCTTGCAATCCTCCTCCACTGACCACAACAATGCTGCCTGTGTACCCCTGCAAGATAACTCTAAGTGCCTTGAGCCTATTTTTAGTTATTTTAGGCCTAGTAAGCCTGTCTGCGGTCCCTCCTTGCAATCCTCCTTCGCTGACCACACCAATGCTGCCCGTGTACCCCTGGAACCTATTTAAAACTGCATAGAGCCTATTTTTATTTATTTTAGGCCTAGTAAGCCTGTCTGCGGTCCCTCCTTGCAATCCTCCTCCACTGACCACAACAATGCTGCCTGTGTACCCCTGCGAAATAACTCTAAGTGCCTTGAGCCTATTTTTAGTTATTTTAGGCCTAGTAAGCCTGTCTGCGGTCCCTCCTTGCAATCCTCCTCCGCTGACCACACCAATGCTGCCCGTGTACCCCTGGAACCTATTTAAAACTGCATAGAGCCTATTTTTATTTATTTTAGGCCTAGTAAGCCTGTCTGCGGTCCCTCCTTGCAATCCTCCTCCACTGACCACAACAATGCTGCCTGTGTACCCTTGCGAGATAACTGTAAGTGCCTTGAGCCTATTTTTATTTATTTTAGGCCTAGTAAGCCTGTCTGCGGTCCCTCCTTGCAATCCTCCTCCACTGACCACAACAATGCTGCCTGTGTACCCTTGCAAGATAACTCTAAGTGCCTTGAGCCTATTTTTAGTTTTTTTAGGCCTAGTAAGCCTGTCTGCGGTCCCTCCTTGCAATCCTCCTCCACTGACCACACCAATGCTGCCCATGTACCCCTGGAACCTATTTAAATTTCATAGAGCCTATTTATATATTTTATTTAATATTAATAAAGCCATGATGGACTACGCTGTACCACGCTACAAGCTAACCAGTCGACACTTCTTTTGCGAGAAAAGCCATCCCAACCCTCCACCAGCATGTAAAAGACCGCATTGTCCATGCACTCTGTCAATCTGTGAGTACAAAGGTGCACCTGACAACAGACGCATGGACCTGTAGGCATGGCCACGGAAGGTTACGTGTCCATTATGGCGCAATGGGTTAATGTGGTGGATGCATGGTCCACAGGGGACAGCCTACTAAGTCTGTCTGCAGTCTCTAATTCAAAATGTCCTCCACTGTATAAATCTGAGCTTCAACCTTCTGGCTCTCATTAAGTGCTGTTTTTTAAAAAGTTTGGTGGTTGGGGCCTACTAACGGTGTCTGCCGCTCCCTGGTGTTGTCCTCCACTGTATAAATCTGAGCTTCAACCTTCTGGCTCTCATTAAGTGCTTTTTAAAAAAAAAAAAGTTTGGTGGTTGGGGCCTACTAACGGTGTCTGCCACTCCCTGGTGTTGTCCTCCACTGTATATATCTGAGCTTCAACCTTCTGGCTCTCATTAAGTGCTGTTTTTTAAAAATTTCGGTGGTTGGGGCCTACTAACGGTGTCTGCCGCTCCCTGGTGTTGTCCTCCACTGTATAAATCTGAGCTTCAACCTTCTGGCTCTCAGTAAGTGCTTTTTAAAGAAAAAAAGTTTGGTGGTTGGGGCCTACTAACGGTGTCTGCCGCTCCCTGGTGTTGTCCTCCACTGTATAAATCTGAGCTTCAACCTTCTGGCTCTCATTAAGTGCTGTTTTTTAAAAATTTCGGTGGTTGGGGCCTACTAACGGTGTCTGCCGCTCCCTGGTGTTGTCCTCCACTGTATAAATCTGAGCTTCAACCTTCTGGCTCTCATTAAGTGCTTTTTTTAAAAAAAAAAGTTTGGTGGTTGGGGCCTACTAACGGTGTCTGCCGCTCCCTGGTGTTGTCCTCCACTGTATAAATCTGAGCTTCAACCTTCTGGCTCTCAGTAAGTGCTTTTTAAAAAAAAAAAGTTTGGTGGTTGGGGCCTACTAACGGTGTCTGCCGCTCCCTGGTGTTGTCCTCCACTGTATAAATCTGAGCTTCAACCTTCTGGCTCTCATTAAGTGCTGCTTTTTAAAAATTTGGTGGTTGGGGCCTACTAATGGTGTGTGCCGCACCTTGGTGTTGTCCTGTGTTATTTTCCTGACCTTTAATCTTCAGGCTTTCGGCCTTCATTTGTAATATTAAACTGCATAGGGCCTACTAGTTGGGTTGGGCCTACTAACGGTGACTGCCGCTCAAAGGTGTTCTCCTCCACTGAACAAAGCAGTGCCGCCTGTTTTGTCATGGTTCTCAATGACAAGAGACCGTAGTAAAGCATACAAAAGGACTAGCTCTTGGAAGATGGGAACTCGAGCTGACTGTGAGCTAAACCTACCGCACAACTAAGTGGCCGGGTAGCGTGCCTACGTTTTATCCCTAGACGCCCAGCGCCAGCCGGAGGACTGACTGACCCTAGCAGAGGAAAATACAGACCTGGCTTACCTCTAGAGAAATTTTCCCCAAAAGGCAGACAGTAGCCCCCACATATATTGTCGGTGATTTTAGAGGAAATTGACATACGAAGTATGAAGATAGGTTTAGCAAATTGAGGTCCGCTTACTAGATAGTAGGAAGACAGAAAAGGGAACTTCACAGTCAGCTGAAAACCCTTTCAAAACACCATCCTGAAATTACTTTAAGACTCTAATATCAACTCATGACACCAGAGTGGCAATTTCAGCTCACAAGAGCTTCCAGCCTCAGAAATATTCAAACACAGAGAACTGGAACAAAAATGCAAAAACAATCTTAGGACTACAAGTCCAACTTAGCTGATAGTAGTCTAGGAGCAGGAACATGCAACAGAAAGGCTTCTGGTAACATTGTTGGCCGGCATAGAAATGACTGAGGAGCAAGGCTAAATAGAAACTCCCACATCCTGATGGAAACAGGTGAACAGAGGAGATGAAGCACACAAGTTCAGTACCACCAGTAACCACCGGGGGAGCCCAGAAACCAAATTCACAGCAGTACCCCCCCTCAAGGAGGGGGCACCGAACCCTCACCAGAACCACCAGGGCGATCAGGATGAGCCCTATGAAAGGCACGGACCAAATCGGAGGCATGAACATCAGAGGCTGTCACCCAAGAATTATCCTCCTGACCGTAGCCCTTCCACTTGACCAAATACTGAAGTCTCCGTCTGGAAACACGGGAGTCCAAGATCTTCTCGACAACGTACTCCAACTCACCCTCAACCAACACCGGAGCAGGAGGCTCAACGGAAGGCACAACCGGTACCTCATACCTGCGCAACAATGACCGATGGAAGACATTATGAATAGAAAAAGATGCAGGGAGGTCCAAACGAAAGGACACAGGGTTAAGAATCTCCAATATCTTGTACGGGCCGATGAACCGAGGCTTAAACTTAGGAGAAGAAACCTTCGTAGGGACAAAACGAGAAGACAACCACACCAAGTCCCCAACACAAAGACGAGGACCAGCACGACGACGGCGGTTGGCAAACTGCTGAGTCTTCTCCTGGGACAACTTCAAATTGTCCACCACATGCCCCCAAATCTGATGCAACCTCTCCACCACAGCATCCACTCCAGGACAATCCGAAGACTCCACCTGACCGGAAGAGAAACGAGGATGAAACCCCGAATTACAGAAGAAAGGAGAAACCAAGGTGGCAGAACTAGCCCGGTTATTGAGGGCAAACTCCGCCAAGGGCAAAAAGGCAACCCAATCATCCTGATCCGCAGACACAAAACACCTCAAATAAGTCTCCAAGGTCTGATTAGTTCGCTCGGTCTGGCCATTAGTCTGAGGATGGAAAGCAGACGAAAAAGACAAATCAATGCCCATCCTAGCACAGAACGCTCGCCAAAATCTAGACACGAATTGGGTTCCCCTGTCAGAAACGATATTCTCCGGAATACCATGCAAGCGAACCACATTTTGAAAAAAACAGAGGAACCAGCTCGGATGAGGAAGGCAATTTAGGCAAGGGGACCAAATGGACCATCTTAGAGAAACGGTCACACACCACCCAGATGACAGACATCTTCTGAGAAACAGGGAGATCAGAAATAAAATCCATGGAGATGTGAGTCCAAGGCCTCTTCGGAATAGGCAAAGATAACAACAATCCACTAGCCCGAGAACAACAAGGCTTGGCCCGAGCACAAACATCACAAGACTGCACAAAACCTCGCACATCTCGCGACAGGGAAGGCCACCAGAAGGACCTAGCCACCAAATCCCTGGTACCAAAGATTCCAGGATGACCAGCTAACGCAGAAGAATGGACCTCCGAGATGACTCTACTGGTCCAATCATCCGGAACAAACAGTCTACCAGGCGGGCAACGATCAGGTCTATCCGCCTGAAACTCCTGCAAGACCCGTCGCAAGTCTGGGGAAACAGCAGATAATATCACTCCATCCTTAAGGATACCTGTAGGTTCAGAATTACCAGGGGAATCAGGCTCAAAACTCCTAGAAAGGGCATCCGCCTTCACATTTTTAGAACCCGGTAGGTAAGAAACCACAAAATTAAACCGAGAGAAAAATAACGACCAGCGCGCCTGTCTAGGATTCAGGCGCCTGGCAGACTCAAGATAAATCAAATTCTTGTGGTCGGTCAATACCACCACCTGATGTCTAGCCCCCTCAAGCCAATGACGCCACTCCTCAAAAGCCCACTTCATAGCCAAGAGCTCCCGATTACCAATATCATAATTTCGCTCAGCGGGCGAAAATTTACGAGAAAAGAACGCGCAAGGTCTCATCACGGAGCAGTCGGAACTATTCTGCGACAAAACCGCCCCAGCTCCGATTTCTGAAGCGTCGACCTCAACCTGAAAAGGAAGAGCAACATCAGGCTGACGCAAAACAGGGGCGGAAGAAAAGCGGCGCTTAAGCTCCCGAAAGGCCTCCACAGCAGCAGGGGACCAATCAGCAACATCAGCACCCTTCTTAGTCAAATCAGTCAACGGCTTAGCAACATCAGAAAAACCAGTTATAAATCGACGATAAAAATTAGCAAAGCCCAAAAACTTCTGAAGGCTCTTAAGAGAAGAGGGTTGCGTCCAATCATAAATAGCCTGAACCTTGACAGGGTCCATCTCAATGGAAGAGGGGGAAAAAATGTACCCCAAAAACGAAATCTTTTGAACCCCAAAAACACACTTAGAACCCTTTACACACAAGGAATTAGAGCGCAAAACCTGAAAAACCCTCCTGACCTGTTGGACATGAGAGTCCCAGTCATCCGAAAAAATCAAAATATCATCCAGATACACAATCATAAATTTATCCAAATATTCACGGAAAATGTCATGCATAAAAGACTGAAAGACTGAAGGGGCATTTGAAAGACCAAAAGGCATTACTAAATACTCAAAATGGCCCTCAGGCGTATTAAATGCGTTTTTCCACTCATCCCCCTGCTTAATTCGCACTAAATTATACGCCCCACGAAGATCAATCTTAGAGAACCACTTGGCCCCCTTTATTCGAGCAAACAAATCAGTAAGCAGTGGCAAAGGATACTGATATTTAACCGTGATTTTATTCAAAAGCCGATAATCAATACACGGCCTCAAAGAGCCATCTTTTTTAGATACAAAGAAAAAACCGGCTCCTAAGGGAGATGACGAAGGACGAATATGTCCCTTTTCCAAGGACTCCTTAATATATTCCCGCATAGCAGCATGTTCAGGCACAGATAGATTAAATAAACGACCCTTTGGAAACTTACTGCCCGGAATCAGATCTATAGTACAATCGCAATCTCTGTGCGGAGGTAGTGAACCAAGTTTAGGCTCCTCAAAAACGTCACGATAATCAGATAAAAATTCCGGAATCTCAGAGGGAATAGATGACGAAATGGAAACCAAAGGTACGTCCCCATGAGTCCCCTGACATCCCCAGCTTAACACAGACATTGCTTTCCAGTCGAGGACTGGGTTATGAGATTGCAGCCATGGCAATCCAAGCACCAACACATCCTGTAGATTATACAACACAAGGAAGCGAATAATCTCCTGGTGATCCGGATTAATACGCATAGTTACTTGTGTCCAGTATTGTGGTTTATTACTAGCCAATGGCGTGGAGTCAATACCCTTCAGAGGTATAGGAACTTCCAGAGGCTCTAAATTAAACCCACAGCGTTTGGCAAAGGACCAATCCATAAGACTCAAAGCGGCGCCAGAGTCGACATAGGCGTCCGCGGTAATAAACGATAAAGAGCAAATCAGGGTCACAGATAGAATAAACCTAGACTGTAAAGTGCCAATTGAAACAGACTTATCAATCTTCTTAGTACGTTTAGAGCATGCTGATATAACATGAGTTGAATCACCACAATAGAAGCATAACCCATTTTTTCGCCTAAAATTCTGTCGTTCGCTTCTGGACAGAATTCTATCACATTGCATAATCTCTGGCGCCTTCTCAGTAGACACCGCCAAATGGTGCACAGGTTTGCGCTCCCGCAAACGCCGATCAATCTGAATAGCCATTGTCATGGACTCATTCAGACCTGTAGGCACAGGGAACCCCACCATAACATCTTTAATGGCATCAGAGAGACCCTCTCTGAAATTCGCCGCCAGGGCGCACTCATTCCACTGAGTAAGCACAGACCACTTACGAAATTTTTGGCAGTATATTTCAGCCTCATCTTGCCCTTGAGACAGGGCCATCAAGGCTTTTTCAGCCTGAATCTCTAAATGAGGTTCCTCATAAAGCAACCCCAAAGCCAGGAAAAACGCATCCACATTGAGCAACGCAGGATCCCCTGGTGCCAAAGCAAATGCCCAATCCTGAGGGTCGCCCCGGAGCAAGGAAATTACAATCCTGACCTGCTGTGCAGGATCTCCAGCGGAGCGAGATCTCAGAGACAAAAATAATTTACAATTATGTTTTGAAATTCTGGAAGCGAGATCTATCCCCGGAGAAAAATTCAGGTAAAGGAATTCTAGGTTCAGATATAGGAGCATGAATTACAAAATCCTGTAAACTTTGAACCTTCATAGCGAGATTATTCAAACCTGTAGCTAAACTCTGAGAATCCATTTTAATCAGGTGAAATCAGAACCATTCAAGGATTAGAAGGAGAGAGAGACGAAGGCTGCAGTAAGCAGAGATGCAAGTGAATCAACTAATGAGCAAACTCAGAAAAAAAAAAAAAATTCTCTGCAGACTTCTTTTCTCTCCTTTCTTCTGCCAATTATTTTAACCCTTGGCCGGCCAAACTGTCATGGTTCTCAATGACAAGAGACCGTAGTAAAGCATACAAAAGGACTAGCTCTTGGAAGATGGGAACTCGAGCTGACTGTGAGCTAAACCTACCGCACAACTAACAGTGGCCGGGTAGCGTGCCTACGTTTTATCCCTAGACGCCCAGCGCCAGCCGGAGGACTGACTGACCCTAGCAGAGGAAAATACAGACCTGGCTTACCTCTAGAGAAATTTTCCCCAAAAGGCAGACAGTAGCCCCCACATATATTGTCGGTGATTTTAGAGGAAATTGACATACGAAGTATGAAGATAGGTTTAGCAAATTGAGGTCCGCTTACTAGATAGTAGGAAGACAGAAAAGGGAACTTCACAGTCAGCTGAAAACCCTTTCAAAACACCATCCTGAAATTACTTTAAGACTCTAATATCAACTCATGACACCAGAGTGGCAATTTCAGCTCACAAGAGCTTCCAGCCTCAGAAATATTCAAACACAGAGAACTGGAACAAAAATGCAAAAACAATCTTAGGACTACAAGTCCAACTTAGCTGATAGTAGTCTAGGAGCAGGAACATGCAACAGAAAGGCTTCTGGTAACATTGTTGGCCGGCATAGAAATGACTGAGGAGCAAGGCTAAATAGAAACTCCCACATCCTGATGGAAACAGGTGAACAGAGGAGATGAAGCACACAAGTTCAGTACCACCAGTAACCACCGGGGGAGCCCAGAAACCAAATTCACAACACTGTTTACTCCTGTTACCAATTTTGAACTTTATTTTGCCCACTTTATTATTTGGGCCTACTAACTGTGTCTGCCTCCACTGAACTAAGCAATGCTGCCTGGTTAGTCCTGTTACCAATTTTAAATTGCATTTAGCCCACTTTATTATTTGGCCCTATATCACTGTTTCCTCCTCATCCTGCCCATTGCCCAGCTGGTGCTACATGAGTCTTGTGGTACTTTGACCCAGACCACTACATTCCCCTTGCACGCTACACAGCCACAATCTGACCCTGCTGAAAGTCAGGTTTTCCTTCCCGCATACTATACCACCTTACACAGGGACAAAGAGGAAGGTGCAGGTTTCTTTAACAGGTAGGGGGCATACTCGTTGGCGATGTCACAGGCACAGGGCCCCTCAGAGTACGCAAAAGTGTCGCTGCCGGTGGGAGGCGCCCCACACCGCTGTACTTTGAGGGGCCCAGTGCCAGTGCCAATGCGAACGAGTGGGCCCCCCCTGCTTGCTCAGGATCACAGCACTTGCAACGTTGAAATACTTACCACTCCCTGCTCCACCGCCGTGACTTAGTCCACGTTTCCTGGGCCCACTAAAACCTTGAACCAGCCCTACCCCCCACAACTTTTGCCACATGACCCCCAATTTCCAATGCCCAACTATTATTATAAAGTTAATTAAGATTGACAAGCTTCAGAAACAAGAATGGATGTTTTTGGCATTAAAATGGGCACTGTAGGTGTTTTCCTGGCCTCCACTCACTGCCGACTATGCTTCCCCATTGACTTGCATTGGGTTTCGTGTTTCGGTCGATCCCCGACTTTTCGCGATAATCGGCCGACTGCACTCGACTCGACTTTGGACAAAGTCGGGTTTTGCAAAACCCGACTCGATCTTAAAAAAATGAAAGTCGCTCAACCCTACCAGTGACAGAACGTCATCCAGTGCTTCATACGTTCAACATCTACCGCAAGAATGGATACATATAATCATGTATATTTATACAAACATAGGAATGAATGAATGGGTAAGTAAGGACATGATCCTAAAATATGTTGAAAATAACCTACTAACCAAATAGTCTTAACAAAGAATATACATGAACAAAGAGGACCAAGTAATCAATAAGTGGTCAATTGAACACCACCTATTTATAGTAGACCATGACCTTACCCCAAACAGCAATGTTCTAAACATCCGAGCTTAATATACATGAAGTTTAACATATATCACATCCGCATGGAATGGTGTATCAATCAGATCAAATGGTACCAAACATACATGGCAACCACATAGAGTGGTATGTCAAACAAATCAGTCTAAATGAGTAGTGTGTGTAAAAAATGTTTATATTCTGCAGCCTTCTCTTTCCCATTTGTGGGCCGAAATAATTATTTTATACTATCCCTTTGTCTATACCCAAAATAATTATACTCTGACACTGTATCTGTATGAGTTGTGTTCCTAAAAAAGAGTTATACTCTTAACCTGTGTCTATAAGAGTGCTGTGTGAAATAACAAATTTTTCTAATATGCCACTGTGTCTGTGGGAATACTGTGCCAAAAAACCTGTGTGTGTACATGCATCTGAAGTATTCTGAATACAGCCTCTGTGTTGGTACTCTGCAAAGCGGCCTGTGTGGGCGTACGCTGCAAAACAACCGCTTTCAAGTATTTATTTTTTGCATTTGGGTAGACCCCAAAACATTTTGAATCGAAAATAGAACTTATAAACTGCGATGTAGTCTAACAATGTCTGGTTGGATGACAAGGTGTTGGAGAAAGCGAAGTAGGAGGAGTAACAGGTTTTTGCCTCAGGCCCAGCTGTCACAACATTTACCTAGTGGGTAGTTAGAGAAATATAATGTCCCTGCCCATGCTTACTGGTCCATGTATCGGTGGTTATGTGGACCTTTACACTAATGGGGTTGTGCAATGCACACCTGATTTTGTCAGCAACATGTTCGTGCAAGGCAGGGATGGGCCGCCTGTAAAAGTAGTGGAGGATGGGAAAAATGTACTGTGGTTCCTATGATCCCAATGTATTGTTAGCCTTTTAGAAATCACTTGTAAGACCACATAAAGAATATGGGATCCAGTGTTTGGGGATGTACAGCTAAACGCTTCAGTGGGATGATGTGGAGATGCTAGGTGATACTGCTCATGGTGGTGCTGTTACACTCTCTCTTTGTGGGGAGCCAGGAGGCCCTGTTGCTCAGGAGGGGGTGTAAGAGGCCGAGACCACAGCAGAAAAGGGAGCAGCAGGAGGCTGAGATCTTTATTGGTTTTTCAGGTGTGTATTCTACTGCAGTTTGTGCTTTGCATTCAGGTGACTCATCATGCAGGTAATGCTTAGGTTAATTACATTCATGCCTCTCTTCAGTCTCTGATGGCACCGCATGCAAACCACCTGTGTATTTTTAGGGAGCTCCTTTGAGCTGGCTTTGATCGGCGCGGTGGCCAGTAGCAGACGATATATTGGCTTTTGCACCCTGCTCCCTCTTTTGCTATGCAGCTGGGGCAGCGTGATCACCATCTCTTACTCCGAACTGCCCACGTCACTCGGATGGCTGGTACTCTATGTGGGGTCTAGGACCTCATCATTCCCCATCGCATCACCGCATCACAAGTCTGTCCTTAACTCTGCTGTGTTACTAATTCACTTCTGTCCTACTCCTCTGCTTCTCCCCTCTGCAAATCCCTTCATTGTCTTCCATCCCACAATGTATCTACTTCAAGCTACTAACACTGACCTACAAAGCCGGGCATTATCTGTTTCTCTCATATATTTTATAACTAATCTTCTTCCTCCTTCTCCTCTTCCTCATGTTCAACCACCTGATCCATCATTGCCTGAAGCATTTTTTTTCACAGAAGCATAGAATATAGAAGAGTAACGCTGTTGATGGCATCATCAGCTATTGTCATGTTTGTGAAGTACTTGAAGCAGTACAACAGGGCACACATGTCCCGCATGGAGGCCCACTCTTTGGTCTTGAAATGTTGTTGTTCCGCAGAGCGACTTACCCATATATGCTGCAGCTCAAGCTCCTCTATCATGTGCTGCTGCTCGCACAGTCACTCCAGCATATACAAGGTGGAGTTCCACCTTGTGGATACATTGCATATAAGCCGGGGAGCAGGAAGGTGGAAGTGACGCTGCCAGGCAGACAGGCAAACAGCAGCAGGGTGAGAAGGCCAAAAAAGTGCACAGATGGCTATCGCTTTCTGACTGGATGAGGAGATGGTGGAGGAAGTGGAGTAGTAGTACGAGGCAATATGGGCAGAAAAAAGGCTAGGAGACGGCCGCGGTGTGCAGTAGCAACCAACTAAATGGCTAGGAGCTGGCCCCAGCTCTTTTAAACCCTGCTTCCTCATTTGCTGTGCAGCTGGGGAAACATGACCACCACCTCTTCCTCCGAACTGCCCACATCACTTGGATGGCCTTAACTCAATGGGAGTCTAGGACTTCATCATCCCCAACCAAATCATCACACCTCTTCAGTCCGTCTGTAACTCTGCTACCATACTAATCCACTTCTGTCCTAGCTACTCCTCCACTTCTCCTCTCTGCAAATCCCTTAATTGTTTCCCAATTCCAAAATGTATCCACTTCAAGCTACTGACACTGACCTACAAAGCCATACAAAATCTGTCTCACCCATATATCTCTGAGCTAAATGCCCGATATCTCCCACCACATAATCTCAAGTTCTCTAAAGACCTCCTTCTCTCTCCTCCATAATCGTACATTCCTCATCCAATTGCCTAGAAAAACTGGATACATTGTGGATATCCTCTGCACTACTGTGCAAATAAAAGTCCAGGCAGGTTGAAGATAAAACCTGGTGGTTTATTCAGAATCTCAATGCATTTTGAAGTGAAAAAAGAGACTTCTTCTTCAGGAGATGTCACTCCTGAGGAAGAAGTCTCTTTTGACTTTGAAACGCGTGGAGATTCTGAATAAACCACCAAGTTTTATCTTCAATCTGCCTGGACTTCTAATTGCACAGTAGCGTGGAAGATATTCACAATTATCCTGATTTTTATACTATGATTAGGTCACTGGTTTGACCTGTGGATCTGCAGCAGCTGTTGGCTTTGATGGTTTTACATGCTCTCATTTAAGATACATCAGGTGAGTGCAGTCTTATTGTATATTTTAATATCTTAATCGGAGAAGACCCTATTGACTCTTTTCTCTCCTACAGTGTCAATTATCATCCAATCGCATGCAAGACTTCAGCCGAATATCCCCATCCAGCATAACTGGAAAACCCATTTCTTCAGAACATTTTGCAAGCTGCAATGACCTCGCTGCCACCGCACCAACACCATAGCTGCTGCAACCCACAAACATACTATCTCCTTCCCCACTAACCTATAGAATGTAAGGCCGTAAGTGTAGAGTCCTCTCCCCTCTGTGCCTGAATGTCACTATTGGTTTGTTCATAGCAATTTCTATTTGTGTTTTGTATGTAACCCCTCTTCATGCACAACACTATGGAATTAATGGTCCTCTAAAAAATAATAATCATGATGTTCCACCCAGTCCTCATCCCTGTGTTTCTTGGCGGACTACACACAGCAGAAAGGAGCAGCAGTTGGCATTCATGTACTGTATCATCATAATTATCATCATCAGATATGTGCTGCAGTGGTCCATCGAACGGTTGCACTA
Source organism: Ranitomeya variabilis (assembly GCF_051348905.1). NCBI lineage: Eukaryota > Metazoa > Chordata > Amphibia > Anura > Dendrobatidae > Ranitomeya > Ranitomeya variabilis. Next base: position 150,952,701 of record NC_135233.1, on the reverse strand, counting down.
CCCCTCCCACATACTCATCCTAATACAGAACAAGTGGTTGAGCATCAATGCACTCAATCTCTACTACTTGTTGGCCAGTGACACAAAGTATCTCACCTGCAATATGCAAAACAGTACAGAGACAAGCCTCAAAACTTCTGGAACACGGTAAATTGGAGTGATTTGACCAAAATTGAACTTTTGGGCCACAACCATAAGCATTACATTTGGAGAGAGGTCAACAACGCCTATGATGAAAGAAACACCATTCCTACTGTAAAGCACAGAGGTGGATCACTGATGTTTTGGGGTTGTGTGAGCTACAAAGGCACAGAAAATTTGGTCAAAGTTGAAGGAAAGATGAATGCAGCACCTTATCATCAAATACTGGAGGCAAATTTGTACTCATCATCCCGTAAGCTGCGCATGGGTTGGACTTGAACGTCCAACATGACAACAATCCGAAACACAAGATCAAGTCAGATTTCAAGCACGCAGTTCATGCTAAACAGACTAGGAATTTACATGAACTGGAGTTTTTTTGCTAAGAAGAGTGGGCATCTTTACCATCTGAGAAAATAAAGAACCTCATCCACAACTATCACAAAAGACTTCAAGCTGTCATTGACTTAGAGGGGGCAATACACGGTAGGTATTAAGAAATGGGGTATGTGAACTTTTGATCAGGGTCATTTGGATGTTTTGGGTTGTCATTATGATTTAAAAAGAGAAAAGACAGTAGTTTGACAATAAATGGCTTCATCCAACCACTAATCATGAGTGGAGGAAAAGTTTTGGTGTTATTCATATTCTCTGAAAAAGGCCAAGAAAGCAAAAATTCTGCCAGGGTATGTAAACTTTTGAGCACAACTGTACCTAATATGGTTATGAGATTTAGCACCCTATGTACAATTGTTAATTGTGGATAAACTGTATTATCGGTACTATCTATACTGCACATAAAGGTACCGTCACACTCAGCAACTTTGCAACGAGAACGACAATGATCCGTGACGTTGCAGCATCCTGGATAGCGATCTCATTGTGTTTGACATGCAGCAGCGATTTGGATCCCGCTGTGATATCGCTGGTCGGAGCTAGAAGTCCAGAACTTTATTTCGTCGTCAGGTCGGCGTGTATCGTCATGTTTGACATCAAAAGCAATGATGTCAGCAATGTTTTACATGCAGCTAACAACCAGCGAGAACGATAAGTGAGTCACCGTTACGTCACTGGATCGCTCCTGCATCATTCTGGAGCTGCTGTGTTTGACGTCTCTACAGCGACCAAAACAGCGACGCTCCAGCGATTGGCTCGTTGTCTATATCGCTGCAGCGTCGCTGAGTGTGACAGTACCTTTACACTTTATGCAACCCCTTTATTTAATGATATCTGTGTTACCTGCTGAGTGCCCCACAGTGTATTATTCAAGTCGATCCCCTGGAGATTTGACATTTACCTTCAATGCTATGATTCATTCATTGTGACTTTGTATTGATTACTATGTTGGTATACTTGGATGTGTTTATCAAGCTTTTTGGTGTTTTTATAGGGTTTTAGATATTGTGTTCAATAAAGTGTGGTATAAACGCCAGGTGTGCACATCATTATTGCATTTCTTATTCTCCATTTTTGTTAAGCAAAAGATAGATACTCACACTTCTCTGTATGGAACACATGTACTGGCTAGAGTCTACAAAAAGAGATATGGTTGCATTCTAGCCTCTATCGCTACCCTTCCTAGACATCTCCTTTCCGTTTTTTAAAGCCATTTTGCTACCATGGCACAAAACTCTTTACCCACGTCTTTGTAGATAACTCATGTAGCGGTTTCTTCTTAGTTGCAAATATATTTTTATCATCCTTAGTTTTCTGTAACTTTCTTATAAAAAATCGGGCAGACTAGAAAGTACTTGCAAGAGATTGTCTTTCCGACTAGTTTTCTTTGAGCGACTTCCATGTGGTGTTGACACTGATATGCAACAGATACAGACTTATTTGTGTGCAGGAGGAGTTTACACATTAGAGGGCGATGTTGTTACTGTTATATGATTAGTTGCATTCAATGCATATACTTGTTGTACTTTGTCTTTACTTTCTCTCTGATAAAAGGTCCTTCAGACTTCCTGTTATGATGTATTAATAAGCTGATGCATGTACCTCATGTTCTGTGTAGATAAAAGTTGAATTACCAAATATAAACTACTCTCACAAGCTTCTTCTATGGCCAAACTATGCAACAGGTTATGGGCCCAGTATAGAAGACAAATAGGACTTGGTGAATGCAAAAGAATACTTCAGAGTAATTCTCTACAAACAAGTAAGACAAATAAATAAGTTAAAGATAAGCAGCAGTTCAGAGCTGAGACTTACAGAAGCTAAGCTGAACAATGAGAACTATCAGTAACGGAAATTCAAAGTGAAGATTTAATTGTCTTAAGATGATTTATGGGAGGTAATCACTACAGACAGACCCAATGATAATAATCAGATATGGGATAAGAAAAACAGACAAGCAAAAGCTACTATGAGCTTATTAGTGAAGGATGATCAGTTAATCCACATAACGAATGAGAATACAGCAAAGGGAATGTGGGAAGCATTGAGAAAGCTACACGAAAGATCCAGCTTAAATCGCAAACTATTCCTGCTAAGAAAACATTACAAGATGAGATTAAGTGCAAGGAATGACATGACATTCTGGAGCATATAAACCCCATGATGGAGATGATGGATGTGGTAACACAGCTGAGATCAGTCAGGGAAGACATTAAGGAAAGCCATATAGCAGCAATATTATTGTGCAGTTTACCAGATTCATACACTGCTCTGATAAATGCACTAGAGCCAAGACCTGAAGCAGACATTACACTAGAGTTTGTAAAGACCAGACTTATACTGTAGAAGAATAGCATAGAAGGAAAGAGCAAACAAATGATTCCACTGAAAGGGATAGTGAAAATGCTCTTAAAGTGACAGACAAGAAGCCCCATAATACAGAGACAAGAGAATGTTTCAGATGTTGGAAAAAAGGGACATTTAAAGAGAGACTGTACTATATGGAAAGCAGAACAACAGAAATTACACCAAAAGGAGAATAAACAGAAAGTAAAAAGCACAATTTCTAACCCACATGCAGATCACTGGAATGGTACAATTAAAGTAACTGATAAAGAGTCATCATCAGGCTGGTTTATTGACTCAGGAGCAACAAGTCACATGACTAGTGATAACATTTTCTTTACTGAACTTGATGAAAATAAGAAGGAAGAAATGTATCTTGCAGATGGGAGGAAAATAACCACAGAAGGTATTGGACAAAGAATACTAATCTGTCCTGATAGATTTGGGCATAATTCAAAATTACTAGTAAAGGATGTGTTATATGTTCCAGGACTAGAAGGAGGATTGTTATCTGTAAAGCATCTGACAGCCAATGGACTTACTTTAAAATTCAAAGATGATAATTGTACTATCTTAAGGTACCTTCACACTGAACAACTTAACAACGATATCGCTAGCGATCCGTGACGTTGCAGCGTCCTGGATAGCGATATCGTTGTGTTTGACACGCAGCAGCGATCAGGATCCTGCTGTGACATCGTTGGTCGGAGCTAGAAGGCCAGCACCTTATTTTGTCACTGGATCTCCCACTGACATCGCTGGATCGGTGTGTGTGATGCCGATTCAGTTATGTCTTCACTGGTAACCAGGGTAAACATCGGGTTACTAAGCGCAGGGCCGCGCTTAGTAACCCGATATTTACCCTGGTTACCAGAGTAAATATAAAAAAAAAAAAACACTACATACTTACATTCCGATGTCTGTCGCGTCCCCCGGCGTTCTGCTTCCCTGCACTGTGTCAGCGCCGGCTGACTGTAAAGCAGGGCACAGCGGTGATGTCACCGCTCTGCTTTACGGCCGGCGCTTACAGTGCAGGGAAGCAGAACACCGGGGGACGCGACAGACACGGAATGTAAGTCAGAACGCCGGGGGACGCGACAGACACGGAATGTAAGTATGTAGTGTTTGGTGTTTTTTTTACATTTACACTGGTAACCAGGGTAAACATCGGGTTACTAAGCGCGGCCCTGCTTAGTAACCCGATGTTTACCCTGGTTACCCGGGGACTTCGGCATCGTTGGTCGCTGGAGAGCTGTCTGTGTGACTTCTTTGTCATATGGACTGCATTTCAATGTTTTTTCAGAGGAGCACCCGAGATCCGGAGGCTAATCTTCAATGAGCACACTATGTGTTAGGTGCTTTGATCCAGTGAAGTCGGCGGTGCTGTCTACAATTTATCTTTTGACAGACACATTTACATGGAACAACCCCCAGGATTCAAGGTTAAAAGGAAACCAAACATGGATTTGTAAGCTACAGAAAAGTATATTTTGTTTAAAACAAGCTGCTAAAGCATGGAATGATAAAATCACAGAGATACTCATAAATGAACATTTTCAAAGAAGCAAAGCGGATCTTTGTCTATATACAAAGAGACTGATAGACAGATGGACCTTTGTGCTGATATATGTGGACGATAAAACACTACCTAGAAATACAGATAGAAAGAGAAGATGGTTGTTTCCTTCTTAATCAAAATCAAATGATTCAAGAGACATAATCTAAACACTTGGATTGAAAGATGCAAAACCAGTAAAGTCACCAATGGAAACCAACTATCTGAAGGAAATAAATAGTGAACAGAATCTGTTACCGAATATTGAACAATACAGAAAGGCAATGGGTAAATTATTATATCTTTCGACTGATACAAGGCCAGACATTGCAGCAGCAGTTGGAATTTTGAGCAGGAAGGTGTCAAAGCCAAACAAAATGGATTGGAATGCAGTGAAGAGAGTAATCCATTATTTGAAAGGCACTAGCAGTGTTAAACTGAAACTACCTGCAAGTAAGAAATGCATTTTAACAAGATGCGTTGCATAATTCACAGAAGTCACTGACTGTTCAAAACTGTGAGAAAATGGAAACATACAAGACATGATTCACGATTGGATTCTATTTGCCTAACATGGAAATCTACCAAGGTAGACAAATGTTCAGAATTATTTAAAAAACTGAAAAAGCACTTTTTTCAAAAAACAATTACTTCACAGCTGGTTTCACGCTTGCGTAGGGCAGAGCTGCGGAGGGCTGCGTAGTTCCTCAGTTAAGCCCCGCCCACTTCAGCACTTCTTTCATTCAGCTCTGCCTACGTCAGCATGCGTCCTGCGTACCTATCTTTAACATTGAGTTTGCAAGCCATGCGAATGTATGCAGATCCCTTCTCATGCGTCGTTTTGACGCTGCACCCACCGCAGCAAATGCAACATGTTGCGTTCAGCAATGAAAACACACCTACAGAAATAACATGGATCCAACACACACCATGGGTAGTTATAGAAAGATATTTAGCTCTATCCATGTATATATTGGGACAATAACGTATACTCCGGATACTTAATACTCAAAGAAGAAATGGAGTTCTAATACGAAATTATTTTAAAATCAGTATTTTATTAGAAAAAGATTATTTAAAAAAATTACAATATAGTACAAAAACATCCTAATCACGGACAAACAAATGTATATATCACCATGGTAAACATGTATGAATAAGCACCAAAATTAGCACACAAAGGTATAATGTACCAAATAGTATAATGCCAATTTCATTGTGGACACATGTCCTCCATGCGGATAAGCACAGACCTAATTGTAGTGCATATCAGGTGCAAGGTTTCTTACCCATAGTGCGGTGACCAGTGCCTGGGACTGTGGATACCCCTGATGCGCATTTCGCGTTGCTTTCTCAAAGAGGGAATAAAAGAGTTTCCCCAAACTTGGCATTTTATAATAGCGCCCGTAAACCGGCATCTCTAATGTGCGCAGGCGCACCACAACCCCCGCAGGAAGTGATTCTCAATCCCCAGCATTCACCAGAGAGCGCACGTCAAGGGGAAATCCCCTGATGACGTCACGGACATGCGCTCCCGGATCACTGAAGCCGAAGATACGAGGACTTCCTACCAGGCGTGGAGCGCAAGCGCATGTGAGCGGTCTGGCGTATAATGGAGAATGTGCCCGCTGCAGCGGCATAGAGTAAAATCCATGTCTGCAGATCTAAGGCCAAAGTAATAACAGCTCACCAATAGGTGCAGATTGCAAACATTATTATGTACACCCATGGGCAACAATTAAGGAATAAAGCAAAAAGAGAACAGAATCGCAGATACATTTGGTGCATATTACAGTGCAGTGTACATGAAAGTAAGTATATAAGATGTGCTTAGGAATATATATTGCTATTAAATGTGCATTATATTTATGCTGTAAAAGAACAAAGTGCAATACAACACAAATGCTGATACTATTATCAACAAGCATACATATATATATAATACTCAGAAAAAAACACAAAAAAATAATACAAAAATAAAAATATATATTAATTAATAAAAAATAATAAACATAACAAAAACTTGTTCCAATTGGTGAATTCTCTTGAAGTGATAACTAATGACACGGTTCACTGATGCTTTTATCCTTATTCTCACATTCCTTATATGTCGCTAAAAAAATAGCCACGAAACACCAAGTTTTGAAGAACAATTAAATCTAGGGATGTAGGAGATGAGAAATTATGAATAAACAGAAAAAACACACCCCAAAACTTAAGCATACAGGTTAAAATGTAATGACAGATTAATTTACATCTTCAGCACACGAAGAGAACATGGGGGAACATGGCTCTCATAGAAAAGGGACAAAACTAATTGTCTCATTAAGCCCCATTGGAGACATAGAATCCAGGGTCACTATTAGTGTTGAGCATTCCGATACCGCAAGTATCGGGTATCGGCCGATACTTGCGGTATCGGAATTCCGATACCGAGATCCGATACTTGCCGCATATCGGATACCGGAATCGGAAGTTCCCAGGATTCAAACTGCACGAATTCAGCCAATGAGGAATGATTCCAAGTGTGGGCACATCCTGTTCAGCATGGTGGGCATGAAACTACTGGCAAGGCTGTGATTGGCTGCTGAAATGATGTCATGCTGCAGTTTAAAAGTCGCTGGCGCCATTTTGGGCTCACTCTGCTGTGAATTCAGTTAGTTCTGACTGAGGGCCAGTTAAGATAGCGATTTGCTTCTTTGTGCTTTTCCCAGGCTAATTTAGCAACCGCTGTGTGTTCACCTTGCTTTTGCCTTGCAGCGCTGTTTTCACAGCGATCTGCAAGGTCTCTGTGTGTGTGTGTGTGTGTGTGTGAGTGCAGCCCACTCTGTAGTCTGTGTGCAGCCATAGCTGGTTGTATTCAGGTCAGGGTGGTTCACTGCCTCATACTGTTCTATCCATTCCATTGTCCTTTTTTGCAAGTAGTGCAGGCTGCTGCACATTTTTTTCAAATAATTCCTATTAGTGACTTTCCACCCGTATCCAGCTAAATTGTGGAAAAACACTACATAGGATAACCTAGAGTAGTTTTTTTGGGCCTTGCAGCGCCGTTTACTGCTGTCTGCACGGTCTCCGTGTGAGTGCAGCTCGCCCTGTAGTCTGTGTGCAGCCACAGCCGGTTGTATCCAGCTCAGGGTGGTTCACTGACTCATACAGTTCTATCCATTCCATTGTCCTTTTTTGCAAGTAGTGCAGGCTGCTGCACATTTTTTTCAAATAATTTCTATTAGTGACTTTCCACCCGTATCCAGCTAAATTGTGGAAAAACACTACATAGGATAACCTAGAGTAGTTTTTTTGGGCCTTGCAGCGCCGTTTACGGCTGTCTGCACGGTCTCCGTGTGAGTGCAGCTCGCCCTGTAGTCTGTGTGCAGCCACAGTCGGTTGTATCCAGCTCAGGGTGGTTCACTGACTCATACAGTTCTATCCATTCCATTGTCCTTTTTTGCAAGTAGTGCAGGCTGCTGCACATTTTTTTCAAATAATTCCTATTAGTGACTTTCCACCTGTATCCAGCTAAATTGTGGAAAAACACTACATAGGATAACGTAGAGGAGGTTTTTGGGCCTTGCAGTGCCGTTTACGGCTGTCTGCACAGTCTCCGTGTGAGTGCAGCTCGCCCTGTAGTCTGTGTGCAGCCACAGCCGGTTGTATCCAGCTCAGGGTGGTTCACTGACTCATACAGTTCTATCCATTCCATTGTCCTTTTTTGCAAGTAGTGCAGGCTGCTGCACATTTTTTTCAAATAATTCCTATTAGTGACTTTCCACCCGTATCCAGCTAAATTGTGGAAAAACACTACATAGGATAACCTAGAGTAGATTTTTTGGGCCTTGCAGCGCCGTTTACAGCTGTCTGCATGGTCTCCGTGTGAGTGCAGCTATCCCTGTTGTCAGTTCATCCCCCAAAAAATAAATAAAGAATAAAGTTCACCAAACACACCACTTTACAGTGGTATAGGCCACATCAGCTCATATTAAAGTCTAGTCGACACTTTAGAAAATTAGTCTTTCTTATACCTGTTAGGAGCTGTTCAGGAATAAGCACATTAAGCCGTTAGTACTTTTCTGCTTATCTTTATCAGTCAACCAAGATGAAGAAGGCAGGGAGTAAGGCACGTGGGCGTGGGCGCGGAGCAGGGAGAGGACATGGGGATTCTGTGCCTGCTGCGGGCACCGGTGACTCATCATCACCCAGTTTCAGCAGGGAACAGTCCTTCATGCGCAGCTTTGTCGGAGAGAGCCGTACACCGCTGCTGCGTGAAGACCAAATTGAAGCCGTTGTCGGATGGATGGCAGCTAACGCAGCGACTTCAATTAGTGCCACATCCTCTCAGACACAGAGCACTGGAGAGCAGCCATCTGTCTCTTCACCACCTGCCAAATTGCCCAGGCAGACAGAGAGCCCAGGACAGGAGCCGTCTCTACTTCTGTTCTCTGAATCTCTTGGCTTGGAAACAGGGGGCCAGCCAAGCAGCATTGGAGAAATGGAAGAAGAGGCAGTGTGCAGTGATGCCCAACAGCTTTTTCTCTCTGAGTCTGAAGAGGCGGGTGGGCCAGTGCCTCCGGTCACCACACCGCAGAACGCATCCGCTGATGACACTCAGGTGCCACTTTCTGGTGCATGCTCTGCTGCTGAGACTACCCAGGAGGAGCAGTTGGTGGCAGAGGGTAGTGTAGATGATGAGGTCCTTGACCCATCGTGGCGTGAGGGACAGGAAGGTGGTGGTAGCAGCTCTGAGGAAGAGATTCCCCGAATGGGCCAAAGAGGGAGAGGGAGGGGGAAGACTCTGGATCCTGTAGCCTCCACTTTGGCACCCGTTAGGAGCGTGTCTCTTCCAAAAGCCAAAAAGGGCGCTCCCAAGACTTGCAGTGCCTGGTCCTTTTTTGACACAGTTGCAGATGACATTTGCTATGTCAAATGCAAGGTGTGTCATCAGAAAGTCAAAAGAGGGAGAAATGTCAGCAACCTCAATACCTCCAACATGTGGAAACATGTGCGGACCAGGCACGCGGCAGAGTTACAGAAACACACTGAAGAGCTAGGCCAACCAACAGCGGCAGCTACCACCTCTTCAGCTCGTGTTGCCTCTTCCTCCAGCTCACACACAGCTGGTTCGGCTTCCTCCCAGGATCGCCATGGAAGAACCTCTGGCACTGTTGTCCAGAGACCCACTGTAATTCCACCCGCAGCACCACGTTCCCAGTCATCCTCGCACTCCCAGGCCAGTCTACAGCCATCGGTAGTACAGGCATGGGAGAAAAGGTGGCCTTTCTCGGCAAACCACCCACGAGCACAGGCTCTGACTGCAGGCATTGCCAAACTTCTGTCACTGGAAATGCTGTCATTCAGGCTGGTGGAGACTGACAGCTTCCGTGACTTGATGTCATTGGCAGTCCCACAGTACAATGTGCCCAGCCGCTTTTATTTCAGCAGGCAAGCCGTCCCTGCACAAGCATGTGGAGGGACACATAAAACACGCGCTACTGAACGCCGTCAGTAGCAAGGTCCACCTCACCACCGATGCGTGGACCAGTCAACATGGACAGGGGTGATACCTTTCCCTCACTGCCCATTGGGTTAATGTTGTTGAGACGGGTACAGATCGTGCGAGTGGCGCAGGACGTGTCCTGCCCACTCCAAGGATTGCAGGAATCCAGTCTGTACGCATTGACTCCTCCTCTTACACAAGTTCCTCAGAATCGTCGCTGCAGGAGCCGTCACAGTCCACCTCCACATGGACCCGTGATGAACGTTTACCTGTTACGACCGACATGAGCACAGCCGTGGCCAAACGTCAACAGGCCGTCTTGAAATTAATTTCTTTGGGGAATCGAAGCCACACAGCGCAGGAGCTCTGGAATGCCATCAAGCAGGAGAGCGATGTGTGGTTTGTGCCAGCGAATCTCCAGCCAGGCATGGTAGTGTGTGATAATGGCTGAAATCTGGTGGCAGCTCTGGGCCTCGGCAACCTCACTCACATCCCATGTCTGGCACATGTGCTCAACTTGGTCGTGCAGAGTTTTTTGAGGGACTATCCGGATCTTGATGCACTGCTGCACAAGGTCCGCCTAGAGTGTGCTCACTTGCGGCGTTCCAGCACGGCAAAATCGCGCATTGCGGCTCTGCAGCGCCGATTCCGCCTTCCGGAACATCGCATCATATGTGACCTACCTACCAGGTGGAATTCTACGTTACATATGTTGGAGCGGTTGTGTGAGCAGCAGCAAGCAGTAATGGAGTACCAGCTGCATCAGGCGCAAAGAAGTCGCACTCCGCGCCGTTCAGACTTCACAACCACAGAGTGGGCCACTATGAAGGACGTCTGCCAGGTTTTGCGTCCCTTCGATTATTCCATGTGGATGGCGAGTGCAGATGATGCACTAGTCAGCATGACTGTCCCCCTTATCTGCCTGCTTGAAAAATCACTGCAAGCGCTAAGGGATGATGTTGTGGAAGAGGTGGAGGATGAGGATTCACCATTTCCATCATCTTCTGGACAGTCAGCGCCACGTGGTTCCTCACAAACGCGTAGGCAGGGGACACTTTGTGAGGTGGATGAGGAGGAGTCAATGGAGGAGGAAGACATCCGTCCAGAGGAGAGAGTTACACAATTGTCCAGTAGTCAGTGTGTACAGCGAGGGTGGGGTGATGACGAGCGGGCAGAGATCACGCCTCAAGCAGGGGACAGCGTTTCTTGGCCAGATGGCAGTCTGCAGCACATGGTTGATTACATTCTGCAGTGCCTGAGAAACGACCGCCGCAACGCCCACATTCTCAACATGTCTGATTATTGGGTGTTCACCCTCCTCGATCCTCAGGACCGGGACAACGTACAAAGCCTCATCACACCGTTGAACCGGGAGCGTAAAATGCGGGAGTACCAAGACACACTGGTGAATTCCATCATCTTCTCCAGTCCAACTGAGAGAAGTGCTGCTAGTGCTTTACAAAGCAGCTCTGCACAAAGAGGGAGCAGAAGCAGTGCCTCTGCCCAAAGCAAGACCAGTATGGCCCAACTGTTTCACAGTTTTCTGTGCCCGCCACAAATGTCTACACCATCACAGACGGCTTCAGTCAGCAGGAGGCAACGGTTCCGTCAGATGGTGACAGACTACATGTCTTGCCCTATTGCTGTACTCCCAGACGGCTCTTCCCCTTTCAAGTTTTGGGTCTCTAAGCTGGATACATGGCCAGAGCTAAGCCAGTATGCATTGGAGGTGCTGGCTTGCCCTGCGGCTAGTGTATTATCGGAACGCGTCTTTAGTGCTGCAGGTGGTGTACTAACTGACCATCACATGCGACTGTCCTCCGATAACGTTGACCGGCTTACTTTCCTGAAAATGAACCAGGCCTGGATCTCGCAGGAATTTGCCACTCCCGTTCCTGATTACATAATTGGGTGACTGTCTACAGTATCCAGGTCTCCTGTTGTGTTCATCTTTCTACCACCTGAACTGTAATTCCTGGGCTCCAGCACCGCCAGTTGAGGCTCAGAAGTGCCGTCTGCACAGTCAAAACATATGACCCAGTGTTATTGGGTGTCAGTAATGTGAGCTGATCCCCAGCTGTGTAGCCGGCAATGTGTCCTGCGACCGCCACGCTGACACAACAACTGAAATGTAAGGGAACCTGTCTCCCCCCAGGCGTTTGTTACTGAAATAGCCACCTTGTGCAGCAGTTATGCTGCACAAGGAAAAGGTAACTATTTTTGTTTAGCTCCTTGCACACGCAGAACTTAACACTTTTAAAGTGTGTCCACTGATACCGTAAAACCATCCCAGAGGTTGGACTTTCCTTTGTAATGTGACGCAGCACACCCGTCATTCCTACCCCCTTGGCGTCGTGCGCCGCCTCCTCCGTGTTGTTTAATTCTGTCCCGGAGCCAGCGCTGTTATGTTATCCCTTGGCCAGGCACACTTTGCGGTGCCCGTCTTCTGACATCATTTGGTGTCAGGCTGGCTGCGCCTGTGCAGCCGCGCCGGACGAGTTCCCGCCTCGCAGTGTCTTCTGATTTAATCACACTGCGGGCCTGGGATCCATGGGCATGCGCAGTGCATATCTTCACCTCCGCCTCTCACTCATCTCCCTCCACCTTCTTCATACTGTGCGCCGTCAGCTGATCCCTAATAGCATGCCACGGCCGTGACACCGCACAGTCTGAAGAAGCCGGAGGGAGGGGAGTGAGAGGCGAGGATATGCACTGCGCATGGCCACGGATCCCAGGCCCGCGGTGGGATTACATTAGACGACACTGTGAGGCGGGATCTCGGCCAGCGCGGCCGCACAGGCGCAGCCAGCCTGACACAAAATGATGTCAGAAGACGGGCACCGCAAAGTGCGCCTGGCCAAGGGATAACATAACAGCACAGGCTCCGGGACGGAATCAAGCAACGCTGAGGAGGCGGCGCATGGCACCAAGGGGGTAGGAATGACGGCTGGGCTGCGTCACATTACAAAGGAAAGTCCCACCTCCGGGATGGTTTTACGGTATCAGTGGACAGTTGGACACACTTTAAGTGTTTAGTTCTGTGTTTGCAAGGAGCATAATGAAAAAAGCCACCTTTTCCTTTGGCATCCTTTGTGATGCAAAAGCTGGCTCTTTCAGCTACAAACGCCTTTTGGGGTGGGGGATAAAGGTTACCTTTCGACTTGCTCCAATCAGGCTTCGGCCTAAGCGGTGTTCCTCTGCACCTCCTGCTGTCCCTGGGCTCCAACACCGCTAGTTGGTGCCTGGAAGTGCTGTCCGCACAGTCAACAGTCGCTCCTCTGTTATTGGGGTTCAGTAACGTCAGCTGCTCCCCTGCTGTGTGTGCTGCAATACCTCCTATCTGCTTCTCCTGCTGTCCCTGGGCTCCAACACCGCTAGTTGGTGCCTGGAAGTGCTGTCCGCACAGTCAACAGTCGCTCCTCTGTTATTGGGGTTCAGTAACGTCAGCTGCTCCCCTGCTGTGTGTGCTGCAATACCTCCTATCTGCTCCTCCTGCTGTCCCTGGGCTCCAACACCGCTAGTTGGTGCCTGGAAGTGCTGTCCGCACAGTCAACAATCGCTCCTCTGTTATTGGGGTTCAGTAACGTCAGCTGCTCCCCTGCTGTGTGTGCTGCAATACCTCCTATCTGCTTCTCCTGCTGTCCCTGGGCTCCAACACCGCTAGTTGGTGCCTGGAAGTGCTGTCCGCACAGTCAACAGTCGCTCCTCTGTTATTGGGGTTCAGTAACGTCAGCTGCTCCCCTGCTGTGTGTGCTGCAATACCTCCTATCTGCTCCTCCTGCTGTCCCTGGGCTCCAACACCGCTAGTTGGTGCCTGGAAGTGCTGTCCGCACAGTCAACAGTCGCTCCTCTGTTATTGGGGTTCAGTAACGTCAGCTGCTCCCCTGCTGTGTGTGCTGCAATACCTCCTATCTGCTCCTCCTGCTGTCCCTGGGCTCTAACACCGCCAGTTGGTGCCTGGAAGTGCTGTCTGCACAGTCAACAGTCGCTCCTCTGTTATTGGGGTTCAGTAACGTCAGCTGCTCCCCTGCTGTGTGTGCTGCAATACCTCCTATCTGCTTCTCCTGCTGTCCCTGGGCTCCAACACCGCTAGTTGGTGCCTGGAAGTGCTGTCCGCACAGTCAACAGTCGCTCCTCTGTTATTGGGGTTCAGTAACGTCAGCTGCTCCCCTGCTGTGTGTGCTGCAATACCTCCTATCTGCTCCTCCTGCTGTCCCTGGGCTCCAACACCGCTAGTTGGTGCCTGGAAGTGCTGTCCGCACAGTCAACAGTCGCTCCTCTGTTATTGGGGTTCAGTAACGTCAGCTGCTCCCCTGCTGTGTGTGCTGCAATACCTCCTATCTGCTCCTCCTGCTGTCCCTGGGCTCTAACACCGCCAGTTGGTGCCTGGAAGTGCTGTCCGCACAGTCAACAGTCGCTCCTCTGTTATTGAGGTTGAGTAATGTCAGCTGCTCCCCTGCTGTGTGTGCTGCAATACCTCCTATCTGCTCCTCCTGCTGTCCCTGGGCTCTAACACCGCCAGTTGGTGCCTGGAAGTGCTGTCCGCACAGTCAACAGTCGCTCCTCTGTTATTGGGGTTCAGTAACGTCAGCTGCTCCCCTGCTGTGTGTGCTGCAATACCTCCTATCTGCTCCTCCTGCTGTCCCTGGGCTCCAACACCGCTAGTTGGTGCCTGGAAGTGCTGTCCGCACAGTTAACAGTCGCTCCTCTGTTATTGGGGTTCAGTAACGTCAGCTGCTCCCCTGCTGTGTGTGCTGCAATACCTCCTCTCTGCTCCTCCTGCTGTCCCTGGGCTCCAACACCACTAGTTGGTGCCTGGAAGTGCTGTCCACACAGTCAACAGTCGCTCCTCTGTTATTGGGGTTCAGTAACGTCAGCTGCTCCCCTGCTGTGTGTGCTGCAATACCTCCTATCTGCTCCTCCTGCTGTCCCTGGGCTCTAACACCGCCAGTTGGTGCCTGGAAGTGCTGGATGCACAGTTAACACTTGCTGCCATGTTATTGGGGTTCAGTAAAGTCAGCTGCTCCCCTGCTGTGTGTGCTGCAATACCTCCTATCTGCTCCTCCTGCTGTCCCTGGGCTCCAACACCGCTAGTTGGTGCCTGGAAGTGCTGTCCGCACAGTCAACAGTCGCTCCTCTGTTTTTGGGGTTCAGTAACGTCAGCTGCTCCCCTGCTGTGTGTGCTGCAATACCTCCTATCTGCTCCTCCTGCTGTCCCTGGGCTCCAACACCGCTAGTTGGTGCCTGGAAGTGCTGTCCGCACAGTCAACAGTCGCTCCTCTGTTATTGGGGTTCAGTAACGTCAGCTGCTCCCCTGCTGTGTGTGCTGCAATACCTCCTATCTGCTCCTCCTGCTGTCCCTGGGCTCCAACACAGCTAGTTGGTGCTTGGAAGTGCTGTCCGCACAGTCAACAGGCGCTCCTCTGTTATTGGGGTTCAGTAACGTCAGCTGCTCCCCTGCTGTGTGTGCTGCAATACCTCCTATCTGCTCCTCCTGCTGTCCCTGGGCTCCAACACCGCTAGTTGGTGCCTGGAAGTGCTGTCCGCACAGTCAACAGTCGCTCCTCTGTTATTGGGGTTCAGTAACGTCAGCTGCTCCCCTGCTGTGTGTGCTGCAATACCTCCTATCTGCTCTTCCTGCTGTCCCTGGGCTCCAACACCACTAGTTGGTGCCTGGAAGTGCTGTCCGCACAGTCAACAGTCGCTCCTCTGTTATTGGGGTTCAGTAACGTCAGCTGCTCCCCTGCTGTGTGTGCTGCAATACCTCCTATCTGCTCCTCCTGCTGTCCCTGGGCTCCAACACCGCTAGTTGGTGCCTGGAAGTGCTGTCCGCACAGTCAACAGTCGCTCCTCTGTTATTGGGGTTCAGTAACGTCAGCTGCTCCCCTGCTGTGTGTGCTGCAATACCTCCTATCTGCTCTTCCTGCTGTCCCTGGGCTCCAACACCACTAGTTGGTGCCTGGAAGTGCTGTCCGCACAGTCAACAGTCGCTCCTCTGTTATTGGGGTTCAGTAACGTCTTCTGCTCCCCTGCTGTGTATCCGGCAATGTGTCATGCGACCGCCACGCTGGCACAACTAACAGACATTTACATGCCTCCGGTGCAGGCTTCGGCCTACACTCTGCTCCTCCGGCTGTCCCTGGGCTCCAAAACTGCTGGTTGCTGCCCGGAAGTGCTGTTTGCACAGATCCAAACACCTCGCCAATGTGTTAGTGGGGTCCAGTAACGTCAGCTGCTCCCCTGCTGTGTATCCGGCAACGTGTCATGCGACCGCTACGCTGGCACAACTCAAATTTAAGGGAACCTGCCCACCCCCACCCCCCCAGGCGTTTGTTACTGAAAGAGCCACCTTGTGCAGCAGTATTGCTGCAGAAGGAAAAGGTGGCTCTTTTAATTATGCTCCTTTCAAAGGCTGAACTACACATTTATTAAATGTGTCTCCTCACACCGTTTAACCGTCCCGGAGGTGGGACTTTCCTTTGTAATGTGACACAGCACAGCGGTCATTCCTACCCCCTTGGCGCCGTGCGCCGCCTCCTCAGCGTTGTTTGATTCTGTCCCTGAGCCTGCGCTGTTATGTTATCCCTTGGCCAGGCACACTTAGCGCTGCCCGTCTTCTGACATCATTTGGTGTCAGGCTGGCTGCGCCTGTGCAGCCGCGCTGGATGAGATCCCGCCTCGCAGTGTCTTCTGATTTAATCACACTGCGAGCCTGGGATCCATGGGCATGCGCAGTGCATATCTTCACCTCCGCCTCTCACTCATCTCCCTCCACCTTCTTCAGACTGTGCGCCGTCAGCTGATCCCTAATAGCATGCCACGGCCGTGACACCGCACAGTTTGAAGAAGCCGGAGGGAGGGGAGCAAGAGGCGAGGATATGCACTGCGCATGGCCACGGATCCCAGGCCCGCGGTGGGATTACATTAGATGACACTGCGAGGCGGGATCTTGGCCAGCGTGGCCGCACAGGCGCAGCCAGCCTGACACAAAATGATGTCAGAAGATGGGCAGCGCTAAGTGTGCCTGGCCAAGGGATAAAATAACAGCGCAGGCTCAGGGACAGAATCAAACAACGCTGAGGAGGAGGCGCACGGCGCCAAGGGGGTAGGAATGACGGCTGGGCTGCGTCACATTTCAAAGAAAAGTCCCACCTCCGGGACGGTTTAACGGTGTGAGGGGACACATTTCATAAGTGTCTAGTTCAGCCTTTGAAAGGAGCATAATTAAAAGAGCCACCTTTTCCTTTTGCATCATTAGTGCTGTACAAGATGGCTCTTTCAGCAACAAACGCCTGGGGTGGGGGTTAAAGGTTCCCTTTCAACTTGCTCCAGTGCAGGCTTCGGCCTATACTCTGCTCCTCCTGCTGACCCCGGGCTCTAACACCGCCAGTTGGCGCCCGGAAGTGCTAGCTGCACAGAGAAAAACACCAGCCAATGTGTCAGTGGGGTTCAGCAACGCCAGCTGTTCCCCTGCTGTGTAGCCGGCATCGTGTCCTGCAAACGCCACGCAGACACAACAGACCTAAAACTGCCTCCAGTGCAGGCTTTGACCTACACCCTGCTCCCTCTCCTCCTGCTGTCCCTGGGCTCTAATATCGCCAGTTGGTGCCTGGAAGTGCTTGATGCACAGTTAACACTTGCTGCCGTGTTATTGGGGTTCAGTAACGTCAGCTGCTCCCCTGCTGTGTGTGCTGCAATACCTCCTATCTGCTCCTCCTGCTGTCCCTGGGCTCTAACACTGCTAGTTGGTGCCTGGAAGTGCTGTCCGCACAGTCAACAGTCGCTCCTCTGTTATTGGGGTTCAGTAACGTCAGCTGCTCCCCTGCTGTGTGTGCTGCAATACCTCCTATCTGCTCCTCCTGCTGACCCTGGGCTCTAACACCGCCAGTTGGCGCCCGGAAGTGCAAGCTGCACAGGGAAAAACACCAGCCAATGTGTCAGTAGGGTTCAGCAACGCCAGCTGTTCCCCTGCTGTGTAGCCGGCATCGTGTCCTGCAAACGCCATGCAGACACAAGAACTGAAATTGAAGGGAACCTGTCCACCCCCCAAGGCGTTGGCATGTATAACAGCCACCTTGTACAGCAGTAATGCTGCATTTGTACAAGGTGGCTCATTAATTTACTCTCCTTGCACACGCCGAACGCAACATGTCTAAAATGTGTCTTCTGAGACCATTAAACCATCCCTGAGGTGTGACTTTCCTTTGTAAAGACACGCTGCACCCCCCTTGGTAGCGCTGCCCGTCTTCTGACATCATTGTTTGGCTGGCTGCGCCTCTGCAGCCGCCCTGCCCGACACAACGCCCCTCGGTGTCTTATTTATTTTGACTGCGAGGGTGTGATTGACGGGCATGAGCAATGCATATCTTCGCCTGTTGTCTCTCATCTCCTTCCGCCTTCTTCGAACTGTACGGCTTCATGGCCATGGCATGCGATAAGGGATCAGCTGACGCCGCACAGTCTGAAGCAGGTGTAAGGACACGAGTGTGAGAGGCGAACATATGGACTGCGCAAGGCCATGAATACCAGCCGCGCAGTGTGAATAAATGAGAAGACACTGCGGGGCTGGTATTCATGGGCATCGCGAACCGCACCGGCTGACATTAAATGAAGTCAGAAGATGGGCAGTGGTAACAGCGCAAGGCCAAGGGATAACACGACAGCGCAGACTCCTGTACAGCAAATAACGACGCTCAGGAGGCCGCACCCAGCACCAAGGTGGGATTCTTGACAGCTGTGCTGCGTCTCATTAAGAAGGAAACTCCCGCCTACAAGACAGTTTTGACTGTATAAGGGGCTAAATGTTAAACCTGTTTCATCCAGCGTGTGAAAGATTCAAAACTTAAAGAGCAACCTTTCACTTGTGCAGCATTACAGCTGCACAAGGTGTGGCTCTTCTTGTTTGTAACACCTGAGGGGGTGGTTAAAGGTTACCTTTAAAATTGGTTCAATTAGGCTTCAGCCTACACTCTGCTCCCTCTCCTCCTGCTGTCCCTGGGCTCTAACACCGCCAGTTGGCGCCCGGAAGTGCTTGCTGCACAGAGCAAAACACCCGCCACTCTGTCAGTGGGGTTCAGCACCGCCAGCTGTTCCCCTGCTGTGTAGCCGGCATCGTGTCCTGCAAAAGCCACGCGGACACAAAGCTGCCGCCAGTGCAGGCTTCGGCCTACACTCTCCTCACTCTCCACCTGCTGACCCTGGGCTCTAACACTGCCAGTTGGCGCCCGGAAGTGCTAGCTGCACAGAGCAAAACACCCGCCAATGTGTCAGTGGGGTTCAGCACCGCCAGCTGTTCCCCTGCTGTGTAGCTGGCAACGTGTCCTGCAAAAGCCACGCAGACACAAGAACTGAAATTGAAGGGAACCTGTCCCCCCCCCAAGGCGTTGGCATGTATAACAGCCACCTTGTACAGCAGTAATTCTGCATTTGTACAAGGTGGCTCATTAATTTACTCTCCTTGCACACGCCGAATGCAACACGTCTAAAATGTGTCTCCTGAGACCATTAAACCGTCCCTGAGGTGTGACTTTCCTTTGTAATGACATGCTGCACCCCCCTTGGTAGCGCTGCCCGTCTTCTGACATCATTGTTTGGCTGGCTGCGCCTCTGTGGCCGCCCTGCCCGGCACAACGCCCCTCGGTGTCTTATTTATTTTGACTGCGAGGGTGTGATTGACGGGCATGAGCAGTGCATATCTTCGCCTGTTGTCACTCATCTCCTTCCGCCTTCTTCACACTGTGCGGCCTCATGGCCGTGGCATGCCATAAGGGATCAGCTGGCGCCGCACAGTCTGAAGCAGGTGTAAGGACCTGAGTGAGAGGCGAACATATGTACTGCGCAAGGCCATGAATCCCAGTCCCGCAGTGTGAAACAATGTAAAGACACTGCTGGGCTGGGATTCATGGGCATCGCGAACCGCACCAGCCGACATCAAATGATGTCAGAAGATGGACAGCGCATGGCCAAGGGATAACGCAACAGTGCAGACTCCTGTACAGCAAAATGCGATGCTCAGGAGGCCGCGCCAAGCACCAAGGTGGTATTTTTGCCAGCTGTGCTGCGTCTCATTAAGAAGGGAACTCCCTCCTCTAAGACAGTTTTGACTGTATAAGGGCCTAAATGTGGTACGTGTTTCATTCAGCGTGTGCAAGGAACAAAATTAAAAGAGCAACCTTTGACTTGGGCAGCATTACTGCTGCCCAAGGTGTGGCTCTTCTAGTTTGTAACACCTGAGGGGGGGTTAAAGGTTACCTTTAAAATTGGTTCAATTAGGCTTCGGCCTACACTCTGCTCCCTCTCCTCCTGCTGTCCCTGGGCTCTAACACTGCCAGTCGGTGCCCGGAAGTGCTGGCTGCACAGAGCAAAACACCCGCCACTCTGTCAGTGGGGTTCAGCACCTCCAGGTGTTCCCCTGCTGTGTAGCTGGCAACGTGTCCTGCAAAAGCCACGCGGACACAAAGCTGCCGCCAGTGCAGGCTTCGGCCTACACTCTCCTCACTCTCCACCTGCTGACCCTGGGCTCTAACACTGCCAGTTGGCGCCCGGAAGTGCTAGCTGCACAGAGCAAAACACCAGCCAATGTGTCAGTGTAGTTCAGCACCGCCAGCTGTTCCCCTGCTGTGTAGCTGCCAACGTGTTCTGCAAAAGCCACGCAGACACAAGAACTGAAATTGAAGGGAACCTGTCCCCCCCCAAGGCGTTGGCATGTATAACAGCCACCTTGTACAGCAGTAATGCTGCATTTGTACAAGGTGGCTCATTAATTTACTCTCCTTGCACACGCCGAACACAACACGTCTAAAATGTGTCTCCTGAGACCATTAAACCGTCCCTGAGGTGTGACTTTCCTTTGTAATGACACGCTGCACCCCCCTTGGTAGAGCTGCCCGTCTTCTGACATCATTGTTTGGCTGGCTGCGCCTCTGCAGCCGCCCTGCCCGACACAACGCCCCTCGGTGTCTTATTTATTTTGACTGCGAGGGTGTGATTGACGGGCATGAGCAGTGCATATCTTCACCTGTTGTCACTCATCTCCTTCCGCCTTCTTCACACTGTGCGGCCTCATGGCCGTGGCATGCCATAAGGGATCAGCTGGCGCCGCACAGTCTGAAGCAGGTGTAAGGACCCGATTGAGAGGCGAAACATATGTACTGCGCAAGGCCATGAATCCCAGTACCGCAGTGTGAAACAATGTAAAGACACTGCTGGGCTGGGATTCATGGGCATCGCGGACCGCACCAGCCGACATCAAATGATGTCAGAAGACGGACAGCGCATGGCCAAGGGATAACGCAACAGCGCAGACTCCTGTACAGCAAAATGCGATGCTCAGGAGGCCGCGCCAAGCACCAAGGTGGTATTTTTGCCAGCTGTGCTGCGTCTCATTAAGAAGGGAACTCCCTCCTCCAAGACAGTTTTGACTGTATAGGGGCCTAAATGTGGTACGTGTTTCATTCAGCGTGTGCAAGGAACAAAATTAAAAGAGCAACCTTTGACTTGGGCAGCATTACTGCTGCCCAAGGTGTGGCTCTTCTAGTTTGTAACACCTGAGGGGGGGTTAAAGGTTACCTTTAAAATTGGTTCAATTAGGCTTCGGCCTACACTCTGCTCCCTCTCCTCCTGCTGTCCCTGGGCTCTAACACTGCCAGTCGGTGCCCGGAAGTGCTGGCTGCACAGAGCAAAACACCCGCCACTCTGTCAGTGGGGTTCAGCACCGCCAGCTGTTCCCCTGCTGTGTAGCCGGCAACGTGTCCTGCAAAAGCCACGCGGACACAAAGCTGCCGCCAGTGCAGGCTTCGGCCTACACTCTCCTCACTCTCCTCCTGCTGTCCCTGGGCTCTAACACTGCCAGTTGGTGCCCGGAAGTGCTGGCTGCACAGAGCAAAACACCCGCCACTCTGTCAGTGGGGTTCAGCACCGCCAGCTGTTCCCCTGCTGTGTAGCCGGCATCGTGTCCTGCAAAAGCCACGCGGACACAACAGACCTCCAAATGCCTCCAGTGCAGGCTCCGGCCTACACTCTGCTCCCCCTGCTGACCCTTTGCTCCAACACTACTAGTTGGGGCTCTAGGAAGACAAGCTTGAATAGTTCCCCATCCTAGTTCCAGTACCGTCAGCTGGTTCCGGGTAGAGCCTTTGGCTTAGGTGCCTCCATCTGGGTATCCGAGTTCCACCAACGTCAGGTGGTCCTTGGTAGTGCTTTCAGACACGGGTACCTCCTGCTTAGTAACCGGGTTCCAGTAACGTTAGCTGGTCCTCGGTAGTTCCATTGGCTCTTGGACCTTCGGGTAGCCATCCGAGTTCCAGTTCCATCAGCTGTTTCTCGGCATTTTCTCAGCCTTCTTGTACCTTCTGCTACATTTCCAAGTTCAAGACCCTAAAGACGATGACCCGGAAGACCACCCCTAAGATGACGACGACACCAGAGACGACAACCACTGAGATGACGACGACCCTGGAGACGATGACCCTGAAGACCATACCGATGACGACGACCCCGGAGACGACGACCCTGGAGACGATGACGACATGGGAGACCGAGAAGCAGAAGAACAAGAGGCTGCAGAACAAAGAGCAGAAGAACATTAAGCATAACACTAAATATCAGAGCAAAAGATATTATCTAAATTATAAGCAGAAGAAGACTAAGCAGTGTATGGGGGTGAGTCCGTTCCTCCTCGTGGTGCCCCTGGATAAAGCCTGATGCTGCAGGCCAAACTGAACGTGGACAAATCTAACTGTTTTGTGACAGGCAGAACGGAAGGTGTAATCTTCAAACTTTTATAGATAACAACTACGGGAATGCCTGTCACAAATAAGAATATGATGAAGAAGTTGAATATGAAGAAGAATAATAGTTAAATAAAAAGAATATGAACAATGTAACAAAAAAAAATTATAGGTAGAAGATGAAGAAGAAGATGAATAAGGTGAAGAAGAACTTGATGTCAAAGATGCTGATGATGATGAAGAAGAAAGTGTGGGAGAAGTAAAAAAAGAGGGTGAAGGGCATGGAAGTAGTGAAACATCAATATCTGACAAAATAAAAAAAATCTTAACATAGTCAATATCTTTGTAACTCCGAACGTCTTAAAAAATTTTTAAAATTCCTGCTATTCTATTTGATTGGGCTAAACCTCTATGCCTTTAATGTCTCCTCCACGTCCCCCAATACATCCTACATTATTCTTAGTTGTTTTCCTTCATGTAGAATGAACCTACAAGGAAAGAAAGGGTTTATTTTAATTCCGATATTTTCGTCCCATTGACTTGCATTGGTATCGGGTATCGGTATCGGCGAGATCCGATATTTTGCCGGTATCGGCCGATACTTTCCGATACCGATACTTTCCGATATCGGAAGGTATCGCTCAACACTAGTCACTATCCATTTACACTCAACCTGCGCGAGTAATCGTTTTATATTCCCTCCTCTATTACCACCATGAACCCGATCAATCCCAATGATCCGTAGACCAGTGGGATCACATCCATGAAACATATGAAAATGCTTCGGGATGGTCTTAAGGGCATTGACGTCCTCAGCTTTACGTGCATTTGTGATGTCCGTTACATGCTCTCTTACACGTACACGCAGCTGACGTGACGTAAGCCCAACATATATTTTGGAGCAAGGACATGTGGCCAGATATATAACAAAAGTACTACTGCAACGTATATGATGTAGAATCTGAAACCTTTTCATTGCACAAGACGACGCAAAGTGAGTGCCCCTAACAAGATTCTTTTCTTTACAGGCCAAGCAGTCGCCGCAAGGATAACAACCCCACGTTGGACCTCTAATGGTTGGATTCAGAGGATTAATGGTTTTTGCCACATAATGGCTTTTTACCAGTAAATCTCTGATGCTTTTACCTCGTTTTGCTGTAAAGCTGGGTCTATGAGGGATATTAGACGCCAAGACGGAGTCAGTGAGAAGGACTGACCAATGTTTATTGATTATCTCCTGCATACGTTTCCAATAACAATTATGTGTGGAGATAAATCTAACATTGTTTTCAGATGTAATTCTCTTCTCCTTTTTATATAGCAACTGCTGTCTTTCCGTTTTCTTGGCTCTAATATACCCTTGTTTTATACAGCGATTGCTATAGCCATGAGCCTTGAATCTACTTTTGAGATCTTCAGATGGAGCCTCAAATTTTTGTTCAGTGGAGCAGATCCGCTTCATCCTGAGGAATTGGCCAACTGGGATGGCTTTGATAGTATGTGTGGTATGAGATGAGGATGCATGCAACAGGGCTTACGTCACATCAGCTGCGTGTACGTGTAAGAGAGCATGTAAGGGACATCACAAATGCACGTAAAGCTGAGGACGTCAATGCCCTTAAGACCATCCCGAGCATTTTCATATGTTTCATGGATGTGATCCCACTGGTCTACGGATCATTGGGATTGATCAGGTTCATGGTGGTAATAGAGGAGGGAATATAAAACGATTACTCGCGCAGGTTGAGTGTAAATGGATAGTGACCCTGGATTCTATGTCTCCAATGGGGCTTAATGAGACAATTAGTTTTGTCCCTTTTCTATGAGAGCCATGTTCCCCCATGTTCTCTTCGTGTGCTGAAGATGTAAATTAATCTGTCATTACATTTTAACCTGTATGCTTAAGTTTTGAGGTGTGTTTTTTCTGTTTATTCATAATTTCTCATCTCCTACATCCCTAGATTTAATTGTTCTTCAAAACTTGGTGTTTCGTGGCTATTTTTTTAGCGACATATAAGGAACGTGAGAATAAGGATAAAAGCATCAGTGAACCGTGTCATTAGTTATCACTTCAAGAGAATTCACCAATTGGAACAAGTTTTTGTTATGTTTATTATTTTTTATTAATTAATATATATTTTTATTTTTTTATTATTTTTTTGTGTTTTTTTTCTGAGTATTATATATATATGTATGCTTGTTGATAATAGTATCAGCATTTGTGTTGTATTGCACTTTGTTCTTTTACAGCATAAATATAATGCACATTTAATAGCAATATATATTCCTAAGCACATCTTATATACTTACTTTCATGTACACTGCACTGTAATATGCACCAAATGTATCTGCGATTCTGTTCTCTTTTTGCTTTATTCCTTAATTGTTGCTCCTGGGTGTACATAATAATGTTTGCAATCTGCACCTATTGGTGAGCTGTTATTACTTTGGCCTTAGATCTGCAGACATGGATTTTACTCTATGCCGCTGCAGCGGGCACATTCTCCATTATACGCCAGACCGCTCACATGCGCATGCGCTCCACGCCTGGTAGGAAGTCCTCGTATCTTCGGCTTCAGTGATCCGGGAGCGCATGTCCGTGATGTCATCAGGGGATTTCCCCTTGACGTGCGCTCTCTGGTGAATGCTGGGGATTGAGAATCACTTCCTGCGGGGGTTGTGGTGCGCCTGCGCACATTAGAGATGCTGGTTTACGGGCGCTATTATAAAATTCCAAGTTTTGGGAAACTCTTTTATTCCCTCTTTGAGAAAGCAACGCGAAACGCGCGTCAGGGGGTATCCACAGTCCCAGGCACTGGTCACCGCACTATGGGTAAGAAACCTTGCACCTGATATGCACTACAATTAGGTCTGTGCTTATCCGCATGGAGGACATGTGTCCACAATGAAATTGGCATTATACTATTTGGTACATTATACCTTTGTGTGCTAATTTTGGTGCTTATTCATACATGTTTACCATGGTGATATATACATTTGTGTGTCCGTGATTAGGATGTTTTTGTACTAGGGTCTCCTTTCTTCCATATACGTATTTTTGTACTATATTGTAATTTTTTTAAATAATCTTTTTGTAATAAAATACTGATTTTAAAATAATTTCGTATTAGAACTCCATTTCTTCTTTGAGTATTATGTTGCGTTCAGCGCAGCGTCAAAATGACACATGTGGAGGCATCTACATACACTCGCATGGCCTGCATACCCAATGTTAAAGATAGGTACGCAGGACGCATGAAGAAAGAGGTGCAGCAGTGGGCGGGGCTTAAGGGAGGAACTACGCAGCCCTCCACGACTCTGCCCTACGCAAGTCTGAAACCAGCCTGATAAGTACCTAAAATTTACAGTGCCTTTAAAAAAGTATTCAAATCCAGCAAACATTTCCACATTTTTCATGTTACTCCCATAAACTTAAATTTATTTTATTAAGCTTTCATATGAAATACCAACACTAAGTAGCAAAAAGTAGCAAGTGTTTGTGAAGTGTAAAGGAAATGATGCAAAGTTTTCTAAATATTTTCAAAATATAAATCTGCAAATTGTTTCATGCATTTGTATTCAGCCTGAGAGACCAATTGCTTCCATAAGTCACATAAATAGTACATTGAGGAGTACACCTGTGTATCATTTATTCTACAGCTGTTATGTGTAGGACTCAGATACTTGTTTTAATACATTGGAGATCAATCAGCATCATGAAAACCAATTAACACACTAGATAGGTCAAGGATAAAGTTGTTAAGAAGAGTAAAGCAGGGTTAGGTTATAAACGTATAGCCCAAGCTCTGAACATCTCACAGAACACTGTTTAATCCATTATCCAAAGAGGGAAGGAGTAAGGCACAATTGCAAACCTACCAAGACATAACCGTCCAGGCGTCCACCTAAATTAACATCCTAAGCAAAGAGATCACTAATTAGAGAAGCAGCCAAGAGGTCCATGGACACCCTAGAGGAGCTGCAGAGATTCACAGCTCAGGTGGGAGAATCTATCCACAGGACAGCTACTAGTCTCATACTCCACAAATCTGGCCTTAATGAAACAGTGTCAAGAAGAAATCCGTTTTTGAAAAACTGTCAAATGAAGTCCCATTTGCATTTTGCTAAATGCCATGTAGAGGATATGTCTAGCTTGTGGAAGAAGCTGTTTTGGTCAGATGACACCGAAGTAGAACTTTTTGGGCTAAATGCAAAATATTATGTGTGATGGAAACCTAACACTGCATTTCATTCTGATAACTGTCAAACACAGTGTTGGCAGCATCATGCTGTGGGGATGCTTTTGTTCAGCAGGGACAGGGAAGGGGTGGGAGCATAGTGCCCGAGCTCCTTAGGAAGGAGTCCAAGTGGATTTATAATCTGAATAGCTTGGCTCCGGCGGGCATGAATGAGGAACTCCTCTATACGGGTTTTTACAAACAAACATGAGGCATTGGTTCTCCTTACCTCTCTGTCCAATTTTCTCCTCCCCTCATTTGTACTCACTTTTGTGTGTTTTGTATTCCCCCCTTTTTTTTAGATCCTTTGGATACTCTGTTCTTCCTGATTACCTCTTTAGGTGGGATATGAAGAAGTCCCCTGCATCCCTATGACTGCTGGCCTCCCGGTCACCGGACTATCGGCTTCGGCTATGTCTTGATTGTTTTTTCACTGAGACCTGCGTCTGCTGCCAGTTATGCCATGTTTTGGGCACCTCTGAGGGCCTGTTATTGTCTGGTTTTCTATAGGATTCTCATTATGTATATCCCTATTGTGGAAGCTAATAAATATATGTATGTCATTTAAGTTGTATGATGTACCTGGTTTAGTGTCAAGGAGGGCCTGCTTTGACCTTGTTTTGGGGAGTGTGCACGTGTCCTTTGTGCGACTTTGATAATGAACTGCCACTAGCTAGTGGTGTTTGTGCAATTGTTTTCATTAACTAGCTTATCGCCGGAATCCGGGATATATTTCCCTGGCCCCGTGTCCTTTCTAGCGTGCCTCTCTCCTAATAATAATGTCTGATATGCTAATCCAGTTTAGGGCCCCCTACAATGTCTTATACTTATATCTTCCCCATACTGACCTATGTATATACTGTTCTGCTTGGGTCACTGTATTTGATACTTGTCAACAATTGTGTGTTTTTTGGCCTCCGGTATTTTATCTTTTACCGTGGCTCATTTCCCCCCTTTCCCTTCCCCACCTTTTTTGATATCAACCCTTGATTGGAATTTTTTTTTTATCTAACCCAGTGCCAAGGCATTGGATTATTTTCATATTCTTTGAGTAAGTTGGCTGTATTGCGCAGATGCTCTTGTTTTGGGTCCCCCGGTTACATTTATGGCAACCCTTAACCATGTTCTGCGCCACATACTTATGGACTAGTTAGCACAATAGGGATATTTTCTGTGTCTCTATTCTAAGTCTATTGTTTTATGCCTATACTCTTCCAATTGGTAAATAACGTTTTTTTTTTGTTGTTTGTTTGTTTGTTTGTTTTTTTGCATCCACGTCTCTAATCTCATCCCCCTGTGCCCTTTTGTATGTGCATCCTTGTATGATATCACATATAGGTTCTTGCGAGGAGTTCGCTGCACAGCGCAGGCGCATATTATCCGGTCTTCTGATTTTTTGGAGCATGTCTACGCGGGCGCATCTCCTGATTATACTTTCTTAATTGGTAGATGGCGCTGCTCTGGCGTCTGCGTCTACAATATTATACCACCGTGCTTTCACCTATAGCATGTGCGCCATGTATGGTATTGTATATAAGTTCATGCGGTAAGTTTACCTCACTGCGCAGGCGCATATTTGCCTGGCTCTTTGACTCTGGGGAGCATATCTATGCAAGCACGTTCTCTGATCATTCTAGCGTTACTGCTACCATGACAACCCTCAAACCGATACTGCATTTATTACAGCCTCGGCGATTCAGCAGCAGGATCATACTGCGCAAGCGCCTGACTTCTGGCAACATATTTGCGCAGGCGCACCTTTGTACCACTCTGTTGTTACTGCTTCCATGGTAACCCTTCAGCCGAGACTGTGTTTATCACAGCCTCGGTAACACAGTAGTAATACACTGCGCAGACGCGGTGGGGTGAATCTGCCAACCCGGAAGTGCATGCCGGTCTGCACATGCCACCAGGGAACCGCACGCCAATGCTCCATTACAGGTGATTTCTATTATATTACTTTATTCGGCTATATTAGAGCGAGCATAGATTGCTTACCCCTGATGAAGACGCCTTTGTAGCATCGATACGCGTGGGGCTTAGGTCCCTCCCAGCACTAGCACCTTACACTTTGCTTCATGGCTTTTTTGAGCCGGTCGTCTGCCTGGTCCCTGGTGTCTTAGGTGATATATTGTTTGTTACCTGATGATTTTCGCTTATGTGGGGCTACCTTGGTTCATATATGGTCGTCCTGTTTCCAGGCTCTCAGGGAATTTTCATGTGATGTCATGGCTTATATAGCATAAACAGGTTTGAGAGGTGATAAGCTACTTAATCTTTGTATCTTATTTTTGCACATTTCGCCCCATGCCTGTAGGGTATACCTGGCAGCAGACGGACATGTATTAGTGTTTATATTCACACAGATGCATATGTACCATCTTGTTATTAATGTTTTTTGAATCATTTGGTGCTTGATGGCATTTATTTCCAATTGTCTGAGGGGTTGCATGTGGACTATCAGCCATACGCCGTTGTCCTTTTTCTGGTCTTTTAATTGTTTTTAAATGTGTGTCTTGCTCTGTTGTGCCCTTTTGTATTAATAAAGTTGTATTTTTTGAAGGTTGATCCCACTGTTATGCATATCTCTTTTCTTTGTTTGTTCAGGGACAGGGAAGGAGGTCAGAGTTGATGGGAAGATAGATGAAGCTAAATACAGGACAATCCAGGATTAAAACATATTAGAGGTTGAAAAAGAGGTTCTTCTTCCAGCAGAACAATGACCCTAAAAGTACTGCCAGAGCTACAATGGAATGGCTTAGAACAAAGACTATTCATGTGTCCAGACTTAAATCTCATTGAAAATCTGTGCCAAAACTTGAAAATTGTTTTTCACAGATGCTCTCCATCTAATCTCACTTAGATAGCAGTAGTTTACAAAGAAGAATGGGCAAAAGTATCAGCTTCTAGATGTACAAAGCTGGTAGGTAGAGACAGACCCCAGTAATTGCAGCAAAAGTTGGTCCTACAAAGTATTGACTCTGGGGGCTGAATACAAATGCATGTCACAATTTTCAGATTTGTGTTTTTAAAATGTTTAGAAAGCCATGTATAATTTCCATTGCACTTCACAAATTTTTGCTACTTATTGTTGGTGTATCACATAAAGTCTCAGGAAAATACATTTACGTTTGGGGTGTAACTTGAAAAAAATGCAAAAACGTTCACGGGGTATGAATACTTTTTCAAGACACTGTATTTATTCAGTACCTTACACGTGAAGCAGATCAGTGCTTGTCTATGTTCTGTGACTCTGCCAATTGCTCAAAAAGCTGCTCCGCAGTTGGCTGCCAAGCATGTAGATGCATTGAGATTTAGTCTGAGGGTGCGCGCAGAGGAGTGCACATAATCACTGGTCATTGTATGGATCCTTACAACACTCTAGCAGAATGGTGTCTGCCATGACCAAAAAAAAGATAAAAACATGTACCCTTAACCAAGCATGCACGTGTATTGAAAAGAAAGGAAAGATAACTTTTGGACTAATAAGTGTCTGACAGTCAGTTATCTAATTGGTGGAGGGACATACCTCACAAATAGGGATGTAAGCACTAAAAGTGCCTAGGACTGCATAAGCTCTAAGACCCAAATTCACTAAGACTATTGTTTCGCACACTAGTCACAATGAGGGGAGTGTAAGTATAAGATGCGTCAAATTTATTGAAAGGTGCATGCCACTCAATGAATTTTGGGCATCTTATCGGTTTTTCATGTTGGAAGAATTTGACAGCCGGATGAACCATACCCCATCCCACTCAAGTTCTTTCCTCCACTTACAGTAAGTGAAAACACCAAAAGTTGCACATTTTTTGTGCAACTTCGCAATGTGGAAATATGTTATCAGAGTCTTTTACAAAAGTTTTCTGGTGTAAACATTTTCATGAATTGATGTCGGCAAAGTAATTCTTGTAATTAGCCCTGACTATATCACATAGAAATTGTAGAAGTCAAATTAAGCTAAATTTTTAATAAACCCTATAAGTCGGTTTCATTCTCATCCAGAAAAGTGGGATGAGTGAAGTAAATGTTATTCCATATGTAATGCAAGTGCAATCCGAATATGTGGTTATGTTATTCTATGCAATTTGTATTCAATCCATATGCAATCTATTTTTTTCTCCAGAATTTCTTTACCTCTCTATTAAATTAAGAGCCTATTTGATCCTAACCCCATAAAAACACAGCCATTTAGGTCAGATGTTCAGACCACATCCATTTGGTGGAATATCCAACACTAGCTCATCCTTGTTGTGCTATGTGAAGTCATCTTCTAATTTTTCCTCTCATTTGCCCTTCAGTTGTACTGAGCTGGTCCTCTTCATCTGGGTGCTGTCAAGGCAATTTGAAGAGCGGCACTGAGTAATCATGGATCCGATGAGATGTCCCAATCTACAGGTCGAATATTTCCTGTGGCTGTATTGGGAGCTATTACACCATCCAGGCAAATTCTTTGCCTACTGCTCCATGTGTCTTGTTAAGTTTGGCCAGCTGTTGGAGGAGCTTTGTACCGGCCTAACATTCATTAGCATGACATTGAATTTCTGCCAAGGAACATCTTCAGCTCCCCCTGAGGTAATTGACCAATGCTGAATGTTAGTTGTAATGTCTCCATTAATGAAAGTTGTTACCTTCATATGTTCTCACTTTTATGGAATGGCTTTGCATTCATATTTGGGATTATGATTGTGCCCAAAAACAGACATGCTGTAGCCTTTCCTTTGAGGACTGCTATGGCTAACTTACAGACAAGCTTGCATGTGTCTGTTGGCACAATGTTCCACTAAGTAAACCAAGTGGTGTTGCGCAAAATCAGGTTAAATGGAGCCAGTTTGGTGTGCCTGTTATGACCCCAGTGGACAGGGTCTCAGAGGAACGTGTAAGTCTGCGAGATTCAAAAATCCAGCTCATAGGGCTGTGGTAACTGGGTTGACCAAATAGCTACTCCTAACGCCAACACTAGAAGTAGCCGGGGATCATGCCTACGGTGATCGCTAGATGACTCGCGCCAGCCGGAGAATCTAACTACCCCTAGGAGAAGAAAACAAAGACCTCTCTTGCCTCCAGAGAAAGGGACCCCAAAGCAAGATACAAGCCCCCCACAAATAATAACGGTGAGGTAAGAGGAAATGAACCAGGTTCAGCAAAGAGAGGCCAGCTTACTAATAGCAGAATATAGCAAGATAACTTATCTGGTCAACAAAAACCCTATAAAAATCCACGCTGGAGATTCAAGAACCCCCGAACCGTCTAACAGTCCGGGGGGAGAACACCAGCCCCCTAGAGCTTCCAGCAAAGGTCAGGATACAGATTGGAACAAGCTGGACAAAAATACCAAACTAAACAAAAGCAAAAAGCAAGGAAGCAGACTTAGCTTGAAATACAGGAACCAGGATCATAGGACAAGAGCACAACAGATTAGCTCTGAATTCAACGATGCCAGGCATTGAACTGAAGGTCCAGGGAGCTTATATAGCAATGCCCCTGAACTAACGGCCCAGGTGAGGACATAGGAAAAGACAGAAGCTCCAGAGTAAAATCACTAATGACCACTAGAGGGAGCAAAAAGCAAAATCACAACATGTGCCTTCATGTAATGTTACAAATGATGCTTCATGGTGTTTCTTTGGCCAAGCAGAAATGTGTGTTTACCATTCACTAGGTTGTGTCCTAACTGAATGGTTTAACTCATAGTAGATCATGCTCTTCCCATTTCCAACATTTTGCACTGGTTTTAGAATTGCCATCAGTGCACATAGCAATTGCTACACTAACCCCCAACCAATCTCAGATTATGTTAAGCTACCTTGGCCCATATAGTTGATGTGAGTGTGCCATGGTGTTTCCTGTCCCTTAGTACAAATGCACATATAATCCGTGATACATTTGCCACCATGATAGTTAATTGTTTACTTCTGGCACTCAAGGTTGGCAACAGACACTTCCTATGTTGCTTCACAACTTGAATTTTTACTTCAGAAGTCCACCATCTCTTTTATTGTCCACTCCACCTATCAGCACATATGGGGCGAATTTCCCAAAGCCGTGATACTGAGGCTTAACATCCAAGCTTAGGAACAGATTGCCCAGGATTTTGACAAAATGTGCCAAATAGCCAACTGTATTGGGACCCTGGATGGGAAACACATCAGTGTAAAGAAGCCACCTCAATCAGGCACTTATAACTATGAGCAATACTTTTCTGTAATGCTCTTGGTCTTGGTTGACAGCCCCTACAAGTTTATAACTGTAGATATCAGGGCCTATGGAAGAATTGGAGACTCTTGAAGCCTCAATTCTTTGCTAATAGATCGGTGACTTCTGAATAATAAATTGAGTGTCCCACCCCCACAGCTCCTTTCTGGCTCCAGCAGTGAACCTCCTCCATTTATAATGGTTAGGGATGAAGTGTTCAAATTCACCAGCAATGTACAGTGGCCTTATCTGCGCAGAAGTCTTGTTCACTATCACGGCATCTTCAATTACAGGCTTTCCAGGGTGGAGCAACTGGTGGAATGTGTCTTTGGGATTTTGTGTGCCAAATGGAGGGTACAGATAGGAGTTCTTGAACTAAGCGAATAAAATGTGAATGCAGTCATTAAAGCTTGTATCATCCTCCATAACTACACCAGGATCCTCAATTTTCCTGTGTATGTGAATGATGATGAACATCACAATCCCAATCCTGTCACAGTCCATCATGTTGCACATAGACGCCATGTGACCTTGAGAATCAGCGTGCACCAATTATTTACAAACTATTTTGTTTCACCAGAGGGAACAACTCCTTGGCAAGACTCTTATGTTACTTTACATTTGTGATTTATGTTGTAATGACTGTGATGAAGAGCAATCTTTATTTTCTACAATGTGTGTTGTGTAATAGATTTTGAGGAGGGGCTGGAGAGGACATGCAAGTAATATAGATACCAAAGGGCCATTGTTAACATAATAAAGTATTTTAATTACAAAACCACAGCTACACAAATATAAAGAGAAATATTATTGGAAAATATCAAGGGCCAAATTATAAAATAAGGCAATCTTGCCACAACCAATAAAAAAGGGTTGACCCCACCCCCTCAAATAGGGTAACATAATAAAAAAAATACAAATTTTAATATGAATATGGTGATCTTGCCAGAGAGTGATGACTGAGGGAACAATAAGTGTTGGATACTGGGTGAGGTGTCCGAACAGAATATAAGGTTGATG
The DNA here is from genome assembly GCF_051348905.1 of Ranitomeya variabilis. NCBI lineage: Eukaryota > Metazoa > Chordata > Amphibia > Anura > Dendrobatidae > Ranitomeya > Ranitomeya variabilis. Next base: position 150,918,594 of record NC_135233.1, on the reverse strand, counting down.
GAAAAGGGATTTAGGAGGTGAAATAGAGTGCACTTGAAGGGGCCCATAATACTGTTTACCACTGTGACCAAACTATGGTTCAGACTGGTACACCCAGAGAAATGGGTTTTGGTGTTGTGGACCACCATATCCATGGCTTAGGGCCCCAGGTTAAAATAAACTTAACTGGTGAAGACACGGTGTGCTGGCTTGAGTGGTAGGTTCGTGATGTTGTTGATCTGGTGTTTGAGATATTCCATGGGTGGGCTTGGTTAAGAATGGATTTGGATACTTGCCACTTCTCCAACATTTCAAACACCTGTTGCAGATCATTTGGAGGTGTAGCAGCATCCAGCAGAATATTCATAACTGAGCTGGTCTGCAGCCGAACGGACCATGAAATTTCCAGCAAATATTTTGCCAGAGTGCGCCACAAGGCTTCCTTCCCATCATCACTCGCATGCTGTGTTCGTGGTGGGGTCCTTCCTCCTGAGGGCTCTTCTTGGGACCAGGGCATCTTGTAGGGAGGTGATCAAAGGGGGAGTTGGACTGCTGCTCCATATTGGCCCCACATGTTAAGGGTTTTCCACAGGCATAGCAGACACTCCAGTCTCTACCACCTTAGACTCTGAAACTGGCTCCATCTCCCATCTCCGATATGTTGGATTCAAAGCTGAAATGTAAAAAATAAAATTAGTACAAAACACATGAGCCCAATTCCTTAGGCTGCATTTACAAATACAGCTCCGATATTGGAGCTAGAAAACTTAGCCCCTCCACGTAGAGATACGGCTTTTTTTATCGGGCCTCATCTCTACTTGTGACATCACTCATGGTGAAGTCAGTCAGAAACATTTATTTTAAATAAATAAATAAAGATGAGTGTATTTCATGAATCTATAATGGTATGTTGGAAATGGGGATTAAGTATGCTCATTCTTCATGGCAAGAGACACCATGTAACCCTTCAGATATCACACATTGATGCTGGATAAATATTTTTGCTCTTACTCACATCAAGTTGCCACATGAACAAATGCCTTCACTTACTGTGTGCTCCCAGGGACACTTGGTAACTATACAATACAATAATCAATTAATCCATGGCAACATAAAGGAGCAAAATACTTATCATAGGGTGGCAAACATTTCCCTGTGTGGCACAGTATTACATGGCGGTGTGTAGGTGGGGTGAGCGAGAAATACAAATTAGTTTATCATGGCAATATGTATGTGTATGTACACTTTAACATAGTGTATAGATATTATATATTTTCCAATGGCTTGCACTGTAAATGATGATGGGGAAGAGGCCTTGTGGCGCAGGCTGGCAACATATCCCACGTCCTGTCCAGCTGCAGGTGAAGGCAGCTATACATATTCTGCTGGAAGCTATCACAGCCCCAAATGATACACACTATGTGTTTGAAATGTGGAGAGGTGGAAACTGTCCAAATCCATTCTCTGCAAAGTGCACCTTATTTTCCCCTTCTACAACCCTCTTCCCTCAACCTCATCTTCTGATTGGCCACTCATCCAGCACTCCACCCTCACGGTTCCCCCGGTCATACCCCACTGGTGAGATAGACAAGTTCATACTATAATTTGTATTTTTTTTTTACTATGTTACCCTTTTTGTATTGTCCTATTTTATAATTTGGCCACTGACATTTGCCAACAATATGGCCCTTTATATTTGTGCAGCTGTACTTTTCTAATTAAAATGCTTTATTGTGTTAACAATGGCCCTTTGGTGTCTCTATATTTCTTGCATTTCATCTTCAGCCTTTCCTAGGAATCTATTACACAACACACATTTTAGAAAATAAAGATTGTTGTTTATCACAGTCATTACAATATAAATCACAAACGTAAAGTAACATAAGAGTCTTGTCAATGAGTTTGTCCCCCTGGCGTAGCAAAATAGTTTAAAATAATTGGTGCACGCTCATTCTCCATCTATGTGCAACATGAGAGATTGTGGAAGGATTGGGGCTGTAGTCTCTATCATCTTCCACATACACAGGACAATCTTGGATACGGATGTAGTTATAGAGTATGACACAGGCTTTAATTCATATTTTGTTTGCTTAATTGGAGAGCATCTGTCAGTACCCTCTATTTGGCACACAAAATCCCAAAGGCACATTCCACAAATTGCCGTACCCTAGAAAGCCTGCAATTGAAGATGCAGCAACCGACATTAAGTCCTCTGTCTAGATAAGGCCACAGTACATGGGTGGTGAGTTGGAACACCGCATCCCCAACCACTAAAAATGGTGCGGGTTCACTGCTGGAGCTAGGTAGGAGCCGTGGTGGTGGGACACTTAATCTATTGTTCAGAAGCCACTGACCCATTATGGAAGAACTGAAGATTCAAAAATCTCCAGTTCTTGCATAGGCCCCGATATCTACAATTATAAGCTTGTAGGTGCTGTCGACCAAGGCTAACAGCACTACAGAAAAGTATTGCGCATAAGTGTAGTATCAGAACCCTGAATGCGGTGGCTTCTTTATACGGATGTGTTTCCAATCCAGGGCCCCAATACAATTGAGAAAATGGCAGGTTTTACCAAAAGCTTGGGTGATCCGTTCACAGGCTTTAGTGTTAGGCATTGGCATCATGACGTGGTGAAGTTTGTACAAGATGTGCTTGTAGCGCCCCCACTGCCGCAGGGCCGAGGGGTACCTGGTACCGGGCCTCTGAGTCTCTGCTCTGGGGTTGTCACAGTGGCTAGACCCGGTCCATGACCCTGCTGAGGGGCGCCCAATGAAAGGTGTGGGTGGTGATGCTGTAGTGGTGCTGGCCGCAGTAAATAACGAGGACACCAGGTTGCAGTGTCTTTACCTCTTTACTGAAGGCTTCAGGATCCTCAGTCCGGAATACGGTTAACCAGGCTGCGCAAGTCCGGCCGGTCCGATGGCACCTCCAGAGTTCCCTTTGCAGGTGGAAATCTGTGCCTACCTTCTAGCGCTTGTGTGTTGTGGTCCTCCCCTGCTGTGCTTACGGGATAGTCCCCACAACTGTTGTGTCTGTTTCTGAAGTTCCCTCACAACTCAATTATGATGTTCTTCTTCGTCCCCCAGATGATATGGCTAGGACGCACCCGTATGACGGGTAGGCTCGGAGCTCTTCCTGGACCCTAGTGTCGCCCCTCTCCTGTTGTTGCCCCCTATGTCTTAGGTGATTTGGGTGAGACAGCCCACCTATAACTGACTGTCCTGCCATAGGTTTGAAGTTAGGCCTGGAGCTCTATACTTCCTCGGCGTTCCGGCCACCGGCTGCGCGCCTCAGTAGGATGTTGCCTCGTCTTACAGCACGACTCCTACTGGTGTTTCTCCTTGTTGCGTTGATCTCGTTTCTCACTCAGCACAATAAATCTCGCTTCTTGTCCTTTCTTAGGGTACCGCCGCGATCAGGTGCAGGCGCGGTCCCGTAAAGTTCTCTCAGTTCGCTAGGCCTCTGTCAGGATCCCACCCCTGACAGGGACCCCCCTGAATCTTCCCCTGCAACACCCTCTGCCACAGGATGTTGCCTGGTTCCAACCCAGTCAGCTTTCTAACTAACTTCCTATCCAACCCCCAGTTTTACCAGATTGTGAGGAGTGGCCTAATGCATAGCACCCTTAGCTCCCCCTGGAGGCCAGACTGTGAAGTGTATTGGTGTCTGTGATACCTGGTCAGGTGAACTCCTTCAGTGCCATCAGACGAACCATAGCCCCCCTTAGCGGCGGAGCATCAGTACTGCAACGACCAGGACTCTGGGGCGCTGCATGCTCACAGATGGAGCGGAGCTGAAAATTCAAGCAGCATGGGAAGTACCAGTTGCTAGGAACATTGAGGGCCAAAAAGATACAAAATAAACAATTATTAGCTATCATGGTGATAAAGAATGTATAATGGATCACGTATGGAATTGCACTCAGGGACCGCAAACACAGGACAGAGGCTTTGTCAATATTTAATTTTCTCAGACGCAGCTAAACTTCTTCTGATAATTGGTGGTAAATCTCAATAATTGCCATGATGAATGATGTTTGTCATAGTCAGTTCGTTGTTGAACAGGGCTGAAAGATGTGTTCAAAATCTCAGCCTTCCATTTGTCTAGTACAATTATATTACTATTTTTATCTTTTAGTGGATTATATCATTAGATTTTACTTTTTGTCAATAATATGCTGTATTTATAACATCTCTTTGTGTTTATTTTAATGTCCTCGGCAATTTGTTTTTCTGATACTAGATCTAAAAGTAGATGTAACATTGACAATTAAAGGGAATATGTCTTCAGGTTTTTACTACACTATCAGAGAGCATCATGAGTTTGGCACAGAAACCCTGACTTTAATGATATGTCACAAACTGAGCTGCAGTCACTGTTTTCTCTGCTGCAGATCTACAAGTTCTCTAATGCTGAGCTCTGTATAACCCCGCCCACAACACTGATTAGCAGCTTTCTTTGTACACTGTGCATAGGCAGTAAGCTGTCAATTAGTGGTGTAAGCAGGGTTACACAAAGCTCATGAATATGGAGGTCTACATGGGAGCAGGTTTACTAGTCATCTAGTGGTAATATCTTGCTGATAAAATAGTGATTTTACCAAAACTACAGCAAGCAGCCCAGTAAGTGACACATCTTTGGAATCAGCCCGGAAGCTGCACATGGGACATACAGGCAGGCACACACAAACATGCAGGCACACAGCACAGGTCACCTCCCGGCAGCAGCAGCTCATCCCATCAGCCTCTTCCTTGCTGGAAGCTTTCTGACTGAGACAGCGCGCTGCCATCCTGGCCTATATAGCTGAAATGAGTGTGCCACAATTTAACAAAGTGTTTGCGGTCCCAAAGTAAAAAAAAAAAACACTACATACTCACATTCTGATGTCTGTCACGTCCCCCGCCGGCGTCCACAGGGTTAAAACTGCTTTCGGCAAGAGCGCTGCTAATGCACGCGCTGCTGCCGAGAGCTTTCCTGCACTGAATGTGTCAGTGCTCTGCTTTATGGCCGGCGCTGACACAGTCAGTGCAGGGAAGCTCTCGGCAGCAGCGCGTGCATAAGCAGCGCTCCTGCCGAAAGCAGTTTTAACCCTGTGGACGCCGGGGGACGTGACAGACATCAGAATGTCAGTATGTACTGTTTTTTTTTAACTTTTACAATGGTAACCAGGGTAAATATCGGGTTACTAAGCGCGGCCCTGCGCTTAGTAACCCGATATTTACCCTGGTTACAAGTGAACACATCGCTGGATCGGCATCACACACGCCGATCCAGCGATGACAGCGGGTGATCAGCGACCAAAAAATGGTCCTGATCATTCCCCAACGACCAACGATCTCCCAGCAGGGGCCTGATCGTTGGTCGCTGTCACACATAACGAGATCGTTAGTGGGATCGTTGCTACATCACCAAAAGTGTGACGTTGCAACGATATCGTTAACGATATCGTTATGTGTGACTCAGCATTAGGCTCTCTTGTAACAAGATCGGTGCCACAAGATTGGAAGATGGCTGACAGGTTATCAATACTTAGGAAGGGTAAAGGCCCCGTCACACATAGCAAGCTCGCTAGCGAGATCGCTGCTGAGTCACAAGTTTTGTGACGCAACAGCGACCTCAGTAGCGATCTCGCTATGTGTGACACGTACCAGCGATCAGGCCCCTGCTGCGAGATCGCTGGTCGTGTCGGAATGGCCTGGACCGTTTTTGGTCGTTGAGGTCCCGCTGACATCGCTGAATCGGTGTGTGTGACACCGATCCAGCGATGTCTTCACTGGTAACCAGGGTAAACATCGGGTTACTAAGCGCAGGGCCGCGCTTAGTAACCCGATGTTTACCCTGGTTACCAGCGTAAATGTAAAAAACAACAAACAGTACATACTCACCATCTGATGTCCGTCAGGTCCCTTGCCGTCTGCTTCCCACACTGACTGAGCGCCGCAAAGTGAAAGTGAAAGTACAGCACAGCAGTGACGTCACCGCTGCGCTCTGCTCTCACTGTACGGCGGCACTCAGTCAGTGTGGGAAGCAGACGGCAAGGGACCTGACGGACATCAGATGGTGAGTATGTACGTTTTTTTTTTTTTTTTGGTAACCAGGGTAAACATCTGGTTACCAATCGCGGCCCTGCGCTTAGTAACCCGATGTTTACCCTGGTTACCCGGGTGCTGCAGGGGACTTCGGCATCGTTGAAGACAGTTTCAACGATGCCGAAGTCGTTCCCCTGATCGTTGGTTGCTGGAGAGTGATCTGTGACAGCTCCCCAGCGACCACACAGCGACTTACCAACGATCACGGCCAGGTCGTATCGCTGGTCGTGATCGTTGGTAAATCGCTATGTGTGACGGGGCCTTAAGAAAGAGGAAACAGTTAGCTACCATCTGGTAAGACATCAGTAGCATGCAAAATAGTGATGAGCGAGCACTAAAATGCTCGTGTGCTCATTGCTCGGGTCGAGGAAATTGGAATACTCGGGTACTCGACCCGAGCAACGAACCCAATGTAAGCCTATGGGACCCCCGGGGGTCCTTTTAAGGTCTAAAAACATCTGAAAATGATGAAAACACTGCTCAAATGACATGGGAACATCATGGGGATCGCCCCTGGAAGCATTTCTGACTCCAAGGTCACAGCTGTAAGCAATGTTGTCAGAATTTCACGCCATTTTTACAGGTGCACCAAAAAACATACAAAACCGAAACCAAATTGGATTTTGCTGGGAAATATGTTAAGGTACATCCTTTCCAGGGTAATGAGTTGTATATAAGGCAAAATAATTAACCCCAGACCAAAATGTGTCTCCACCACTTGGGCTATGTCCACATGCAGCTTTTTTGATGCGTTTTTCAACTTTTACATTGCTTTCAACCAATACAAATGCATTCACTGGGAAATGTAATTGTAACATTTACCAACCCTAGCTGGCCATGTGGTGTGTGACACATAAGGAGACACATCTTGTTTCATTTATGAAAGAGGGACTCAGTCTTAAAGTGTTAAAGCCTATTTTTAGAGGGGCATCAGGCGGCATTAATATTCTTAAAGGGCCATTATTAAACAGTGGGTCTCCTATGCTGTTATTGCCTATGAAGTTGTTGTCGCAGGTCTCGACCTACTCTCTGATGAGTCCACTGTAGAGATGACATCACAGCACCGGAGAGATAAGACACAGTACACCAGGGCTGTATCTGAAATATCTCTAGTTTATTTAAGCTTACACACACTTTTTATGCATTCTTGTATTGGAGGCGGATTCTCCATATATTGGCTAAGCGTCGGAGTGTATTACTCCCTAGTCTCCCTATGGTTTCGCAAACACATTCTTGCACAGTACATTATTCGTTATTTTACCAAGGACATTCACTGCTACAATTAGTTCTTAGGAATCAGCGATAACAGCACAATGAAGAATAGTGAATTATGTCTTATTTTTCTGACCTCTAATAACACTTATACAAAATGGAGGCAAGCAAAATAAAATGGATCCTGCTCTAACATTCCCCCATTTTACTCACTATTCTGAATAAGCTGTACCCTTTCCTGGCTGGAGGATTTGTTAGTATATATCATCATCAGCTATGTGAGTGCAGAATTTCCCAGCGCATACTACACCAAGGACAGAAAATACAGAGAAAACTGGAATGCAGCTACATGTCCCCTCCATAGCAGAGATAAGAAAATCACAGCATTCCTCAACACAGAAGAAAACAATTGCACAGATGTTTGACTCCCCCTTCCCATCAGGTATTTTAGAAATTTCACACAGAAACGGAATACAATTAATTAATTTCTACAACACCTTCATCAAACAAATTCAAAGTCTTCTTCTTCTTCTATGGAAACTGATTATCTAGCAGGGAGACCCTCTGTCCCAAATTTTTAACTGTTTGCTTTCCCGACACATTAATCTCAGTCAGTTTCTCAGTTCCTTCTTGCACCACAAAACATCCAGTTTTTTGTCATAGTAATAGACAACTTTTTTTCAACGTGACAAAACAATCAGAATTCACTTCCTCTGTTGATCCTCAATTTGCTATATATCAACCACTCAACTTGAAGCAGGTAAATCTTTTACCAATCTTTCAATCACACTGATAACCAAACAATCACTTACAAGTTTCCTTCTAAAACTAGGCACCATATTTCACCTTCAACTTCCAACTTCAACTTACAATATTTCTTTCTACTGCAAAACAATATTGTTGCTTTAAACAAAACACAGATCTCCCAGCACATACAGAGATACACTTAAAAACTATTTTGAACACTATATATGCAATAAGGACAATCGCAACTAAATGCAATAGGCTTTGCAAAACCCCAGCTACCCAGCCCCCGATCCCCTTAAACCAATTGGCTGGGTTTAGGAAAGAGAAAGCATCTGACCACCAGCAGTCCGACGGTAGTGTTCCACAACTGAACATTGTTCGTGGCATTGTTGGCAAGTGTGTCAGAACAATCAGTCCAGGCAAACAGTTCCTCAGCTGACACAGGGATAGCTAGGAAGGGGATACTTGTGGCTGACGTTGGTGAATGCGTACAGATCCAACTAGGTTTTCCTTCGAGCTTGACAGCTGTGGCTGTGGTCAGAAGCACTTGGTATGGTCCGTCAAATCTTGGTTCCAGGCTCTTCCGGACGTGCCGCTTTATCACTACCCAGTCTCCTGGCTCCAAGGGATGGTGTCCAGGATCCTTGTCTGGGTCTGGAAGAGAACTGAAGACAGTTAAATGCACTTTGGCAAGGTGTCCATGTAAGGCCTGCACATAGCTAGTCAAATCCTGGTACTTGAGCTGCAACTGTTGTGGAAAGAAACATCCAAGATTGGGGCCCCTGCCAAACAGAATCTCATACGGTGACAGTCCTGTCTTCCTGTTTGGGGTATATCTTACTGAAAACAAAGCTAGAGGAAGGCATTCTGTCCATGGTTTACCAGTCTCTGCCATTGCCTTCTGGATTTTAAGCTTAAGAGTTCCATTTAGTCTCTCCACTTTTCCACTGCTCTGTGGATGGTATGGAGTATGCAATGCTTGACTTACCCCCAGTGCTGCCATTACCTCTGACATGATCTCTCCAGTAAAATGGGAACCCCGATCGCTTTCAATGACTTCAGGAACTCCATACCTGCATATGATCTCAGCCATCAGTTTCTTCGCCGTTGTCTTAGCCGTAGCTTTGGCAACTGGGTAGGCTTCTGGCCAACCTGAAAATAAATCAATGCAGACCAACACATACTCATACGTCTCTACCCTAGGCAACTGAATATAATCAATCTGCAGTCTCTGGAATGGGTAAAGGGGCCGGGGAGTGTGTTTGGATGGAGTTTTCACTGTCCTACCCTGATTATGTGTGGCACATATCATGCAGCTCTGTACCTGCCTTTCTGCGCAGGTGGAAAACCCGGGGGCAATCCATTGTTTCTGTAGGGTGTCACACATGGCCGTCTTCGAGTGGTGCACATTCCCGTGCAGAACCTGTGCCATCATTGGGTACAGTACCTGTGGTAGGCAGACCTTTTCACCCCTCCCCCATAACCCAGTGACGGTATAAGAGCAAGCCCCTATCTTTTGCCACCTATTTTTCTCCTCCTTACTTGCCTGTTCTTGTAACCGGGCTAAGATGTCTTTTGACACAAGTGGAGATGGTGGGGTGTCCAGGTGATGTACTTTAGAGGCTACAGGAGTGCTTGCTGCTTTCTTGGCAGCCTGGTCTGCCAGTGCGTTACCCTTTGCCTGTCCAACAGTGCCTTTGGTATGTGCCTTTACCTTTATGATGCCTGCTTGGGTGGGAAGCTGTAGTGCATTCATAAGTTGCTGGACTGCCTCAGCATGTTAAATGGGGTGGCCATTTGCTGTCAGGAAAGCCCTGGCTCTCCAGATAGGCCCATAATCGTGTGCAATGCCAAAAGCATACCTGGAATCAGTGTAGATATTTACAGTCTTACCTTCTGCTAGTTTGCACGCTTCTGTGAGCGCCTTGAGCTCTGCTTCTTGTGCAGACATATGAGCTGGCATTGACTCTGTCTTGATTACCTCATGTTCTGAGACCACAGCATATCCGGTACAGAAGCGTCCTTGGTCATCTTGGTGACGGGATCCATCTACAAAAAGCTCAAAATCAGCATTAGGTATTGGCACACTAGAGACAGTAGGGAGACCAGCCGTTTCCTGAGACATCAATTCTAGACAATCATGTGGTTTGGAAACCTGATCTTTTTCCTCTGGATCCATTCTAGAAAGAAAAAGAGTGTCCTTTTCCATGTCACCTCCCCCTCCCCCATTTGGATCCATAGGAACTGGGAGAAGAGTAGCGGGGTTTAGGACAGTGCACCTTTTCAAAGTCACATTAGTAGGCATGAGAATAGCACACTGAAGTCGCAGCTGTCTAGCCATGGACAGGTGGCTAGGTTGTACTTGGTTAAGGATACTATGTACATCATGTGGGGTATGGACCGTCAGTGGGTGATCCAAAACAATCTCTGAAGATTTGTGTGGACAGGTGGCTAGGTTGTACTTGGTTAAGGATACTATGTACATCATGTGGGGTATGGACCGTCAGTGGGTGATCCAAAACAATCTCTGAAGATTTGTGTAGCAACAGCTGGACAGACAACACGGCCCGAACACAGGAGGGACTTCCTTTTGCCACTTTATCCAAGCGGCCGCTGTAATAAGCAACAGGTCTCTGTTTGTCTCCATGAAGCTGAGTCAGCACACCCGTAGCATGTCCTGCATTTTCATGAAGAAAAAGGTTAAAAGGAAGGGCATAATTGGGGATGCCCAAAGCTGGAGAAGAAACAATGCATAATTTCAGAGAGTAAAAACAGTCAAGTGCCTCTGGTGTAAGACAGAAGGGGACAGGTTGCATACGGTCATATAGAGGCTGCATTAAGATGGAGGCAGAACGAATCCATGGACGACAGTAGGAAGTTAGTCCTAGAAACACACGGAGGCCCTGCACATTCCGCGGGGGCTGCATGTCCATGATAGCCTGTTTTCGCTCAGGGGTGAGGTGCTTTTTTTTTTTCCCTGGAGAGAGACAATGTCCTAGAAACACAACAGTACTTAAGCAAAACTGTAATTTTTGTTTGGATACCTTGCACCCCTGTTCATGGAGAAAAAAGAGTAAAGAGATCGTGGCCATTTTACACAGAGAACGAGAAGGAGCACACAGCAATAGGTCATCAACATACTGAATGAGAACTACTCCTTTAACATCCCAGCCTTGTAGGACTTGTGCCATGCACTGTGAGAAGATAGTAGGGGAATTCTGGGCTCCCTGTGGTAGGACAGTCCAAGTATACTGCTTGTTACGGAAAGTAAAAGCAAAAAGATACTGACAATCTGGGTGCAATGGAACACTGAAAATGTCATTTGCTAAGTCAATCACTGAAAAACAAATACTGTTAACAGTTATGTGTGCCAACAAGGTGTGTGGGTTAGGAACCAAGGTAGCAAGCAGTTCTGTTGCGGCATTGACTGCTCTGAGGTCATGGACCATTCTATAATTCACTGGCTCCCCAGCCCTAACCTTTTTCTTTACTGGATACAGGGGAGTGTTGCAAACGGACTGTGTAGGCACAACAACCCCTGATTCCAGCAATTTTTGTAACTGTGCGTCTATTGCAGCCTCCTGAGCAGCACTCAGAGGGTACTGACGCAATAGGGGTGGTGCTGCCCCTGGTTTCAATTTGACTATTATGGGAGGAACTTTGAGTTTTCCCACATCAGTTTTGCCTTTTGCCCACAGATCAGTGGGGAGTTGATCCAGGGCAGGTGCAGTGGGCGGATCACTTTCTGCAGTACTTGCAGCTGCATCCAGGGCCATAATCTTGCAGAGGGTACTGGGTTTAAGTCGAGGGGTCATAGTCACTGTTCCGTCATCATGGTAATAACCGCCTGTAGTTTCCGTAAAACGTCAGCACCTAGCAAATTGCATTGTCCCCTGGGGGCTACCATTAACTGAGTCAGAGTGGTCTTCCCACAAATGGAGAGGGGAATGGTTTCCGTCATTCCCAAGGTTTGGGTCGGCGCATTGAAAGGTGTGGCCATGACAAAGTCGGTGGTGTCACGGAAGGGTAATGGACAGTCTGAAAGCGTGCTAACTGAGTTGTCCGCTCCCGTGTCAACCTGAAAGTCACCTTTAGTTCCTCCTGGCAGGCTCACCTGTACTGTACAGTCGGGGGTGGGAGGTAGAGTGACTAGAGGACACAGTTGCAGGCTGCCAGTTATCTATTCGTCGGTCTGGGGGGTAGCAGGGGTGGGAACCTTATCTGGGTATGGGTTTGTGCGACAATCTTTCCTAAAATGTCCTGATTTCTTACATCCATAACACAATCTAGGACCCGTAGTGGGTCGTCCACGTCCTCCACCTCTCTGTGAGGGTCCACTCCTCTGAAAATGAACCTTAGTCTTTTGCTTCTGTGAGTCCAAACTGACTCCATGTGCAATCTTAGCAAGATTGCCTGGGGGGCAGGATCTCCAATCTGGTCTACTTGCCATCACCTTCTCTCTCACATACTTATCAATCCCTTGCATATATGCATGACTTAACAAACGTGTCGCAGTTCTATCATCATCACCATAACCCATATCAGACCACCGTTGTTGCAACCTGTAGAAATAATCAATGGGGAGCTCCTTTGGGTCCTGGACACAGTCTTCTAAATGCACTGATACTTCCTCCTGTCTAATCTTACAGGCTTTTTCTAGCATCTCAACAAAGTCAGACCCTGACCTGGCATTGTTAGGTTCTCCGCCTTGGGGACCATTTCCCCCTGGGTACATTTTAAATGTCTCAGCTGTCAGTCGGGTGGAAGGTGCTTCCCCCAGGGCTGAACGCACTAACTGTTGCATGTCCTGTCTGGTTGCCTGGTAAGTGTGCTGTATCACCCCACACTGTATGGCAAAAGTCACAGGTCGTTGGTTAACGTCTGGCAGCTGGCCAGTCAAAGACATCTGTTCTGTGGGAGACCATGGTTGATACCTACTAGCAACATGGTAAGTCGGAGGTCCACTGTCAGTTGCACCCTGTGGGTTTTCATGAAGTCATGCCAATTACCTGAATCTAATTCCCCTGAGGGGTGGAAGCCTCCTGCCTTCAAGAGCACACTAACCTGCTTCTGGGATTCCTTCCCTTCTGGACTATTCTCTGGACTAATTCTCTAGCACTATGGAACCCTGTACTTAGTTCCCAATTCTATTGCTAGTATACGTGCAGGCTGAAAACTTATCAGACGGACCTTTTCTCCTCACCTAGAGTAGGCTATGTTCTCCTACGATACGTGCAGGCTGAAAACTATCAGACAGACCTTTCCTCCTCACCTAGAGTAGGCTATGTCATCCTGCGTTAGTCCTATACATGCAGGCTGAAAACTTATCAGACAGACCTTTCCTCCTCACCTAGAGTATGTCATCCTGCGTTAGTCCTAAACCTAAACTATAGGTTTACTGTGCTTACAGGTTACTGTATTAGCTTGCTTCCAAGATTGATAACACAGGTATATGAACAGACAAACAACAAACACTCCACAAGCACAACATACAAAGAGTCAATCATTTTAGTCTAACAGTGGAGTCATCAGTAACCACACAATGAGGGTTAACATCTGGGTTCAAGGGTACCTGAGCCGGGCAAAGCCCGTGATCTTACCTGGTCCCGGTCGACTAGAAGCAGGGAAAACCCATCCACAAGTGGAATGACGTAGGCAAAATATAATCAGTATTCTTGCCCCAGCGCTGTGTGATGCCACTAGTCCCTGGAAGTCCCCTGGTCCATTACTGGAGTCGGCCGGGTCTCAGATGAAGCACTCGGGTCCCTGTTCGGGGGCGCCAGAATTGTTGTCGCAGGTCTCGACCTACTCTCTGATGAGTCCACTGTAGAGATGACGTCACGGCACCGGAGAGATAAGACACAGTACACCAGGGCTGTATCTGAAATATCTCTAGTTTATTTAAGCTTACACACACTTTTTATGCATTCTTGTATTGGAGGCGGATTCTCCATATATTGGCTAAGCGTCGGAGTGTATTACTCCCTAGTCTCCCTATGGTTTCGCAAACACATTCTTGCACAGTACATTATTCGTTATTTTACCAAGGACATTCACTGCTACAATTAGTTCTTAGGAATCAGCGATAACAGCACAATGAAGAATAGTGAATTATGTCTTATTTTTCTGACCTCTAATAACACTTATGCAAAATGGAGGCAAGCAAAATAAAATGGATCCTGCTCTAACAAAGTGGCTGGGCTGCCAACAATTACAATGCACCCCAATACCCCTTTCACGAGAGGTATAGGAGGGCTTCCTGAAAAAATGTTGCATTGAATGCAAGGCCTGCCCTGCTATCAAGTCATATGCACCCCAATAAGCCTTTGAACCCAGGTACTGGATGGCCACAGGAAAACCCAGTTCACATTCTTCAGTTGGTCCTGCCATACTGTTTTATTATCTATTACCTGCAAGGCCTGCCCTGCTAACAAGTCATATGCACCCCAATAAGCCTTTGAACTCAGGTACTGGATGGCCACAGGAAAACCCACTTCACATTCTTCAGTTGGTCCTGGCCTACTGTTTTCTAATGTATTACCTGCAAGGCCTGCCCTGCTATCAAGTCATATGCACCCCAATAAGCCTTTGAACCCAGGTACTTAATGGCCACAGGAAAACCCACTTCACATTCTTCAGTTACATAGTTACATAGTTATTAAGGTTGAAGGAAGACTTTAAGTCCATCTAGTTCAACCCATAGCCTAACTTAACATGCCCTAACATGTTGATCCAGGGGAAGGTAAAAAAAAACCCATGTGGCAAAGAGTAAGCTCCACATTGGGGGAAAAAAATTCCTTCCCGACTCCACATACGGCAGTCAGACTAGTTCCCTGGATCAACGCCCTATCAAGGAATCTAGTGTATATATCCTGTAACATTATACTTTTCAAGAAATGCATCCAGTCCCCTCTTAAATTTAAGTAATGAATCACTCATTACAACATCATACGGCAGAGAGTTCCATAGTCTCACTGCTCTTACAGTAAAGAATCCGCATCTGTTATTATGCTTAAACCTTCTTTCCTCCAAACGTAGAGGATGCCCCCTTGTCCCTGTCTCAGGTCTATGATTAAAAAGATCTTCAGAAAGGTCTTTGTAATGTCCCCTCATATATTTATACATTAAAAAAAGATCACCCCTTAGTCTTCGTTTTTCCAAACTAAACAGCCCTAAGTGTAATAACCTATCTTGGTATTGCAGACCCCCCAGTCCTCTAATAACCTTGGTCGCTCTTCTCTGCACCCGCTACAGTTCAGCTATGTCTTTCTTATACACCGGAGACCAGAACTGTGCACAGTATTCTAAGTGTGGTCGAACTAGTGACTTGTATAGAGGTAAAATTATGTTCTCCTCATGAGCATCTATGCCTCTTTTAATACATCCCATTATTTTATTTGCCTTTGTAGCAGCTGCCTGACACTGGCCACTGAATATGAGTTTGTCATCCACCCATACTCCCAGGTCTTTTTCATTGACGGTTTTGCCCAGAGTTTTAGAATTAAGCACATAGTTATACAGCTTATTACTTCTACCCAAGTGCATGACCTTACATTTATCCCCATTAAAGCTCATTTGCCATTTATCAGCCCAAGCTTCTAGTTTACATAAATCATCCTGTAATATAAAATTGTCCTCCCCTGTATTGATTACCCTGCAGAGTTTAGTGTCATCTGTTTAGTTGGTCCTGCCATTCTGTTTTCTTATGTATTACCTGCAGGGTCTGCCCTGTTATCAAGTCATATGCACCCCAATAAGCCTTAGAACCCAGGTACTGGATGGCCACAGGAAAACCCACTTCACATTCTTCAGTCGGTCCTGCCATACTGTTTTCTTATACATTGAATGCAAGGGCCGCCTTGACCCAAACTTGCACGCACCCCAATCCCCCTTGGAAGAAACATGGAGGAGGGCCTCATAAATAAAACTGTCCAAATAAAAAGGAGCGGGTCTCCTAGACTCGTAATGCCCATACACTAAGTGTATGGGCTGACAAACATTTCCCCATGGGGGTAAATTTTAAAAAAATATTTCATGGAGATCACAGACACCCTTGCCAAAAAATTGACTGTCTGTAGCAGCAAGGAACACGTGAACTCTGGTGATCTAGTGGTGGAAAATGATGAGAGGTGGAGGAAGGCCTCATTAAAAACTAGGCCCAATTTAAAGGAGCGGGTCTCCTAGACTTGTAATGCCCATACACTAAGTATGTGGGCTGACAAACATTTTCCCAAGGGGGATACATTTTTTAAAAATATACTATGGGCATCATGGACACCCTTGCCAAAAATTGGACTGCCTGTAGCGGCACAGAAGACATTAAGCCTGGTGATCTAGTGGTGGAGAATGAGGAAATATTGCTGAAGGCCTCATGAAAAAATAGGCACAATGTCAAGGAGTGTGTCTCCTAGACTTGTAATGCCCATACACACAGTGAATGGGCTGACAAACATTTTGTCAGTATTCCGGGTTTCCCAAGTCACCTTGTGAATGATTTTGCCCTTTGTTAAGATGTAGTTCAGCTGTTTTTGTCTGCCCTACTTCCTGTTCGTTTGTTTACAACCCGGGTCAGGTGTCAGCCTCTTTGATGGAGTATTCTGATTCTGTTCTCCTTCAGCTCAGCTGCTGGTTCTGAGTGTGTCTCTACCTCTGGCTCTGGACATTTCCTGCATATGTAAGCTACACTCTCTAAGTTATCATTAGTCTGCTGACTTGGAACTTAACCCTTGGTTCATTCCTCCTGGTAAGAACTGTGTTTTTGAACTAAGTTTATGGACTTTGTTTCTGGACTGTGTGTTGCTACTTAATCCTTCATTTACTCCCCCTGGTGGGAGCTGTTGGAAACAACACCAGTATAATACTTATGTGAACCTGTGTCTGAACTTACCCGTGTTTATGCCACATCTGGGATCAACTTGTGAACTAGTTTCTGGACTTACCCGTGTTCATGCCACACCTGGGATGAACTTGTGGACTTGTTCTGGACTTCCCTGTGTTTACTTCATACCTGGATTTGACTCTTTCTGCACCAACAGTGTTTGGATCTGCACCACATCACCTGTCACACTCACCTTTTGATCACCTTGCTGAGGACTCTGCCTTAAGAACTCTACCGATTTGCTGTATATGTTTCAAGGACTTTTTTCATTCCAGGACACTGTGGGTTATCAGTATATTGTTTTGGGAGTTATTGCTGTTGTACAAATACACTATTTGCACTAAAGAAACCCGTCTCTGTCTGTTCATTGCCCCACGCTATCAGAATCCTTGAGTTCCTACAATAGTATTACAGGATACTCCAGCCAAAAAGGATTCTGCTGGGGCAATGACAGAGACACGGGTAGACAAGATGTTTGCTATGATTAACTCCTTGCAGCAGGAGATGGCGGAAGTACAAAATAAGATTAGAGACATGGACTCCTGGGCTAACCACAATGCGCAGGTATTTGGTCAGGCTCTCCAAGATTTACGTACCTTGGTAGAAGCTCAGGTTACATCACCTGTTCAGCATACACCACCCACCAGCATGCCTAAATTGCCTCCTTTCCGGTTTAATGGTGACCGAAGTCAATTCCGCGGGTTTGTTAATCAATGCATATTATTTTTTGATGTACATGCCTCCTACTATCAGTCTGATAGATCTAAGGTACTATGTATTATTATGTTGTTGACATCACGGGCACTGGCTTGGGCAAATCCTATGGTTGAAAGTCGCGATGTCCGGCTAAATAATTTGGATGATTTTCTGGCAGCTATGGCGCAAATGTTTGATGATCCCAACCGCCGTGCCTCAGCTGAAAAATCCTTGCTTTCCTTACGCCAGGGGAAACGTTCAGTCATAGAATATATTACTGAATTTAAGAGGTTAGTAGTGGATACCAACTGGGATAACAATGCTTTATTGCCAATTTTTAGGAAAGGGTTGTCCAGTACAATCAAGGATGAGTTAGCTCGCTCAGAGTCTCCACAGGAGTTTGAGTTATTTTTACAACACTGTGTGCGTATTGATATCCGCCTAACTGAACGCAGACGAGAGAAATGGGCGGCTTTAAATCACATCACTAATTTTACTCTTCCGTCTAGGGAAACTACCAGCAACAACCCGCGGGAAGCTGAGGAGGTGCCTATGCAAGTGGACTCACTACAAAAATGTGAGCGTAACGAACTCCGTGAATATCGGTTTCATGAGCGCTTTTGTTTTTACTGCGGTCAATCGGATCATTTTACTTATTAATTGTCCCAAATGTCCAAGGCGACCTAACAAGGTGTTGGCGGCAGTAGGGGATTATGACAATACGGACACTGAGTCAGAAGTTTCGGAGACCAGTTTACATATAGATGCTGTGGTTCCCCTAACAGTGATGTCGACTTCCCCTAAAGATCAAGGGGAGAAATACTCACATTGTTCTCTTCCTATTCAGATTCTGTGGGAGGGACAGTGGATTCCAAGTTCTGCTATGATAGACTCTGGAGCAGGTGGCAATTTCATGGATTCTCCTTTTGCCAGGGAACATGGAATTAAGACACAACTAAGAGCCTCACCAGTCACCATGGAAAAGGTGGATGGTTCGCCATTAGTTTCTGGGCCAGTAGACCGGGAGACGGTGCTTCTGAAGTGTAAGATGGTACCAGACCATCAGGAAACCCTGTCATTTATGTTAATATCTTCTCCTCATTTTCCTGTAATTTTAGGAATCCCCTGGTTACGATATCCTTCCTTCCGAAGTGTAGCCCTGCCATCAGTCCAATGGTAATGGCTCCAGTTATCCAGAATTTGGAGGAAACAAAACAGGTATCTACTCTCCCTCTGGTCTACCAGGTATTCTTGGACATTTGCGACAAGAGGAAGGCAGACCAACTCCCTCCACATAGACCATATTACTGCGCTATAGAGCTGCTTCCTGGGGCAGCAATTCCTTTCGGCCATGTTTACCCGTTGGCAGCTCCAGAATTAAAGACATTACGAGAATACATAAATGAGAATTTAGCCAAGGGGTTTATCCGACCATCTTCTTCGCCAGCGGGAGCCCCCATATTCTTTGTAAAGAAGAAAGATGGCACTCTAAGACCTTGTATTGACTACCGGGAGCTAAACAAGGTAACCATTCGTAACAGGTACCCGTTGCCGTTAATTCCTGAATTGTTGGAGAGAGTTCGCCAAGCTAAAATATTCACCAAATTAGATCTTCGCGGGGCATATAATTTACTCCGCATACGTCCCAGAGATGAATGGAAGACAGCTTTCAGATGTCTGTATGGACATTTTGAATATTTAGTGATGCCATTCGGACTCTGTAACGCTCCTGCTGCTTTCCAACACTTAGCCAATGATATTTTCAGGGATTTACTGGATCATTATGTAGTAATTTACCTGGATGACATCTTGATCTTCTCTGATTCTCTACAGGAACATCAGGAACATGTCAAGACCGTGCTCAGCCGTTTGAGAGATAATCATTTGTACATCAAACTCGAAAAGTGTGAATTTCATTGCTCCAAGATTCAATTTTTAGGATATGTTATTTTTCCCCAGGGATTGAATATGGAGTCCAGCAAGATCCAGGCGATCATAGATTGGCCGGTACCAGGAAACATTAAAGAGGTACAACGATTCATTGGTTTTGCTAACTTTTATAGACGTTTTATCCGGAATTTTTCAGAAATTGTCCGTCTCATCACTCTCCTCACTAAGAAGGGGAAGAAGTTTGTATGGTCTTCGCAAGCCCAGGAAGCCTTTGATCGTCTCAAGGTTTGTTTTACCATGGCTCCGATATTGATGCACCTGGATCCTGCACTGCCTTTTGTCATGGAGGTGGATGCTTCTGACTGTGCACTGGGAGCAATCCTCTCACAACGAACCAGAGACAAAGTTTTGCTGCACCCGTGTGCCTTCTTTTCTTGCAGGTTATCATCTGCTGAACTGAACTATGACATTGCAGATAAGGAACTTTTGGCAATCATTTCCGCCTTTAAGGAATGGAGACACCATTTGCAGGGAGCAACTCAACAGGTAGTAGTGCTCACAGATCACCGTAATTTGGAATTCCTTAAGTCCGCCAGATGTCTTTCTCCTCGACAAGCTAGGTGGAGTTTGTTCTTGAACCAGTTTGATTTTATCATCTCGTACCACCAAGGTTCACGTAATGGGAAAGCCGATGCACTATCCCGAATCCACACGATGGACTCCGTGCCTGGGACCCCTTCTAAGACCATCTTGTCTGATGCCAATTTCATAGGAGTGCTCCTGGACCGGGACTTGTGGGAGGAGATCAAGCTGGCCTATGATGGTAACATATTTCTTGGTGCCCCACCTGACAATGTGAATCTTGTCTTTCAGAATGGTGTATGGCTTATAGATAGCTGTATTTATGTCCCTGAGGCTGTGAGACTTCGAATTCTCAAATTGGTCTATGACTCCGCATTGGCTGGTCATCGGGGGGTACAGAAGATGCAGGAATTTTTAAGTCGTTTTTTCTGGTGGCCTACCTGCTTGAAGGATGTGAATGACTATGTCCGCTCTTGTGAGGTTTGTGCCCAGTACAAAGTTCCTCGTTTTTCACCTACTGGCATTCTTAAGCCACTACCCGTACCATCTCGCCCTTGGGGGTCTATTTCGATTAACTTTATTGTGGAGTTACCCACCTCTGGCAGTAAAAATACTATTTTGGCGGTAGTGGACCATTTAACGAAGGCTGCTCATTTTATTCCTTGCACCGGTCTTTCCTCAGCTACAGAGACAGTGGATCTGGTTATCCAGAACGTTTTCCGGCTGCATGAGGTACCAGATGAGATCATCTCTGACTGGGGAATACAATTTACCTATAGGTTTTGGAAAGGATTTTGTTCTGCGCTCCACATTAATGTTTGCTTGTCTTCTGCATACCACCCTCAGACCAACGGACAGACCGAATGGACCAATCAAACCTTGGAGCAATATCTACGCTGTTACGTCAGTCATTTGCAGAATGACTGGCTGAAGCTACTTCCGTTAGCGGAATTTTTTGTATAACAGCTCACAGAGCAGTTCCACGAAGGTAACGCCTTTTTTCGCCAATCTGGGATATCATCCAAATATTTTGCCTAGGTCTCAGGTTGCTACTTCGGTACCGGCAGTTCAAGACAGAGTGGTGGTGTTGCAATGTAATCTTGAAGTTTTGAAAGACTCCCTGACCGCAGCACAGGAGCGTTGCAAGAAGCCGGCCGATAGATACCGGAAACCAGCACCCATGTATAAGGTAGGAGACTCGGTTTGGTTGTCCACCAAGAATCTAAGATTGGGTGTTCCTTCGCAGAAACTGGGGCAGAAGTTCATTGGTCCATTCAAGATCACCAGGATTGTGAGCTCTGTTGCTTGTCGGCTGAAGCTGCCACGAACTCTAAAGGTACACCCAGTATTTCATGTTTCTTTATTAAAACCGGTCTCTCTTAACACATTTCAGGGACGTATCGTACCTCCTCTTCCACCAGTGTTGGTTGTTGGCGAAGAACAATTTGTGGTACAGGACATTATCGATTCAAAACTTCATAGGAACCGGCTTCAGTATCTAGTTAGATGGCAAGGTTATTCTCCTGAAAACGATTCTTGGGAACCAGTAAGTAACATCAATGCTCCCCTGAAGGTTGCTCAATTTCATCGTAGATACCCAGACAAGCCTGGTCCAGGATCGTCCTGAGGCCTTTTCTAGGGGGGGAGTAATGTCAGTATTCCGGGTTTTCCAAGTCACCTTGTGAATGATTTTGCCCTTTGGATGGAGTTTGCTGTTTTTGTCTGCCCTACTTCCTGTTCGTTTGTTTAAAACCCGGGTCAGGTGTCAGCCTCTTTGCTGGAGTATTCTGATTCTGTTCTCCTTCAGCTCAGCTGCTGGTTCTGAGTGTGTCTCTACCTCTGGCTCTGGACATTTCCTGCATATGTAAGCTACACTCTCTAAGTTATCATTAGTCTGCTGACTTGGAACTTAACCCTTGGTTCATTCCTCCTAGTAAGAACTGTATTTTTGAACTATGTTTATGGACTTTGTTTCTGGACTGTGTGTTGCTACTTAATCCTTCATTTACTCCCCCTGGTGGGAGCTGTTGGAAACAACACCAGTATAATACTTATGTGAACCTGTGTCTGAACTTACCCGTGTTTATGCCACATCTGGGATCAACTTGTGAACTAGTTTCTGGACTTACCCGTGTTCATGCCACACCTGGGATGAACTTGTGGACTTGTTCTAGACTTCTGTTGTGAACTCTATTTCTGGGCTCCCTCTTGTGGTCACAAGTGGTACTGTGTGAGTGCTGTCTTTCTGCAGGTTTGTGACTGGCATCAGCTGTCTCGTTATCTGTGGGCTGGTTTTCTATTTAATCTCACTTGGACTCTCAGTCTATGCCTGCTGTCGTTGTATTCAGTGCTATTCTGATTGCTCCTGTCTACATCCGTAATCAGTCTCTCCATGAGAAGCTAAGTTCTGTTTGCTTATTCTTGCTCATCTATGTTCAATATGTTTCCTAGAATATTATGAGTTTTGTCTAGCTTGCTAATATGTGATTTCTCTGCTTGCTGGTAGCTCTGGGGTGCTGAGTTGCTCCCCCCACATCGTTAGTTGGTGTGGGGGTTCTCGCATTCTCTGCGTGGATATTTTTGTATAGGGTTTTTTACTGACCGCACAGATCCCTTGCTATTATCTGCTATCTAGTGTTAGCGGGCCTCATTTGCTTAACCTGTTTCATCTCTGCGTTTGTCGTTTCCTCTTAACTCACCGTTATTATTTGTGGGGGGCTGTTCTATATCTTTGGGGCTATTTCTCTGAGGCAAGTGAGGTCTTACTTTATCTCTAGGGGTAGTCAGTTTCTCAGGCCGTGAAGAGACGTCTAGGATTTCAGGAAACGTTCCACGCCTACCTTTCGTGTGTTTGGTTAGGATCAGGTTTTGCGGTCAGTCCAGTTACCACATCCCCAGAGCTTGTCCTATTTTCTCTGACTTAGCTGGTTAGATTTGTGATCCTATGCCACTGGGATCATAACAGTACAGCAGGCCAGAAAAGGTTTAATGCATCGCAGAAGTGGGATAAGAGAAGCCCTGAGTACAATTTTTTTTTCTTCCTCTCCCTTTGCTGCAGTCTGTCCAGCTTCTCTCATCCCCTTAATCTCTGGGTGGCTTTGAGTTCAGCTGCAGACATGGATATTCAGAGTCTGACTTCTAGTGTGGATCATCTTGCTACAAGGGTGCAAAGCATTCAGGATTTTGTTGTTCACAGTCCTATGTCTGAGCCAAAAGTACCTATTCCTGAGTTGTTTTCTGGAGATAGATCTCGGTTTCTGAATTTTAAGAATAATTGTAAATTATTTCTTTCTTTGAGACCTCGTTCCTCTGGTGATTCCGCTCAGCAAGTTAGAATTGTTATCTCCCTGTTACAGAGAAGGTCTTTCGGAAGCCATTAAGAATGTTATGGTGGGGTTCCCCACGCCTGCAAGTCTGAATGACTCAATGGCTTTGGCCATTCAGATTGATCGGCGTTTGCGGGAGCGCAAATCTGCGCACCATCTGGCGGTGTTTTCTGAACAGAGACCTGAGTCTATGCAATGTGACCGAATTCAGACCAGAATCGAGCGGCAAAATCATAGCTGTCAAAATGGGTTGTGCTTTTACTGTGGTGATTCAACTCATGTTATCTCAGCATGCTCTAAGCGCGTAAAAAAGATCGCTAAATCTGTCACTGTTGGTACTATACAGCCTAAATTCATTTTGTCTGTTACTTTAATTTGTTCTTTGTCATCCTACTTGGTTATGGCTTTTGTGGATTCAGGTGCTGCCCTGAACCTGATGGATTTGTCGTTTGCCAGGCGCTGTGGTTTTGTCCTGGAGCCTTTGGAATTCCCTATTCCACTGAGGGGTATTGATGCTACACCATTGGCTGAGAATAAGCCTCAGTATTGGACTCAAATGACCATGTGCATGACTCCTGTGCATCAGGAGGTGATTCACTTTCTTGTGCTGCATAATCTGCATGATGTTGTCGTTTTGGGTCTGCCATGGCTGCAGGCCCATAATCCAGTTCTGGATTGGAAAGCTATGTCTGTTTCAAGTTGGGGTTGCCAGGGGATTCATGGCGATGCTCCTTTGGTGTCAATTGCTTCTTCCACTCCTTCTGAGGTCCCTGAGTTTTTGTCGGACTACCAGGATGTATTTGATGAGCCCAGATCAGGTGCCCTGCCTCCTCACAGGGATTGTGATTGTGCTATAAATTTTATTCCTGGTAGTAAGTTCCCTAAGGGACGACTTTTTAATTTGTCTATACCAGAACATGCCTCAATGCGGAGTTATATAAAGGAGTCTTTAGAGAAGGGACATATTCGCCCGTCCTCCTCCCCTCTTGGTGCAGGATTCTTTTTTGTGGCCAAGAAGGATGGTTCTCTGAGACCTTGTATAGATTATCGTCTTCTAAATAAAATTACGGTCAAATTTCAGTATCCTTTGCCATTATTATCTGATCTGTTTGCTCGGATTAAGGGGTCCAGTTGGTTCACCAAGATAGATCTTCGTGGTGCGTATAACCTTGTGCGTATTAAGCAGGGGTATGAATGGAAAACAGCATTTAATATGCCCGAGGGCCATTTTGAGTACTTGGTGATGCCTTTTGGACTCTCTAATGCTCCTTCTGTGTTCCAGTCCTTCATGCATGACATCTTCCGAGAATATCTGGATAAATTTGTGATTGTGTATCTGGATGACATTTTGGTCTTTTCTGAGGACTGGGAGTCCCATGTGAAGCAGGTCAGGATGGTATTTCAGGTCCTGCGTGCTAATGCCTTATTTGTGAAGGGCTCAAAATGTCTCTTCGGAGTACAGAAGGTTTCCTTTTTGGGTTTTATTTTTTCTCCTTCTACTATTGAGATGGACCCAGTCAAGGTCCAGGCTATTCATGACTGGACTCAGCCTACATCTGTTAAGAGTCTTCAGAAGTTCTTAGGTTTTGCTAATTTTTACCGTCGCTTCATCGCTAATTTTTCTGGCGTGGTTAAGCCCTTGACAGATTTGACCAAGAAAGGTTCTGATGTGACTAATTGGTCTCCTGCGGCAGTGGAAGCCTTTCGGGAGCTGAAGCGCCGGTTTTCTTCAGCTCCAGTATTATGTCAGCCTGATATCTCTCTTCCTTTCCAGGTCGAGGTGGATGCTTCTGAGATTGGAGCAGGGGCTGTTTTGTCGCAGAGAAGCTCTGATGGCTCTGTGATGAAGCCTTGTGCCTTCTTTTCAAGAAAGTTTTCGCCTGCCGAGTGGAATTATGATGTTGGTAATCGGGAATTGTTGGCTATGAAGTGGGCATTTGAGGAGTGGCGACATTGGCTCGAGGGAGCTAGGCATCGTGTGGTGGTCTTGACTGATCACAAAAATCTGATTTATCTCGAGTCTGCCAAGCATATGAATCCTAGACAGGCTCGTTGGTCGTTGTTTTTCTCCCGTTTCGATTTCGTGGTCTCGTACCTGCCTGGTTCGAAGAACGTGAAGGCTGATGCCCTTTCTAGGAGTTTTGTGCCTGACTCTCCGGGAGTTTCAGAGCCGGCTGGTATCCTCAAAGAGGGAGTGATTTTGTCTGCCATTTTCCCAGATTTGCGACGAGTGCTGCAGAAATTTCAGGCTGAGAGACCTGACCGTTGCCCACCAGAGAGACTGTTTGTCCCAGATAGATGGACCAGCAGAGTTATTTCCGAGGTTCATTCTTCGGTGTTGGCAGGTCATCCTGGGATTTTTGGTACCAGAGATTTGGTGGCTAGGTCCTTCTGGTGTCCTTCCTTGTCGAGGGATGTGCGTTCCTTTGTGCAGTCCTGTGGGATTTGTGCTCGGGCTAAGCCTTGCTGTTCTCGTGCCAGTGGTTTGCTTTTGCCTTTGCCTGTCCGGAAGAGGCCTTGGACGCACATTTCCATGGATTTTATTTCAGATCTTCCAGTATCTCAGAGAATGTCTGTCATCTGGGTGGTGTGTGATCGCTTTTCCAAAATGGTCCATTTGGTGCCCTTGCCTAAGTTGCCTTCCTCCTCAGATTTGGTTCCTTTATTTTTTCAGAATGTGGTTCGCTTGCACGGCATCCCTGAAAATATTGTGTCTGACAGAGGATCCCAGTTTGTGTCCAGATTTTGGCGGATTTTTTGTGCTAAGATGGGCATTGATTTGTCTTTTTCGTCGGCCTTCCATCCTCAGACGAATGGCCAAACCGAGCGAACTAATCAGACCTTGGAAACTTATTTAAGATGCTTTGTTTCTGCTGATCAGGATGATTGGGTGACTTTTTTGCCATTGGCCGAGTTTGCCCTTAATAATCGGGCTAGTTCTGCTACTTTGGTTTCGCCTTTTTTCTGCAATTCTGGTTTTCATCCTCGTTTTTCCTCGGGTCAGGTTGAGCCTTCTGACTGTCCGGGGGTGGATTCTGTGGTGGATAGGTTGCAGCAGATTTGGAACCATGTGGTGGACAATTTGAAGTTGTCACAGGTAGGGTTGAGCGACTTTCATTTTTTTAAGATCGAGTCGGGTTTTGTGAAACCCGACTTTGTCCAGAGTCGAGTCGAGTGCAGTCGGCCGATTATCGCTAAAAGTCGGGGATCGACCGAAACACGAAACCCAATGCAAGTCAATGGGGAAGCATAGTCGGCAGTGAGTGGAGGCCAGGAAAACACCTACAGTGCCCATTTTAATGCCAAAAACATCCATTCTTGTTTCTGAAGCTTGTCAATGTTAATTAACTTTATAATAATAGTTGGGCATAGGAAATTGGGGGTCATTTGGCTAAAGTTGTGGGGGGAGTAGGGCTGGCTCAAGTTTTTCGTGGGCCCAGGAAATGCGGACTACGTCACGGTGGTGGAGCAGGGAGAGGTAAGTATTTCAACGTTGCAAGTGCTGTGATCCTGAGCAAGCAGGGGGGGCCCACTCGTTCGCATTGGCACTGGCACAGGGCCCCTCAAAGTACGGCGGTGTGTTTGCATGGCGGGGGCGCCTCCCACCAGCAGCGACACTTTTGCGTACTCTGAGGGGCCCTGTGCCAGTGACGTCGCCAACGAGTATGCCCCCCCCCCACCTGATGAAGTAACCTGCACTTTCATCTGCACCTTCCTCTTTGTCCCTGTGTAAGGTGGTATAACATGCGGGAAGGGGAACCTTACTTTCAGCAGGGTCAGATTCTGGCTGTGTAGAGTACAAGGGGAATGTAGTGGTCTAGGTCAATGTACCAGCAGACTCATCTAGCAGTGGCTGGGCAATGGGCAGGATGAGGAGGAAACAGATATAGGGCCAAAGAATGAAGTAGGCTAAATGCAGTTCAAAATTGGTAACAGGACTAAACAGGCGGCATTGCTTTGTTCAGTGGAGTAGCAAACCCAAGAGCAGCAGACACTGTTTCAAGGGCCTAACCACACTAGTAGGCCAAATGCAGTTTAATATCTGATAGTATAGGCCGAAAGCCAGAATGTGGAAGCTCAGCTTTGTTCAGTTGAGGACAACACCAGGGAGGGGCAGACACCGTTAGTAGGCCGGAACAGCCAATTTTTAAAAAAACAGCAGTTAATCAGAGCCAGAAGGTGGAAGCTCAGCTTTATTCAGTTGAGGACAACACCAGGCAGTGGCAGACACCGTTGGTAGGCCGGAACCAAAGTTTTAAAAAAACAGCAGTTAATCAGAGCCAGAAGGTGGAAGCTCAGCTTTATTCAGTTGAGGACAACACCAGGCAGGGGCAGACACTGTTAGTAGGCTGGAACAGCCAATTTTTAAAAAAACAGCAGTTAATAAGAGCCAGAAGGTTGAAGCCCAGCTTTATTCAGTTGATGACAACACCAGGGAGGGGCAGACACCGTTAGTAGGCCGGAACAGCCAATTTTTAAAAAAACAGCAGTTAATCAGAGCCAGAAGGTGGAAGCTCAGCTTTATTCAGTTGAGGACAACACCAGGGAGGGGCAGACAACGTTAGTAGGCCCTAAACACCCAATTTCTTTTTTAAAAATCTTAATTTGGAACAGAAGGTTGAAGCCCAGCTTTATTCAGTTGAGGACAACACCAGGGAGGGGCAGACACCGTTAGTAGGCCGGAACAGCCAATTTTTAAAAAAACAGCAGTTAATCAGAGCCAGAAGGTGGAAGCTCAGCTTTATTCAGTTGAGGACAACACCAGGCAGGGGCAGACACCGTTAGTAGGCCGGAACAGCCAATTTTTAAAAAAACAGCAGTTAATCAGAGCCAGAAGGTGGAAGCTCAGCTTTATTCAGTTGAGGACAACACCAGGCAGGGGCAGACACCGTTAGTAGGCCGGAACCAAAGTTTTAAAAAAACAGCAGTTAATCAGAGCCAGAAGGTGGAAGCTCAGCTTTATTCAGTTGAGGACAACACCAGGCAGGGGCAGACACCGTTAGTAGGCCGGAACAGCCAATTTTTAAAAAAACAGCAGTTAATCAGAGCCAGAAGGTGGAAGCTCAGCTTTATTCAGTTGAGGACAACACCAGGCAGGGGCAGACACCGTTAGTAGGCCGGAACAGCCAATTTTTAAAAAAATAGCAGTTAATCAGAGCCAGAAGGTGGAAGCTCAGCTTTATTCAGTTGAGGACAACACCAGGCAGGGGCAGACACCGTTAGTAGGCCGGAACCAAAGTTGAAGGCCAAATGCAGTTTAATATCTGATACTATAGGCCGAAAGCCATAAGGTTGAAGCACAGCTTTATTCAGTTGCAGCTTCTTGGCAATAATATAAAGAAGACGCGACAGGACAACACTCGGTGGATGCCATATCTGTGTTTTCAACTGAAAAAAACCTTTCAGTTAACTACTTGCAGGAGAAAGTTTTTGTAGCTGGTGGCCAATTTTTGTACTGTACCAGTTTTTTGTTGTATGTGTTTTTGTTTTTAATGTTAAAATGTCTGCATTTGATATCTCTCCAGTATTTTCTTTTTTATAAGCAAAATACTTATTTTTATATTTTCTGATGTTTTATACCGGAGTGTTCCTCGGGACACGCTTATAAAGTGTCTTATATATGTGTTTCTAATGAGTCACATTATATATTTTTTGTAATTGTGGCTCTAAGAGATCTCAAAGATTTCATGGTTTGGAAATGATTGTTATGCCTTTACTGTTATATATAATAAAATATAAAATATATATATTATATATAATAAAAACTGAATGGACACTTGTCAGCTCTTCTCAGGTGAAATGTTATCAAGTTCCGTCTGTTGGGCCATTATTCTAGGTCATACCCCCAGATCTGTGAACTGAGCAGTAAGGAAAATTAGCTGGTCTAAGAAGCATATCCATCTTTCCTACTTAAACACTTTCTTCATTGCTACTTAATGTGTTATATTTTAAAGCCATTGCAAGATTTTATAGAAGGAACTGATTGTAATTATCACCATAGGTATCATCACCTTTTAAGGACAGTGGGCAATCATTCAGCACTTTTTTGTAGGCATACATCCTCTCCCCAGCAACCTGTATGCATTTGACATGACATTATTTGTTCCTTTTATTGCATTACTTTCTTCATTGATTCCTTTTGCATAATTTATATGTAGTTTTAGTGCTGGTTTTGTACTCTGAGCTTGTTGCCCTGTGCACAATATTTTAAGACAGACTTAAATGTCAAGTTTGTTCTGTCAAAAGCAGTAGTGTTTCAAAATAGATAAAAAACAACATAAAGACAACATTCTAGAGCTGCTGTTATACTTATAAAGACAGTAAAATGTGATAACAACTATTAGCAGGTCATCTTTAGTATGTAGGTTTGATGAATCGGTGAGTGGTTGTATTGTATTGTGTGTGGTATTGTTATTAGTATTGTGAATTTTATTAAAATGTTTGCCTTCTGATTCAGTGTTTACTTTTCTTAATTTCCAAAATGCATGATTTCTTTGAAGGTTGTGTCTTCTGTCTTTACACACTTCTTTCTTAACCCCTTCCCAACATGCGCCATATATGTACAGTGCTGTGGGATCATATGAGCTCACACAAAGCACCGTCACGATCAAATGTGGGTGTCAACTCAATATGAGAGGTGACGCCCTGCTAGCATTGATCGGGGGCGTTTAGCCCCTCTGATGCTGCTGTCAATATGGGGAGAACTACGTCCATGCATAGACTACTGGGGTCTTAACGCCATCACTTAAGAATAAGTATCCTTTGCCCTTGATATCTGAGCTCTTTGATAGACTCTGTAATGCCCCAGCCGTTTTCCAAGACTTTGTGAACGACATCTTCCGGGTGATGCTCACCACCTCGGTCGTAGTCTATCTGGATGATATTCTCATCTACTCTCCAGTTGTGGTCGGAGGAGGTCTCCAAGGCCCTACTCACTATTAAGTCACACTTCGCTAGCGCTCCCATCCTACATCGCCCCGATGTAGATAAGGCATTTATAATAGAGGTGGATGCCTCATCCGTTGGTGCTGGAGCAGTCCTCTTCCAAAAGGATGCTCAAGGTCGGAAGCATCCTTGCTTCTTCTCCAAGACCTTCTCACCAGCGGAGAGGAATTATTCCATCGTGGACAGGGAGTTGCTAGCCATGAAGTTGGCTTTCTCAGAGTGGAGACACCTCCTAAAGTTTTTACAGACCAAAAAAATTTTGTGTACTAACAGACAGCCCAGCGGCAAAATTCTCGCCAGGCCAGATGGTCCCTGTTCTTCTCTCGGTTCCATTTCACCCTAACTTTTTTCTCCAGGTTGAAGAACATTCGTGCCGACGCTCTCTCCCGCTCCGTAGTGTCATCAGAGGAGGAGGAGCCTTGGCTTATTGTCCCTTCTGAGAGCCTGAGAACCGTGGCTCCGGATTCACTAGAGTCTGTTCCCCCGGACAAGCCTTTTGTACCATCAAATTTGCGACCGGAGTTTCTCTGTTGGGCTCCTTTGTCCAAGGAGGGTACACATTACGGGATCAAGAGGACATTTGAGCTTCTGGCGAGAACATACTGGTGGCCGCATATGGCTCGTGACGTCGGGGATAATATTCGGGCATGTGTCTCCTGCGCCAAGAATCGGTCTACTCGGCAACGGCCTGCTGGGCTACTTTACCCCCTGCCAGTGGCAGACAGGCCCTGGGAGATGGTTGGGATGGACTTCGTGGTGGGCTTACTTAAGTGTCGTAGCTGCACCGTTATCTGGGTAGTCACCGATCAAAGTACAGCGGTGTGTTTGCACGGCGGGGGCGCCTCCCACCGGTAGCAACACTTTTGCGTACTATGAGGGGCCCTGTGGCAGTGACGTCGCCAACGAGTATTCCTCCCCCCACCTGATGAAGGAACCTGCACCTTCATCTGCACCTTCCTCTTTGTCCCCGTGTAAGGTGGTATTTTATGCGGGAAGGGGGACCTGACTTTCAGCAGGGTCACAATCTTGCAGTGTAGCGTGCACGGGGAATGTTGCATTATGGGTCAATGTACCAGCAGACTCATCTATCACTGGCTGGGCAATGGGCAGGATGAGGGGGAAACAGATATGGGCCCAAAGAATAAAGTGGGCTAAATTGGTAATATCAAAATTGGTAACAGGACTAAACAGGCGGCATTGCTTTGTTCAGTGGAGTAGCAAACCCAGGAGCAGCAGACACTGTTTTAAGGGCCCAACCACACTAGTAGGCCAAATGCAGTTTAATATCTGCTACTATAGGCCAAAAGCCTAAAGACTGAAGCTCAGCTTTATACAGTTGAGGACAACACCAGGGAGCGGCAGAAACCGTTAGTAGGCCCTAAACACCATTTTGTTTTTAAAAAAAACACCAGTTAATGAGAGGCAGAAGGTTGAAGCTCAGCTGTATTCAGTTGAGGGCAACACCAGGGAGGGGCAGAAACCGTTAGTAGGCCCTAAACACCATTTTTTTAAAAAAAAACAGCAGTTAATGAGAGGCAGAAGGTAGAAGCTCAGCTTTATTCATTTGAGGACAACTTGAATTAGGGACTGCAGACAGGCTTCCTAGGCCTAAAATACCTAAAAATAGGCTTATGGCAGTTTTACATCGGTTACATGGATACACAGGCAGCTTGGTGGTCAGTGGAGGAGTATTTAAAGTAGGGACCGCAGACAGGCTATCAAAGGCCTAAAATAACAAAACATAGGCTCAAGGCAGTTTAAAATAGGTTACATGGATACACAGGCAGCATTGTTGTCAATGGAGGAGTATTTAAAGTAGGGACCGCTGACAGGCTATCAAAGGCCTAAAATAGCAAACAATAGGCTCATGGCAGTTTTACATCGGTTACATGGATACACAGGCAGCTTGGTGGTCAGTGGAGGAGTATTTAAAGTAGGGACCGCAGACAGGCTATCAAAGGCCTAAAATAGCAAACAATAGGCTCATGGCAGTTTTACATCGGTTACATGGATACACAGGCAGCTTGGTGGTCAGTGGAGGAGTATTTAAAGTAGGGACCGCAGACAGGCTATCAAAGGCCTAAAATAGCAAACAATAGGCTCATGGCAGTTTTACATCGGTTACATGGATACACAGGCAGCTTGGTGGTCAGTGGAGGAGTATTTAAAGTAGGGACCGCAGACAGGCTATCAAAGGCCTAAAATAGCAAACAATAGGCTCATGGCAGTTTTACATCGGTTACATGGATACACAGGCAGCTTGGTGGTCAGTGGAGGAGTATTTAAAGTAGGGACCACAGACAGGCTATCAAAGCCTAAAATAACAAAACATAGGCTCATGGCAGTTTTACGTCGGTTACATGGATACACAGGCAGCATTGTTGTCAATGGAGGAGTATTTAAAGTAGGGACCGCAGACAGGCTATCAAAGGCCTAAAATAGCAAACAATAGGCTCATGGCAGTTTTACATCGGTTACATGGATACACAGGCAGCTTGGTGGTCAGTGGAGGAGTATTTAAAGTAGGGACCGCAGACAGGCTATCAGAGGCCTAAAATAACAAAACATAGGCTCATGGCAGTTTTACGTCAGTTACATGGATACACAGGCAGCATTGTTGTCAATGGAGGAGTATTTAAAGTAGGGACCGCAGACAGGCTATCAAAGGCCTAAAATAGCAAACAATAGGCTCATGGCAGTTTTACATCGGTTACATGGATACACAGGCAGCTTGGTGGTCAGTGGAGAAGTATTTAAAGTAGGGACCGCAGACAGGCTATCAAAGGCCTAAAATAACAAAACATAGGCTCAAGGCAGTTTAAAATAGGTTACATGGATACACAGGCAGCTTGGTGGTCAGCGGAGGAGGAGTATTGCAAGTAGGGACCGCAGACAGGCTATCAAAGGCCTAAAATAACAAAACATAGGCTCAAGGCAGTTTTACATCAGTTACATGGATACACAGGCAGGCAGCATTGTGGTCAGTGGAGGAGTATTGCAAGGAGTGTCTGTCCCAGTACTCCCAAAATATAAATAGATGTTAATGTCTCGCAAAACAACCCAAAAAAAAAAAAAAAAGGTGGCATACTTAGGTACAGGGGTGGGCTCATCTGCTGAGTTTCTGACATAGTAATTTGGCAGTAACTATTTAATGGTGCAATATAGGACACTGACACAGACTACTTTAAGTAGCATCATAGATGTCTACAAATTTGTATTGTCAGTGCCAGACATTGAATGATGTCAGCGAATAGACTAAACATTGGTGGAGCTGTGCGACATAATTTTGCACGTGGTAGAGCACAGTTTGAGCTGGGGGAGGGGGGAACTCTCTTGTGGCCGGTGGGACCGCCCCAGGGCCCCTCATGTTACAACGGTGTGTCTGACGTTGGGTGCGCACCACCACCGCCAGAGACACTACATTGTACTATGAGGGACCCAGTAGCAATGCCGTCAACCAAAAGCGAGCACACCCACCTCTTCAGACAAACAGCAGTTTCATGGGTGCTTGCGCCAAGTCGCGATACCACGGCCCCGTGTGGTGAGTTTGGCCATTTATGGAGGTGTAAACATGTCGTATGCTGTACAATCAGCTGCAGCAAATTAGACATTAGAAAAGTAATTCACAGGCAAGAGCTTTTCATAGGAAAGCTAGGTGTCGGCCGGGCAAGGTGGGGCAAAAGATTTTGAAATCCAGTTGTGGTTCATTTTAATGAATGTTAGATCGTCAACATTTTGGGTAGCCAGACGAGTCCTTTTTTCGGTTAATATTGAACCTGCAGCACTGAATACTCTTTCTGATAGGACACTTGCTGCCGGGCAAGCAAGCTCCTGCAATGCATATTCTGCCAATTCTGGCCAGGTGTCTAATTTTGATGCCCAGTAATCAAATGGGAATGACGGTTGAGGGAGAACATCGATAAGGGATGAAAAATAGTTAGTAACCATACTGGACAAATGTTGTCTCCTGTCACTTTCAATTGATGCAGCAGTACCTATCCTGTCTGCGGTCATAGCAAAATCACTCCACAACCTGGTCAGAAAACCCCTCTGTCCAACGCCACTTCTGATGTGTGCACCCCTAACACTCCTAGTCTGCTGCCCCCTGGAGCTCGTGTGAGAACGATCACGTGCGCTGTGTGCTGGGAATGCCTGAAGCAAACGGTCAACAAGAGTTGATTGTTTGGTTGCTAATATTAGTTCCAAGTTCTCATGTGGCATTATATTTTGCAATTTGCCTTTATAGCGTGGATCAAGGAGGCAGGCCAACCAGTAATCGTCATCGTTCATCATTTTCGTAATGCGTGTGTCCCTTTTTAGGATACGTAAGGCATAATCCGCCATGTGGGCCAAAGTTCCAGTTGTCAAATCTCCGGTTGTGATTGGTTGAGGGGCAGTTTCAGGCAAATCTACGTCACTTGTGTCCCTCAAAAAACCAGAACCCGGCCTTGCCACGCAACCAATTTCCAGTGCCCCCGGGAAAGCTTCCGCATTAAAAATATACTCATCCCCATCATCCTCCTCGTCCTCCACCTCCTCTTCGCCCGCTACCTCGTCCTGTACACTGCCCTGACCAGACAATGGCTGACTGTCATCAAGGCTTTCCTCTTCCTCTGGTGCAGACGCCTGATCCTTTATGTGCGTCAAACTTTGCATCAACAGACGCATTAGGGGGATGCTCATGCTTATTACGGCGTTGTCTGCACTAACCAGCCGTGTGCATTCCTCAAAACACTGAAGGACTTGACACATGTCTTGTATCTTGGACCACTGCACACCTGACAACTCCATGTCTGCCATCCTACTGCCTGCCCGTGTATGTGTATCCTCCCACAAAAACATAACAGCCCGCCTCTGTAGGCACAGTCTCTGAAGCATGTGCAGTGTTGAGTTCCACCTTGTTGCAACGTCTATGATTAGGCGATGCTGGGGAAGGTTCAAAGACCGCTGATAGGTCTGCATACGGCTGGAGTGTACAGGCGAACGTCGGATATGTGAGCAAAGTCCACGCACTTTGAGGAGCAGGTCGGAGAACCCAGGATAAGTTTTCAATAAGCACTGCACCACCAGGTTTAAGGTGTGAGCCAGGCAAGGAATGTGTTTCAGTTGGGAAAGGGAGATGGCAGCCATGAAATTCCTTCCGTTATCATTCACTACCTTGCCTGCCTCAAGATCTACTGTGCCCAGCCACGACTGCGTTTCTTATTGCAAGAACTCGGACAGAACTTCCGCGGTGTGTCTGTTGTCGCCCAAACACTTCATAGCCAATACAGCCTGCTGACGCTTGGCAGTAGCTGGCCCATAATGGGACAACTGGTGTGCAACAGTGTCATCTGCCGATGGAGTGGTTGGCCGACTGCGGTCTGTGGAAGAGCTGTAGCTTCTGCAGGAGGACGAGGAGGAGGAGGGGGTGCGAACGCCTACAGCCAACTGTTTCCTAGACCGTGGGCTAGGCACAACTGTCCCGAAATTGATGTCCCCTGTGGACCCTGCATCCACCACATTCACCCAGTGTGCCGTGATGGACACATAACGTCTCTGGCCATGCCTACTGGTCCATGCATCTGTAGTCAGGTGCACCTTTGTACTCACAGATTGCCTGAGTGCATGGACGATGCGCTGTTTAACATGCTGGTGCAGGGCTGGGATGGCTTTTCTTGAAAAAAAGTGTCGACTGGGTAGCTCGTATCGTGGTTCAGCGTACTCCATCAGGGCTTTGAAAGCTTTGCTTTCAACTAACCGGTAGGGCATCATCTCTAACGAGATTAGTCTAGCTATGTGGGCGTTAAAACCCTGTGTACGCGGATGCGAGGATAAGTACTTCCTTTTCCTAACCAGAGTCTCATGTAGTGTGAGCTGAACTGGAGAGATGGAGAACGTGGAACTTGCGGGTGTGCCGGTGTACATGGCAGACTGAGAGACGGTTGGAGACGGTATTGTTTCCGCCGGTGCCCTAGATGCAATATTTCCTCCTACAAAACTGGTGATTCCCTGACCCTGACTGCTTTTGGCTGGCAAAGAAACCTGCACAGATACTGCCGGTGGTGCGGAAAATGGTGGCCTTACAGTGACGGAAGGGATGTTGCGTTGCTGACTAGCTTCATTGGCCGAGGGTGCTACAACCTTAAGGGACGTTTGGTAGTTAGTCCAGGCTTGAAAATGCATGGTGGTTAAGTGTCTATGCATGCAACTAGTATTGAGACTTTTCAGATTCTGACCTCTGCTTAAGCTAGTTGAACATTTTTGACAGATGACTTTGCGCTGATCAATTGGATGTTGTTTAAAAAAATGCCAGACTGCACTCTTCCTAGCATCGGATCCCTTTTCAGGGATTGCAGACTGAGCTTTAACCGGATGGCCACGCTGTCCTTCAACAGGTTTTGGCTTTTCTATTTTTCATCACCATGAGATAGGGCGCTATAGGGTGAGTCTAGGGCTAGCCGTCGTGGAGTGGGGGCGCCATCTCGTTTATGTAGGGTGCCAACCCCCGCAGTTAGGTAGGGTACAGATAGTGAAGAGTAGGGTGTTATTGTAGTATGTGCACCTCTCTTTACTTTTCTTTTCTTCAGATCCATGTATACCGTGTAATGCGTCTAAACCAGAATTAGTATATGCCAATTTTTCTTCCTCCCTTATATTTTGAGGTGGTAGGATAATGATATTAAAATTGAGTCAAAAATGAATTCTAAGAAACATTTTTAGTTTAATTTATGAAATTGAGAAGTACCGCACCTCTCTTTCGGTTTTTTCCCCCTTTTTTTCGATTTTTTTTCTTTTTTCTGTTTTTTGCCCAAAAAAAAAACAAACAAAAAAAAACTGAGTTTGGAGCTCCGTGAGAAATTTCTAGGAATGGGTAGAAATGTGCCGAGTTTTGGTTCCGGGATATTCAAGTTGCAGCGGGAAGAGTAACAATTGTTACCCCCGGTCTTGTGCACCGGAAGTGAGGCACATATCGGCCGCCTGGAACGCAGATTTACACAGGCTTTTGGGGATGACACATAAAGTGGGCGTTTGTATGACGCTGTAGTGAGGGGGCTGATCCTCTTTGGCGTCTCCTAGAAGAAACGCACGTGGAGCATATTCTCTGACTCCGGAAATGAAGAGGTGGGTTTTTGTTATGTTTAGAAGGAGTTACCCTGAATAAGGGAATCAGTATAAATGACGGAGACAAGAGCGGCGGCAGACCGCAAGATGAAGTCAAATAAGAAGGTTGTTTATTCCCTGTGAGGAAAACACCTTCTCCCCGAGTTGGCAGTATATTTATTCCTCCCCTGATGATGAAAGGAAACGCGTCGGGAGGCCAGGGGGTTAACAATTGCCTCTAGTTGAGGATCCAACTGGTGGGTTGAAAGCTGGTGGTTTCTTTTTGTACGTCCATCCCCCATTTGTGGACCAACAGAGGAATTGTATGGAGCGGTCCTCGAGACCATGAAGTCTGCTGAACATGATATCTGGGTGAGACTGTTCCATTTTATATAAAAAAGATGCTTTTTGTAATTAATATCACCATGCGGTAATTTGTCTAGCAGTGTTGCTTAGATTTAATATAAATAACATTTCTACTTGGTGACAAATGATAGTTGTAGATTACTGAGAATATCTGGTATAATTATATATGGTTCACTAAGATTCCGCGTGGTAAAAAAGAGCACTTGTCCTTATATTGCTTTGATATATTTATATGAGGTCATCTTATGAGAGATTAAGAGTATTTAATTAAGCAATATTACCGCCCACATATACCATTAAATATCGGGCCTAGTGGGTGTTTTCCATTTTAGTGTTTGTTGGTTTGTTGTTCTTGTCTCAAATTGGTTTTAAATATTATAATTAAAAGTTACATTTTAGCCCAATTCATTACCATTACTACCTTGCTGGCAAATAATTTTTTGGATTGGTAGAATTTTTCTTCAAATTAGGTTTTGGCTTTGACACGCGTTTTGGGCCAGATACGGGCCCGGCAGATGGAACCTGTTGCGATGTTGATGCCTGCTGCGGCCCCTCCTCCACCTCCGCTTCTGAACTACTGCCGCCTGCACTCTGTTCCCCCAATGGCTGCCAATCGGGGTCAACAACTGGGTCATCTATTACCTCCTCTTCGAGCTCGTGTGCAACTTCGTCTGTGTCACCGTGTCGGTCGGTGGTATAGCGTTCGTGGCGGGGCAACATAGTCTCATCAGGGTCTGATTGCGGATCAGTACCCTGAGAGGGCAATGTTGTGGTCTGAGTCAAAGGAGCAGCATAGTACTCTGGCTGTGGCTGTGCATCAGTGCACTCCATGTCAGAATCTACTTGTAATGGGCATGGCCTGTTAAGTGTTTCACTTTCTAAGCCAGGGACGGTATGTGTAAAGAGCTCCATGGAGTAACCCGTTGTGTCGCCTGCTGCATCCTTCTCTCTTGTTGTTGTTTTTGCTGAAGAGGACAAGGAAGCGACTTGTCCCTGACCGTGAACATCCACAAGCGACGCGCTGCTTTTACATTTACCAGTTTCAGAAGAGGAGGCAAAAGAGCTAGAGGCGGAGTCTGCAATGTAAGCCAAAACTTGCTGTTGCTGCTCCGGCTTTAAAAGCGGTTTTCCTACTCCCAGAAAAGAGAGCTTTCGAGGCCTTGTGTAGCCAGACGACGAAACTGGCTCCACAGCTCCAGACTTAGGTGGAATATTTTTATCCCCACGCCCACCTGATGCTCCACTACCACTACCATCATTACCAGCTGACAATGAACGCCCACGGCCACGACCTCTTGCACCAGACTTCCTCATTGTTTTAAAAACGTAACCAAAGTAAATTTATTTGTTGCTGTCAAACAACTTACACGGTGAGCTATAACTTCAGTATGATTTCAATATCCCTTAACAGGTTGTTGAGACCACAAGGAAAATCAGGCACAATGTTACACACACTGTTTTCTGTGGCACCAAATCACAGAGATGCCACACACGCAGGACTGTCACTCAAGCACAAATGTCAATATTAATCTCACACCTTTTTTTTTTTTTAGGTAGATTTTAGAACCCAAATCAAGCAAAAAAATAAATAGGCTTTCTATGGCCCTCTGAGTGAGAGATAGCACACACAGGAGTCAGGAGTGGCACACAAGCCCTGAGGCCAATATTAATCTCCCACTGATTGATGTTTTATTTTTTTTTCTGGTAGATTTTAGAACCCAAATCAAGCAAAAAAATAAATAGGCTTTCTATGGCCCACTGAGTGAGAGATGGCACACACAGGAGTCAGGAGTGGCACACAAGCCCTGAGGCCAATATTAATCTCCCACTGATTGATGTTTTGTTTTTTTTTCAGGTAGATTTTAGAACCCAAATCAAGCAAAAAAATAAATAGGCTTTCTATGGCCCACTGAGTGAGAGATAGCACACACAGGAGTCAGGAGTGGCACACAAGCCCTGAGGCCAATATTAATCTCCCACTGATTGATGTTTTTTTTTTTTTTCAGGTAGATTTTAGAACCCAAATCAAGCAAAAAAATAAATAGGCTTTCTATGGCCCACTGAGTGAGAGATGGCACACACAGGAGTCAGGAGTGGCACACAAGCCCTGAGGCCAATATTAATCTCCCACTGATTGATGTTTTTTTTTTTTCAGGTAGATTTTAGAACCCAAATCAAGCAAAAAAATAAATAGGCTTTCTATGGCCCACTGA
Source organism: Ranitomeya variabilis (assembly GCF_051348905.1). Classification (NCBI taxonomy): domain Eukaryota; kingdom Metazoa; phylum Chordata; class Amphibia; order Anura; family Dendrobatidae; genus Ranitomeya; species Ranitomeya variabilis. The sequence goes on along the minus strand of NC_135233.1, from coordinate 150,878,587 downwards.
GTGAGAGATAGCACACACAGGAGTCAGGAGTGGCACACAAGCCCTGAGGCCAATATTAATCTCCCACTGATTGATGTTTTTTTTTTTTTTCAGGTAGATTTTAGAACCCAAATCAAGCAAAAAAATAAATAGGCTTTCTATGGCCCACTGAGTGAGAGATAGCACACACAGGAGTCAGGAGTGGCACTCAAGCCCTGAGGCCAATATTAATCTCCCACTGATTGATGTTTTATTTTTTTTTCTGGTAGATTTTAGAACCCAAATCAAGCAAAAAAATAAATAGGCTTTCTATGGCCCACTGAGTGAGAGATGGCACACACAGGAGTCAGGAGTGGCACACAAGCCCTGACTGAGGCCAATATTTTTCTCCCACTGATTGATGTAGTGATTTTTTTAAAGGTAGATTTTAGAACTCAAATCAAGCAAAAAAATAAATAGGCTTTCTATGGCCCACTGAGTGAGAGATGGCACACACAGGAGTCAGGAGTGGCACACAAGCCCTGACTGAGGCCAATATTTTTCTCCCACTGATTGATGTAGTGATTTTTTTAAAGGTAGATTTTAGAACCCAAATCAAGCAAAAAAATAAATAGGCTTTCTATGGCCCACTGAGTGAGAGATGGCACACACAGGAGTCAGGAGTGGCACACAAGCCCTGACTGAGGCCAATATTTTTCTACCACTGATTGATGTAGTGTTTTTTTAAAGGTAGATTTTAGAACCCAAATCAAGCAAAAAAATAAATAGGCTTTCTATGGCCCACAATTTGAGAGAGAGAGGTGGCACACCCAGGAGTCAAGACTGGCACACAAGCTGAAAGGGCATTATTAATCTCCCACTGTTTTTTTTTTTTTTTTTTTTTTTTCAGGGAGACTTTAGAAACCAAATAATAATAAAAAATAAATAAATAGGCTTTCTATGGCCCACTGAGTGAGAGATGGCACACACAGGAGTCAGGAGTGGCACACAAGCCCTGACTGAGGCCAATATTTTTCTCCCACTGATTGATGTAGTGATTTTTTTAAAGGTAGATTTTAGAACCCAAATCAAGCAAAAAAATAAATAGGCTTTCTATGGCCCACAATTTGAGAGAGAGAGGTGGCACACCCAGGAGTCAAGACTGGCACACAAGCTAAAAGGGCAATATTAATCTCCCACTGTTTTTTTAATTTTTTTATTTTTTTTTCAGGGAGACTTTAGAAACCAAATAATAAAAAAAAAAAAAAAAAAAAAAAAAAAAAAAGGCTTTCTATGGCCCACTGAGTGAGAGATGGCACACACAGGAGTCAGGAGTGGCACAAAAGCCCTGACTGAGGCCAATATTTTTCTACCACTGATTGATGTAGTGTTTTTTTTTCAGGTAGATTTTAGAACCCAAATCAAGGAAAAAAATAAATAGGCTTTCTATGGCCCACAATTTGAGAGAGAGAGGTGGCACACCCAGGAGTCAAGACTGGTACACAAGCTGAAAGGGCAATATTAATCTCCCACTGTTTTTTTTTTTTTTTTTTCAGGGAGACTTTAGAAACCAAATAATAATAAAAAAAAATTAATAAGCTTTCTATGGCCCACTGAGTGAGAGATGGCACACACAGGAGTCAGGAGTGGCACACAAGCACTGACTGAGGCCAATATTTTTCTCCCACTGATTGATGTAGTGATTTTTTTAAAGGTAGATTTTAGAACTCAAATCAAGCAAAAAAATAAATAGGCTTTCTATGGCCCACTGAGTGAGAGATGGCACACACAGGAGTCAGGAGTGGCACACAAGCCCTGACTGAGGCCAATATTTTTCTACCACTGATCGATGTAGTGTTTTTTTTTTAGGTAGATTTTAGAACCCAAATCAAGGAAAAAAATAAATAGGCTTTCTATGGCCCACAATTTGAGAGAGAGAGGTGGCACACCCAGGAGTCAAGACTGGCACACAAGCTGAAAGGGCAATATTAATCTCCCACTGTTTTTTTATTTTTATTTTTTTTCAGGCAGACTTTAGAAACCAAATAATAAAAAAAATAAATAAATAGGCTTTCTATGGCCCACTGAGTGAGAGATGGCACACACAGGAGTCAGGAGTGGCACACAAGCCCTGACTGAGGCCAATATTTTTCTCCCACTGATTGATGTAGTGATTTTTTTAAAGGTAGATTTTAGAACCCAAATCAAGCAAAAAAATAAATAGGCTTTCTATGGCCCACAATTTGAGAGAGAGAGGTGGCACACCCAGGAGTCAAGACTGGCACACAAGCTGAAAGGGCAATATTAATCTCCCACTGTTTTTTTAAATTTTTTTTTTTTTTCAGGGAGACTTTAGAAACCAAATAATAATAAAAATAAATAAATAGGCTTTCTATGGCCCACTGAGTGAGAGATGGCACACACAGGAGTCAGGAGTGGCACACAAGCCCTGACTGAGGCCAATATTTTTCTCCCACTGTTTGATGTAGTGATTTTTTTTAAAGGTAGATTTTAGAACCCAAATCAAGCAAAAAAATAAATAGGCTTTCTATGGCCCACAATTTGAGAGAGAGAGGTGGCACACCCAGGAGTCAAGACTGGCACACAAGCTGAAAGGGCAATATCAATCTCCCACTGTTTTTTTAATTTTTTTATTTTTTTTTCAGGGAGACTTTAGAAACCAAATAATAAAAAAAAAAAAAAAAAAAAAAGGCTTTCTATGGCCCACTGAGTGAGAGATGGCACACACAGGAGTCAGGAGTGGCACAAAAGCCCTGACTGAGGCCAATATTTTTCTACCACTGATTGATGTAGTGTTTTTTTTTCAGGTAGATTTTAGAACCCAAATCAAGGAAAAAAATAAATAGGCTTTCTATGGCCCACAATTTGAGAGAGAGAGGTGGCACACCCAGGAGTCAAGACTGGTACACAAGCTGAAAGGGCAATATTAATCTCCCACTGTTTTTTTTTTTTTTTTTTCAGGGAGACTTTAGAAACCAAATAATAATAAAAAAAAATTAATAAGCTTTCTATGGCCCACTGAGTGAGAGATGGCACACACAGGAGTCAGGAGTGGCACACAAGCACTGACTGAGGCCAATATTTTTCTCCCACTGATTGATGTAGTGATTTTTTTAAAGGTAGATTTTAGAACTCAAATCAATCAAAAAAATAAATAGGCTTTCTATGGCCCACTGAGTGAGAGATGGCACACACAGGAGTCAGGAGTGGCACACAAGCCCTGACTGAGGCCAATATTTTTCTACCACTGATCGATGTAGTGTTTTTTTTTAGGTAGATTTTAGAACCCAAATCAAGGAAAAAAATAAATAGGCTTTCTATGGCCCACAATTTGAGAGAGAGAGGTGGCACACCCAGGAGTCAAGACTGGCACACAAGCTGAAAGGGCAATATTAATCTCCCACTGTTTTTTTATTTTTATTTTTTTTCAGGGAGACTTTAGAAACCAAATAATAATAATAAAAAATAAATAGGCTTTCTATGGCCCACTGAGTGAGAGATGGCACACACAGGAGTCAGGAGTGGCACACAAGCCCTGACTGAGGCCAATATTTTTCTCCCACTGATTGATGTAGTGATTTTTTTAAAGGTAGATTTTAGAACCCAAATCAAGCAAAAAAAATAAATAGGCTTTCTATGGCCCACAATTTGAGAGAGAGAGGTGGCACACCCAGGAGTCAAGACTGGCACACAAGCTGAAAGGGCAATATTAATCTCCCACTGTTTTTTAAAAATTTTTTTTTTTTCAGGGAGACTTTAGAAACCAAATAATAATAATAAAAAAAAAAGGTTTTCTATGGCCCACTGAGTGAGAGATGGCACACACAGGAGTCAGGAGTGGCACACAAGCCCTGACTGAGGCCAATATTTTTCTACCACTGATTGATGTAGTGTTTTTTTTAAGGTAGATTTTAGAACCCAAATCAAGGAAAAAAATAAATAGGCTTTCTATGGCCCACAATTTGAGAGAGAGAGGTGGCACACCCAGGAGTCAAGACTGGCACACAAGCTGAAAGGGCAATATTAATCTCACACTGTTTTTTTTTTTTTTTTTTTTTTTCAGGGAGACTTTAGAAACCAAATAATAATAAAAAATAAATAAATAGGCTTTCTATGGCCCACTGAGTGAGAGATGGCACACACAGGAGTCAGGAGTGGCACACAAGCCCTGACTGAGGCCAATATTTTTCTCCCACTGATTGATGTAGTGATTTTTTTAAAGGTAGATTTTAGAACCCAAATCAAGCAAAAAAATAAATAGGCTTTCTATGGCCCACAATTTGAGAGAGAGAGGTGGCACACCCAGGAGTCAAGACTGGCACACAAGCTGAAAGGGCAATATTAATCTCCCACTGTTTTTTTTATTTTTTTATTTTTTTTTCAGGGAGACTTTAGAAACCAAATAATAATAATAAAAAAAAAAAAAGGCTTTCTATGGCCCACTGAGTGAGAGATGGCACACACAGGACTCAGGAGTGGCACACAAGCCCTGACTGAGGCCAATATTTTTCTACCACTGATGTAGTGTTTTTTTTTCAGGTAGATTTTAGAACCCAAATCAAGCAAAAAAATAAATAGGCTTTCTATGGCCCACAATTTGAGAGAGAGGGGTGGCACACCCAGGAGTCAAGACTGGCACACAAGCTGAAAGGGCAATATTAATCTCCCACTGTTTTTTTTATTTTTTTATTTTTTTTTCAGGGAGACTTTAGAAACCAAATAATAATAATAATTAAAAAAAAAGCTTTCTATGGCCCACTGAGTGAGAGATGGCACACACAGGACTCAGGAGTGGCACACAAGCCCTGACTGAGGCCAATATTTTTCTACCACTGATGTAGTGTTTTTTTTTCAGGTAGATTTTAGAACCCAAATCATGGAAAAAAATAAATAGGCTTTCTATGGCCCACTCAGTGAGAGATGGCACACACACGGATGGCACTCTAGCAGAAATGCCAATCTTAATCTCCAACAAAAAAAAAAAAAAACAGGGACTGTCCTACAATTACTATCTCCCTGCAGTAATCTCAGCCAGGTATGGCAGGCAGCAATAAGGAGTGGACTGATGCACAAATTAAATAAAAAGTGTGGACAAACAAAAAAGATAGCTGAAAGGAAGGAACAGGAGGATATGTGCTTTGAAAAAAGCAGTTGGTTTCCACAGTGGCATACACACAGCAATACAGCTATCAGGGAGCCTTCTAGGGCAGCCCAATGAGCTACAGCGCTGAGAGAAAAAATAAAAAAATGTAGCTTCCACTGTCCCTGCACACCGAAGGTTGTGTTGGACAATGGAAATCGCTACAGCACAAGCGGTTTGGTGGTTTATGGACCCTGCCTAACGCTCTCCCTGCTTCTGACGAAGCGGCAGCAACCTCTCCCTAAGCTCAGATCAGCAGCAGTGAGATGGCGGTCGGCGGGAACGCCCCTTTATAGCCCCTGTGACGCCGCAGACAGCAAGCCAATCACTGCAATGCCCTTCTCTAAGATGGTGGGGACCAGGCACTATGTCATCACGCTGCCCACACTCTGCGTTAACCTTCATTGGCTGAGAAATGGCGCTTTTCGCGTCATTGAAACGCGACTTTGGCGTGAAAGTCGAGTACCGCATGGCCGATGCAACGCTGGGATCGGCTCGGTTTCATGAGACGTCGACTTTGCCAAAAGTCGGCGACTTTTGAAAATGAACGACCCGTTTCGCTCAACCCTAGTCACAGGAGAAGGCTCAGCGCTTTGCCAACCGCCGTCGCGGTGTTGGTCCCCGACTTCGTGTTGGGGATTTGGTATGGCTGTCTTCTCGGTATGTTCCTATGAAGGTTTCCTCTCCTAAATTCAAGCCTCGCTTCATCGGTCCTTATAAGATTTTGGAAATCCTTAACCCAGTGTCTTTTCGTTTGGACCTCCCAGCATCGTTTGCCATTCATAATGTGTTCCATAGGTCTTTGTTGCGGAGGTATGTGGTGCCTGTGGTTCCTTCCGTTGAGCCCCTGCTCCGGTGCTGGTTGAGGGCGAATTGGAGTACGTGGTGGAGAAGATCTTGGATTCTCGTATTTCCAGACGGAGGCTTCAGTATTTAGTTAAGTGGAAGGGCTATGGTCAGGAGGATAATTCCTGGGTTGTCGCCTCTGATGTTCATGCGGCCGATTTGGTTCGTGCCTTCCATGCGGCTCATCCTGATCGCCCTGGGGGTCTTGATGAGGGTTCGGTGACCCCTCCTCAAGGGGGGGGGTACTGTTGTGAACTCTATTTCTGGGCTCCCTCTTGTGGTCACAAGTGGTACTGTGTGAGTGCTGTCTTTCTGCAGGTTTGTGACTGGCATCAGCTGTCTCGTTATCTGTGGGCTGGTTTTCTATTTAAGCTCACTTGGACTCTCAGTCTATGCCTGCTGTCGTTGTATTCAGTGCTATTCTGATTGCTCCTGTCTATCCGTAATCAGTCTCTCCATGAGAAGCTAAGTTCTGTTTGCTTATTCTTGCTCATCTATGTTCAATATGTTTCCTAGAATATTATGAGTTTTGTCTAGCTTGCTAATATGTGATTTCTCTGCTTGCTGGTAGCTCTGGGGTGCTGAGTTGCTCCCCCCACATCGTTAGTTGGTGTGGGGGTTCTCGCATTCTCTGCGTGGATATTTTTGTATAGGGTTTTTTACTGACCGCACAGATCCCTTGCTATTTTCTGCTATCTAGTGTTAGCGGGCCTCATTTGCTTAACCTGCTTCATCTCTGCGTTTGTCGTTTCCTCTTAACTCACCGTTATTATTTGTGGGGGGCTGTTCTATATCTTTAGCGTTATTTCTCTGAGGCAAGTGAGGTCTTACTTTATCTCTAGGAGTAGTCAGTTTCTCAGGCCGTGAAGAGACGTCTAGGATTTCAGGAAACGTTCCACGGCTACCTTTAGTGTGTTTGGTTAGGATCAGGTTTTGCGGTCAGTCCAGTTACCACATCCCCAGAGCTTGTCCTATTTTCTCTGACTTAGCTGGTTAGATTTGTGATCCTATGCCACTGGGATCATAACAGACTTCCCTGTGTTTACTTCATACCTGGATTTGACTCTTTCTGCACCAACAGTGTTTGGATCTGCACCACGTCACCTGTCACACTCACCTTTTGATCACCTTGCTGAGGATTCTGCCTTAAGAACTCTGCCGATTTGCTGTATATGTTTCAAGGACTTGTTTCATTCCAGGACACTGTGGGTTATCAGTATATTGTTTTGGGTGTTATTGCTGTTGTACAAATACACTATTTGCACTAAAGAAACCCGTCTCTGTCTGTTCATTGCCCCACGCTATCAGAATCCTTGAGTTCCTACAATAGTATTACACATTTCCCCAAGGGGGATACATTAGGCGTCATGAAAACCTGTGCCAATCCGACCCATGACGCCTATGTGGCGTCATGGAATGATCGCGTCCCTGCAGAGCGGGTGAAAGGGTTAACTCCCATTTCACCCAATCTGCAGGGACAGGGGGAGTGGTACTTCAGCCCAGGGGGGTGGCTTCACCCCCCCCATGGCTACGATCGCTCTGATTGGCTGTTGAAAGTGAAACTGCCAATCAGAGCGATTTGTAATATTTCACCTAAAAAACTGGTGAAATATTACAATCCAGCCATGGCCGATGCTGCAATATCATCGGCCATGGCTGGAAACACTGATGTGACCCCCCCCACCCCACCGATCGCCCCCCCAAGCCACCGATCTGTGGTCTGCTCCCCTCTGTCTTGTGCTCCGCTCCCCCGTCCTCATGTCCGCTCCCCCCGTGCTCCTATGCCACCCCCGTGCTCCGATGCCCCCCCCATGCCCCGATCTCCACCCCCTTATACTTACCGAGGCTCCTGGTGTCCAACCGTCTTCTCCATGGGCGCCGCCATCTTCCAAATGGCGGGCGCATGCGCAGTGCGCCCGCCGAATCTGCCGGCCGGCAGATTCGTTCCAGGTATATTTTGATCACTGAGATATAACCTATCACAGTGATCAAAATAAAAAAAATAGTAAATGACCCCCCCCTTTATCACCCCTATAGGTAGGGACAATAATAAAAAAAATAAAATATATTTTTTTCTTTTTCCACTAGGGTTAGGGTTAGAACTAGGGTTAGAACTAGGGGTAGGGTTAGGGTTAGGGGTAGGGTTAGGGTTAGGGCATGGGCACACAGTGCGGATTTGGCTGCAGATCCGCAGCGGATTGGCCGCGGATCCGCAGCGGATTGGTAACGGATCCGCAGCAGATTGGCCGCGGATCCGCAGCGGATTGGCCGCTGCGAATTCGTAGCAGTTTTCCATCAGGTTTACAGTACCATGTACACCTATGGAAAACCAAATCCGCTGTGCCCATGGTGCGGAAAATTCCGTGCGGAAACTCTGCGTTGTATTTTCTGCAGCATGTCAATTCTTTGTGCGGATTCCGCAGCGTTTTACACCTGTTCCTCAATAGGAATCCGCAGGTGAAATCCGCACAAAAAAACACTGGAAATCCGCTGTAAATCCGCAGGTAAAACGCAGTGCCTTTTACTTGCAGATTTTTCAAAAATTGTGCGGAAAAATCTCACACGAATCCGCAACGTGGGCACATACCCTTAGGGTTAGGGTTGGAATTAGAGTTAGGGTTGGAATTAGGGCTAGGGTTGGAAATAGGGTTAAGATTAGGCTTGTGGTTAGAGTTACAGATAGGGTTAGGAGTGTGTTGGGGTTACAGTTGTGGTTAGGGTTGAGATTAGGGTTAGGGTTGGGATTAGGGTTAGGATTAGGGTTAGGGTTGGGATTAGGGTTACGGGTGTGTTGGGGTTAGGGTTGTGGTTAGGGGTGTGTTGGGGTTAGGGTTGTGATTAGGGTTATGGCTACAGTTGGGATTAGGGTTAGGGGTGTGTTGGGGTTAGTGTTGAAGTTAGAATTCAGGGGTTTCCACTGTTTGGGCACATCAGGGGTCTCCAAACGCAACATGGCACCACCATTGATTCCAGCCAATCTTGCGTTCAAAAAGTCAAATGGTGCTCCCTCCCTTCCAAGCCCCGACTTGCACCCAAACAGTGGTTTACCCCCACATATGGGGTACCAGCGTACTCAGGACAAACTGGGGAACAACTGTTGGGGTCCAATTTCCCCTGTTACCCTTGCAAAAATAAAAAAATACTTGCTAAAACATAATTTTTGAGGAAAGAACAATTTTTTTTTTTTTCATGGCTCTGCGTTATAAACTTCTGTGAAGCACTTGGGGGTTGAAAGTGCTCACCACACATCTAGATAAGTTCCTTGGGGGTCTAGTTTCCAAAATGGGGTCACTTGTGGGGGGTTTCTACTGTTTAGGCACATCAAGGGCTCTGCAAACGTAACATGATGCCCGCAGACCATTCCATCAAAGTCTGCATTCCAAAACGTCACTACTTCCCTTCCGAGCCCCGGCATGTGCCCAAACAGTGGTTTACCCCCACATATGGGGTATCAGCATACTCAGGAGAAACTGTTCAACAACTTTTGGGGTCAAATTTCTCCTGTTACCCTTGGGAAAGTTAAAAAATTCTGGGCTAAAAAAATATTTTTGAGGAAAGGAAACACATTTATTATTTTCACGGCTCTGCGTTATAAACTTCTGTGAAGCACTTGGGGGTTTAAAGTGCTCACCACACATCTAGATAAGTTCCCTTGGGGGTCTAGTTTCCAAAATGGGGTCACTTGTGGGGAGTTCCTACTGTTTAGGCACATCAGGGGCTCTGCAAATGCAACCTGACGCCCGCAGAGCATTCCATCAAAGTCTGCATTTCAAAACGTCACTACTTCCCTTCCAAACCCTGACGTGTGCCAAAACAGTGGTTTACCCCCACATATGGGGTATCAGCGTACTCAGGAGAAACTGGGCAACAGCTTTTGGGGTCCAATTTCTCCTGTTACCCTTGGGAAAATAAAAAATTGTGGGCTAAAAAATCATTTTTGAGAAAAGAAAAATTATTTTTTATTTTCATGGCTCTGCGTTATAAACTTCTGTGAAGCACTTGGGGGTTCAAAGTGCTCACCACACATCTAGATTAGTTCCTTGGGAGGTCTAGTTTCCAAAATGGGGTCACTTGTGGGGGAGCTCCAATGTTTAGGCACACAGGGGCTCTCCAAACATGACATGGTGTCCGCTAGCGATGGAGATAATTTTTCATTCAAAAAGTCAAATGGCGCTCCTTCCCTTCCGAGCCTTACCATGTGCCCAAACAGTGGTTTACCCCCACATGTGAGGTATTGGTGTACTCAGGAGAAATTGTCCAACAAATTTTAGGATCCATTTAATCCTGTTGCCCATGTGAAAATGAAAAAATTGAGGCTAAAATCATTTTTTTGTGAAAAAAAAGTACTTTTTCATTTTTACGGATCGATTTGTGAAGCACCTGGGGGTTTAAAGTGCTCACTATGCCACGAGATAAGATCCTTGGGGGGTCTAGTTTCCAAAATGGGGTCACTTGTGGGGGAGCTCCAATGTTTAGGCACACGGGGGCTCTCCAAACGCGACATGGTGTCCGCTATAGATTGGAGCCAATTTTTCATTCAAAAAGTCAAATGGCGCTCCTTCCCTTCCGAGCCCTGCCGTGCGTCCAAACAGTGGTTTACCCCCACATATGAGGTATCAGCGTACTCAGGACAAATTGGACAACAACGCTAGTGGTCCAATTTCTCCTTTTACCCTTGGGAAAATAAAAAAATTGTTGCTAAAAATCATTTTTGTGACTAAAAAGTTAAATGTTCATTTTTTACTTCCATGTTGCTTCTGCTGCTGTGAAACACCTGAAGGGTTAATAAACTTCTTGAATGTGGTTTTGAGCACCTTGAGGGGTGCAGTTTTTAGAATGGTGTCACTTTTGGGTATTTTCAGCCATATAGAACCCTCAAAATGACTTCAAATGTGAGGTGGTCCCTAAAAAAAATGGTTTTGTAAATTTTGTTGTAAAAATGAGAAATCACTGGTCAAATTTTAACCCTTAGAACTTCCTAGCAAAAAAAAAAAATATGTTTCCAAAATTGTGCTGATGTAAAGTATACATGTGGGTAATGTTATTTATTGACTGTTTTGTGTCACATAACTCTCTCGTTTAACAGAATAAAAATTAAAAATGTGAAAATTGCGAAATTTTCAAAATTTTCGCCAAATTTCCGTTTTTTTCACAAATAAACTCAGAAATTATCGACCTAAATTTACCTCTAACATGAAGCCCAATATGTCATGAAAAAACAGTCTCAGAATCGCTAGGATCCGTTGAAGCGTTCCTGAGTTATTACCTCATAAAGGGACACTGGTCAGAATTGCAAAAAACGGCCAGGTCATTAAGGCCAAAATAGGCTGGGTCATGAAGGGGTTAAAATAATATTTAATTGGGATCACAGACACTCTTGCCAAAAAATTGACTGTCTGTAGCAGCACGTAACATGTGAACTCTGGTGATCTAGTGGTGGAAAATAATGAGAGGTGGAGGAAGGCCTCATTAAAAACTAGGCCCAATTTAAAGGAGCGGGTCTCCTAGACGTGGAATGCCCACACGCTAAGTGCATGGGCTGACAATCATTTCCTCAAGGGGAATACATTTTTTTTAAATATACGATGTGCATCATAGACACCCTTGCCAAATATTGGACTGCCTATAGCAGCACAGAACACGTTAAGCGTGGTGAATAGTGATCTAGTGGTGGAGAATGAGGAGACATAAAGATAAATCATACTGAAATAAAAAAAAGAAATGGATGTGAATCCACAGATGAAAGTAAATAACAAAAGGGAGGGGCGAACACAGGTTCATATACATGATGCCAGATTGTGTCCAATGAGATACAGTACAGACCAAAAGTTTGGACACACCTTCTCATTTAAAGATTTTTCTGTATTTTCATGACTATGAAAATTGGAAATTCACACTGAAGGCATCAAAATTATGAATTAACACATGTGGAATTATATACTTAACAAAAAAGTGTGAAACAACTGAAATTATATCTTATATTCTAGGTTCTTCAAAGTAGCCACCTTTTGCTTTGATGACAGCTTTGCACACTCTTGGCATTCTCTTGATGAGCTTCAAGAGATAGTCACTGGGAATGGTTTTCACTTCACAGGTGTGCCTTGTCAGGTTTAATAAGTGGGATTTCTTGCCTTATAAATGGTGTTGGGACCATCAGTTGTGTTGTACAGAAGTCTGGTGGATACACAGCTGATAGTCCTACTGAATAGACCGTTAGAATTTGTATTATGGCAAGAAAAAAGCAGCTAAGTAAAGAAAAACAAGTGGCCATTATTACTTTAAGAAATGAAGGTCAGTCAGTCCAAAAAATTGGGAAAACTTTGAAAGTGTCCCCAAGTGCAGTGGCAAAAACCATCAAGTGCTACAAAGAAACTGGCTCACATGAGGACTGCCCCAGGAAAGGAAGACCAAGAGTCACCTCTGCTTCTGAGGATAAGTTTATCCAAGTCACCAGCCTCAGAAATCGCAGGTTAACAGCAGCTCATATTAGAGACCAGGTCAATGCCACACAGCATTCTAGCAGCAGAAACATCTCTACAACAACTGTTAAGAGGAGACTTTGTGCAGCAGGCCTTCATGATAAAATAGCTGCTAGGAAACCACTGCTAAGGACAGGCAGCAAGCAGAAGAGGCTTGTTTTGGGCTAAAGAACACAAGGAATGGACATTAGACCAGTGGAAATCTGTGCTTTGGTCTGATGAGTCCAAATTTTAGATCATTGGTTCCACCACCGTGTCTTTGTGCGACGCAGAAAAGGTGAACGGATGGGCTCTACATGCCTGGTTCCCACCGTGAAGCATGGAGGAGGTGTGATGGTATGGGGGTGCTTTGCTGGTGACACTGTTGGGGATTTATTAAAAATTGGAGGCATACTGAACCAGCATGGTTACCACAGCATCTTCCAGCGGCATGCTATTCTGTCTGGTTTGCGTTTAGTTGGACCATCAATTATTTTTCAACAAGATAATGACCCCAAACACACCTCCAGGCTTTGTAAGGGCTATTTGACTAAGAAGGAGAGTGATGGGTTGCTACGCCAGATGACCTGGCCTCCACAGTCACCAGACCTGAACCCAATCGAGATGGTTTGGGGTGAGCTGGACCGCAGAGTGAAGGCAAAAGGGCCAACAAGTGCTAAGCATCTCTGGGAACGCCTTCAAGATTGTTGGAAGACCATTCCCAGTGACTACCTCTTGAAGCTCATCAAGAGAATGCCAAGAGTGTGCAAAGCAGTCATCAAAGCAAAATGTGGCTACTTTGAAGAACCTAGAATATAAGACATACTGTATGTTTGTCCCTAGCAACAGCTCAGAGACAGGGATCTAAAAAAATATATATATCACAGTATTTCAATAATTTCTTATTGCAGCGGTATACGCCGGGTCATAAAAGGAAGGTGCAGAGATATTAAAACTGGAATATACAAGAATAAATGAGAAAAATATACGTGCATCTCATTTTGATGACAGTTCCCCCTGGGGGAGTTTATTTTGGTTTCTAATTAGTAACGGGCATCTGAAAAACACCCTTGCACAAAAATTGAGTGACTTTTTCACCACAGAGTACGTTCACCCTGGTGTTGTACTGGTTGTGGATGATGAGGATGAGAATAAGGAGGTGGATAACACCAAACAAACGAAATCAGGAAGCGGATAGCCATGTGTGGTTGGGGAGAGGTGCATAACAATACACCTCCACAAAAAAGACAATATATTACAGGTTATGTTTCGCTGTTTTCACTTGGTGGTGTACAGAAAACTTGCCAATCCAGCCCTTGTTCATTTTTATAAGAGTCAGCATTTTCAGTAGACAGGCGGATGCGCTTATCTGTTATAAATGTGCCAGCGGCACTACAAACCCGCTATGGCAGAACGCTAGCAGCAGGGCAGGCCAGGACCTCTAAGGGGTAGAATGCCAGTTCATGCCACGTGTCCAGCTTGGATACCCAACAATTAAAAGGCACAGAGGAATCACGGAGGACATGTGTATGATCTGCAAGGTACTCCCTCAGCATCTTCCCAAACATTGCACTTATTGTGACAGCACCCCTTGCCTCTGTGCCAGCACGATGGGAGGGTCTGAGAAAACTGTCCCAGAACTTTGCCATTGTTCTACTGCCTGAGCTGGATTGTACTCCTGTCTCTCTCGCTTGGACTTCTAGGTTTTACAACAAACTCTGACGTCTGCTGCCAGCGTTCTCACATGGGAATTTTCTAAGTAAGAAAGAGGGCCCTCTGGTACTGCAACATTTTAGTACACCTCCCTGTGTCTGACAGAAGGGGTTGAAAGTGCTCCTTGTAGCGTGGGTCTAGAAGTGTCACCAACCAGTAATGAGTGTCACCAAAAATTTTTATAATGCGAGGGTCACGTGAAACGCAGTGCAACATAAAGTCAGCCATGCGTGCCAGACAGCTAACAGGCAAGACTTCCATGTCCTCACCAACAGGTTGACTGACCATGCTGTCCTCCTCATCCTCCTCCTCCCTGTCCTCAGGCCATCCCCACTGCACAGGCGGTATGACAGCTGTGCTTGCAGTACAATCTATAGCACATGAAAGTAGCTCCTGTTCTTCTTCCTCTTCTTTGCCTACCAATCCACATTGGGAAGACATGAGGCTGGACTGAGTGCAATCCACCTGTATTGTTCCTTGGTCCATGGCCTCATGCTCTGCCTGTAATGCATCCTCTTTAATTGTGAGCAGAGAGGTTTTCAGAATGCTGAGAAGCGGGATAGTGACGCTAATTATGGCGTCATCATGGCTCTCCATCTTGGTGCAGTCCTCAAAGTTTTGTAGGATGGTACATATGTCTGACATCCATGTCCACTCCTGAGGTCTTATGTGTGGAGTCTGAACTGAATATCGAAGGCCTTGTTGATGTTGGTAGTCAACAAATGCCCTCTTCTGCTCGCAAATCCTTTCCAACATATGCAGCGTAGAGTTCCAACGTGAGGGGACATCACACAACAGTCGGTGAGCCTGAAGCTGCAAACGCTAATGAAGAAGCATGGCGAGGGTGGCTGAAGCTGTAGCTTACTTTCTAAAATGGGCAGACAGACAGCATACTTTCACTAGCAGATTTGGCAGCTCCTGGTAGCTTTTCAGAGAATGTTGAACCACGAGGTTAAGCACATGGCCCAGGCAAGGTACGTGTGTGAGCTCACCTTGCCTCAGAGCCGCCACCAGGTTCCGACCATTGTCACACATGACCATGCCTGGCTGTAGGTTCAGTTGTGTCATCCAAATATCTAACTGCTCTTTCAGCGTTGTCCGCAACTCTTCTGTATCGTGCGGTTTGTCACCTATGCAGATTGGCTTCAGTACAGCCTGTTGCCACTAGGCTGAGGCAGTTCTGCAGGATTTCCAGCTTCTGACTGATGTGTTGATTTCAGAGAAGGAGGCTGAAGAGGAGGAGGAGGTGGTGCAGGAGCTGAAGACTGTGGGGGCAACCCCGATTGACGTAGGGCCCGCAATCCTCGGTGTGGGGAGGATGTGCTCCATCCCAAGGTCCGACTGGGTCCCGGCTTCCACTATGTGAACCCAGTTTGCCGTCAGTGAGATATACCATACCTGCCCACAAGCACAACCACGTGTCCGTGGTTAGGTGGACATTCCCAGTAACAGCATTGTTGAGGGAACGGGTAATGTTGTGGGACACATGCTGATGTAATGCAGGTACGGCACAACAGGAGAAATAGTGGCGACTGGGGACCGAGTACCTTGGGACAGCCGCCGCCATCAGGTTGCGGAAAGCTTCCCTCTCAACTAGCCTAAAAGGCAAGATTTCGAGCGCAAGCAGAAGAGAAATGTTAGAATTTAGTACTGTGGCCTGTGGGGCGTTGGCTGGGTATTTCCACTTGCATTCCAATGACGGGTATAGACAACTGAAGGCTGTGCCGGGACAAGGACGTGGACGGGCTTGATGATGGTGCTGCTTGACTATGGGCAACAAGAGGTGCAGGGCTAGAGGCATCTTCACATGCACGGTGGACTGGGGATTGGCTTCTATGCAAAACAGTGGAAGAAGCAGTGGTGTCACCTGCAGACAGGGTTCCTGGAGCCTGGGGTTTGGCCCACAAAGTCAGGTGCTTTCCTGCCATGTGCCTGATCATGCTATTGGTGGTCAGGCTGGTAGTTTTGCTACCCCTGCTGATGCGGGCATGGCAGGTGCTGCAAATGGCTAGTTTGGGGTTATCGGCAGAGTCTTTAAAAAACAACCAGACTCAGGGAACGGATGCACATCTTCTGTCTGTGGCCACCACACTGCTTCCTCCTGCCTGTTGGGGTGATATGCCTCCTTCCCCATGTGTGCTGCTGTCCTCGCTCTGCATGTCCTCCTGCCAGGTGGGATCAGTCACAATGTCATCCACCACCTTGTCTTCCACATCCGCACCCTGCTCCTCCTCCTGACTTTCTGGCAACTGTGTCTCATCATCGTCCACCTCTTGTGACACTTTCCCACCATCGCCTTTGTGTGACCTTGGCTGGTCAAAGCTTTGGACATCTCTACATGCGATCTCATCTGGCCCCACTTCAAGTTGACTGGCCGAAAGTATGGAATCTTGAAAAGGAAAACTGAACAGCTCTTTGGAGTGTCCAAGTGTGGGATCAGTTGTCTCAGGGCATTCGGCATGGTGGGAGGAAGGAGGATCAGGATGAGGAATATCCGGGCAACAGTCACGGCTACTCACACTTGACCGTGTAGAAGACATGGTGGTGGTGGCTAAGTGACTGGAAGCATTTTCCACTATCCAACTAACAACCGTTTCACACTGCTCTGGCTTCAATAGTGGTGTGCTGCGATCCCCTAGAAACTGGGACAGGAAGGTCGAGCGAGAAGATGTGGGTCTTTGTCATGGCCCACTTTCAGCTTGGCCATGGCCTTATCCTCTGCGTGCACCATCTGCATCATGTCCACTTCCCCATCTCTTGCCCCTTGCCTTGCCCATTTTAAATGGACTACTGAACTATTTCAAAAGCTCAACACAAATGTATTTATTTGGAGCAAAATTATATCTGATCAGAATGCCTTCAAAGCTACATTTTTTCCACCACAGATACAACAGGCCTCTACCTGACATAACAGACTGCATAATTTTTTTTAGTTTTTCAGATAATTTTTTTTTTTTTAAAGAGTGGAACGAGGCTAGCAGACAGAACTATAGATCTTATGCCTGCGAAGCTAAGATTTTTCCACCACAGATACACCAGGCATCAGCCTGACATAATGGACTGTATAATTTTTCATGGGGGGTTGGAGAATTTTTTAAATTAAAAAAAAAGAGTGGAACAAGGCTAGCAGATAGAACTATGAAACTTATGCTTGTGAAGCTATGATTTTTCCACCACAGATACACAAGGCCTCAGCCTGACATAACAGACTGTATAATGTTTTTGGGTGTTTTGGAGAATTTTTTAAATAAATAAAAGAGTGGAAAAGGGCTAGCAGACAGAACTATGAAACTTATGCCTCAGAAGCTATGCTTTTTCCAAAACAGATACAACAGGCCTCAGCCTGACATAACAGACTATACAAAATTTTTTTTTTTTTTTTGGAGAATTAAAAAAAAAAAAACTGAGTGGAACAAGAATAGCAGACAGAACTATGAAACGTATGCCTGTGAAGCTACGATTTTTCCAACACAGATACAACAGGCCTCAGCCTGACATAACAGACTGTGTACATTTTTTGGGGATTTTGGAGAATTTTTTTTTTTTTAAAAAAAGAGTGGAACAAGGCTAGCAGATAGAACTATGAAACTTATGCCTGCAAAGCTATGATTTTTCCATCACAGATACATGAGGCCTCAGCCTGGCATAATAGGCTGCATAAATTTTTATTTTGGTTTTTGGAGAATTTTTTATTGTTTTTTAAAGTGGAACAAGGCTAGCAGACATAACTATGGAACTTATGCCTGCGAAGCTACGATTTTTCAAACACTTGGGGTACATTTAAAAAAAAAAAAAAGGAGAACAAGGCTAGCACACAGAACTATGATACGTTGCCTGTGAAACTATGATTTTTCCACCACCGATACACCAGGCCGCAGCCACAGATAACAGATTGTCTAATTTTTTGTATGTGAAATTTGGCAAACAATTAAAAATGAGTACAACAACGCTAGCAGACAGAAGTATGAAACCTATGCCTGCGAAGCTGCGATTTTTCCACCACAGATACACAAGACCTCAGCCTGACATAACAGAATGTATTATTTTTTGGGGGGGTTTGGAGAATTTTTAAAATTAAAAAAAGAGTGGAACAAGGCTAGCAGACAGAACTATGAAACTTATGCCTACGAAGCTACGATTTTTCCACCACAGATATACCAGGCCTCAGCCTGACATAACAGACTGTATAAAATATATATTTGTGGGGGTGAATTTTTGAAAAAAAAAAAGAAGAACAAGGCTAGCACACAGAACTATGATACGTATGCCTGTGAAACTATGATTTTTCCACCACCGATACACCAGGCCGCAGCCACAGATAACAGATAGTCTAATTTTTTGTATGTGAAATTTGGCAAAAAATTTAAAATGAGTACAACAATGCTAGCAGACAGAATTATGAAACTTATACCTGCGAAGCTACGATTTTTCCACCACAGATACACAAGGCCTCAGCCGGACATAACAGACTGTATCATTTTTTGGGGGGTTTTGGAGAATTTTTAAAATAAGAAAAAAAGACTGGAACAAGGCTAGCAGACAGAACTATGAAACTTATGCCTGCGAAGCTGCGATTTTTCCACCACAGATACAACAGGCTTCAGCCTGACATATTATACTGTATGAAACTTTTTTTTTGGTTTTTGGAGATTAAAAAAAAAAAAAAAAAAAGTGGAGCAAGGCTAGCAGACAGAACCATGGAACTTATGCCTTTGAAACTACAGATACACCAGGCCTCAGCCTGACATAACAGACTGTATAAAATATAATTTTTTGGGGGGTGAAATTTTGAAAAAAAAAGGAGAACAAAGCTAGTACACAGAACTATGATACGTATGCCTGCAAAACTACAAATTTTCCACCACCGATACACCAGGCCGCAGCCACAGATAACAGACTGATCTAACTGTGGCCTTGATTTTTTTGGGCACAACTAAATTGTGTCAACAAGTTGACTATGACACAAAAGAATATATATATATTTTGGCACACTGACATCTGATGTCTGGGACAAAAAAAAAGGTAGATTTGCACGTTCTTAGATTTCAATAACCTGGCTATAGTAGGCAGCATGAACAAGCAAATAAATGTTAAAATAAGGAGGCTATGGATTGCTTTAGAATAAAAGGAGCAGGTATCAAGTGAAGAAAAAAAAAGCCACAGAAAACTGCAGCTTGATATTTATTAAATAAGCAGCAGCAGACAGTAAGGCTACGTTCACACGATCCGTTTTTTGCTGCGGATCCGTAGCGGAATTGCAGCTACGGATCCGCAGCCGTTTTCCATGCAGGGTACAGTACAATGTTACCCTATGGAAAACAAAACCCGCTGTGCCGACGATCCTTTTTTTCGCTGGAAAATCCGCGCGGATTTGCCAACGGAAAAAAGAAGTACCATGTCAATTCTTTCAGCGGATTCCACTGCGGGTTTCCAACAGCACCAATAGGAAACTGCAGTTGGAAACCCGCAGTGGAATCCGCAGAAGAAAAAGGACACAAATCCGCCGAGAGAAGCACCGCCGTTTTCCACTGCGGATTTCCCCGAAAAAGGACCGGAAAAATCCGCAGTGAAAAACGGATCGTGTGAACGTAGCCTAATGGAGCTTTTGGAGGTATGCAGTGAGAGCTATGTACTCACATACTGTGCCTGCAGGCCTTGCATTGATGTGGATATGTGCACATAGACTCCCCTGCCTACCTAGCGCTGCAATCTCGGGACCCCCGAATTATACCTAGAAAGGACTGTTGGTTTCTCAGGAGTTGTGGACTGAACAGTTGCAGACCTACACTAACTATTAAAAGCACGATTCTGACCCTATCTCAGCAGCAGCTCTCCCTACACTCGCTAAGTCCAGAGCAGAATGCGGCACCAGGTCTCTTTTAGACCTGATGACGCTGTGAGGCTAGCCAATCACTCAATAGTCAGCAGAATGACTTAGCAGAACATGTCCGGGCATATTCTGCCAGCCTAAGAAATATGTATATGATATATAATCAATACAGGGGAGGACAATTTTATATTACAGGATGATTTATGTAAACTAGAAGCTTGGGCTGATAAATGGCAAATGAGCTTTAATGGGGATAAATGTAAGGTCATGCACTTGGGTAGAAGTAATAAGATGTATAACTATGTGCTTAATTCTAAAACTCTGGGCAAAACCGTCAATGAAAAAGACCTGGGTGTATGGGTGGATGACAAACTCATATTCAGTGGCCAGTGTCAGGCAGCTGCTACAAAGGCAAATAAAATAATGGGATGTATTAAAAGAGGCATAGATGCTCATGAGGAGAACATAATTTTACCTCTATACAAGTCACTAGTTCGACCACACTTAGAATACTGTGCACAGTTCTGGTCTCCAGTGTATAAGAAAGACATAGCTGAACTGGAGCGGGTGCAGAGAAGAGCGACCAAGGTTATTAGAGGACTGGGGGGTCTGCAATACCAAGATAGGTTATTACACTTGGGGCTATTTAGTTTGGAAAAACGAAGACTAAGGGGTGATCTTATTTTAATGTATAAATATATGAGGGGACAGTACAAAGACCTTTCTGGTGATCTTTTTAATCATAGACCTGAGACAGGGACAAGGGGGCATCCTCTACGTCTGGAGGAAAGAAGGTTTAAGCATAATAACAGACGTGGATTCTTTACTGTAAGAGCAGTGAGACTATGGAACTCTCTGCCGTATGATGTTGTAATGAGTGATTCATTAATTAAATTTAAGAGGGGACTGGATACCTTTCTGGAAAAGTATAATGTTACAGGGTATATACACTAGATTCCTTGATAAGGCGTTGATCCAGGGAACTAGTCTGATTGCCGTATGTGGAGTCGGGAAGGAATTTTTTTCCCCATGGTGGAGTTACTCTTTGCCACATGGGGTTTTTTTGCCTTCCCCTGGATCAACATGTTAGGGCATGTTAGGTTAGGCTATGGGTTGAACAAGATGGACTTACAGTCTTCCTTCAACCTTAATAACTATGTAACTATGTAACTATAAGACTATATCAAGGTGGTCCCTGATTTCCCCATCACTGTAATACCACAACAAAGATGGCTGCGGAATTACAGTGCATGGCTGAAAATCCCTGCACTGTCATTGCCAAAATTGCAGGGCAGAGACCCGAGCTCCCGCCGAATAATCCCAGAAATACTCGGTGCTCGCCGAGTACACCGAGCATAGTGATACTCAGGCGAGTACCGAGTAGTGGCGAGCACGTTCGCTCATCACCAGTGCAAAATTTTCGAAGACATCATAAGAGATTACATACTGAAATATAGCACAGCTGATGGATTCATGAAAGATAATGTATATCACAAAAGTGAGTACACCCCTCACATTTTGGTAAATGTTTTGTTATATCGTTTCATGGGACAGCACTGAAGATATGACACTTTGATATGATATAAAGTAGTAAGTGTACATCTTGTATAACAGTGTAAATTTGGTGTGCCCTCTAACGAACTCAACACTCAGTCATTAATATCTAAACCGCTGGCAACAAAAGTGAGTACATCCTAAGTGAAACTTGCCAAATTTGTGCTAAATAAGCCATTTTCCCTCCCTGGTGTCATGTGGCTCATTAGTGTTACAAGGTCTCAGGTATGAAAAGGCTGAGTGTTTTTTATAATAACCAATGGCATTTTGGGTTTTAAATAATCTAGCGATAGATAATGGTCAAGAAAGGTGTAACAGGTTGGACCTATGTCTTTTTTTAACCTATGCAGCTATGCAATAATATGGTCACTTTTAGTACCAATATTTTAGTGGAAGCAAGTCTGATATTACAGTATATGGGCAAACATATGACTTGTTCTCTTTTACTGGCACTAATATGACTAATGGTATTGTATGATAACTATATGATAATATGTTATGGGAACTGTTTTTGTGCATTATTTTATGGACATTTCTATGTATAGTATTATATTGTTACCACTTAAATTATATGATATTGGTATATTGTTCTATTATCTAGGCGACAATGTGACTAGTATTTTTTTGTGGTCACTATACAACCATATTATTTTTTATAAATATTTAACTGGTTCCAAAGGTGTAAATGACTGGTTTAGGGGCATACTGAAAAGTCTCCTTATCCTGGGACAAGCGCTACTTTGTGAGGTATCTGCATATTGGTGTATCTTTATAGTTCATATTTTATGTTAACAGTAATTTTACAGTGTTGTCAAATTCCCCAATGTTACAAAGTAATAGATTGCCTATTAAACTCCTTGCTGTTTCACAGCAGGGACAATCCACATAATAAAACATAACAGCTTCTGAAATCATCTTGCAATTTAAACTTGCTGTTAAGGCATAAAATAAAATCTTTAGCAAGCCAGGTTGAAACCTACAGTAAAAACAAATAACTCAATGATGGCTCAAACAAAACAGTTGATTCCTGACTTCCTCTTCAAGTCCCATTTGTCCGAAGGTGGGGACAGTGATGCCCAGTTCTGATTGGGTGCCGGCGTCACAGAACTAGTGCTGACACCACGTAAACGGCGCCAGCATTGGAGGTGACTATCAGCTGTATTATATTATCAGGGCCAAGCGAGGGGTATGAGAAGAAGTTGTCCAAGTAGTGGACAACTTCTTTAACCCCTTTACCCCCAAGGGTGGTTTGCATGTTAATGACCAGGCCAATTTTTACAATTCTGACCACTGTCCCTTTATGAGGTTATAACTCTGGAACGCTTCAACAGAACCTGGTGATTCTGACAATGCCTTCTCGTGACATATTGTACTTCATGACAGTGGTAAAATTTCTTTGATATGATTTGCGTTTTTTTGTGAAAAAAACTGAAATTTGGCAAAAATTTTGAAAATTTCGCAATTTTCCAACTTTGAATTTTCATGCCCTTAAATCACACAGATATGTCACACAAAATACATAATAAGTAACATTTTCCACATGTCTACTTTGCATCAGCACAATATTGAAACCAATTTTTTAGTATTTTAGGGAGTTATAAAAGTTAAAAGTTGACCAGCGATTTCTCATTTTTACAACACCATTTTTGTAGTGACCACATTACATTTGAAGTCACTTTGAGGGATCTATATGATAGAAAATACCAGAAAGTGACACCATTCAAGAAGTCTATTAACCCTTCAGGTGCTTCACAGGACTTTTTGGAATGTTTAAAAAAAATGAACATTTAACTTTTTTTCACAAACAATTTACCGTATATACTCGAGTATAAGCCGACCCGAGTATAAGCCGACCCCCCTAATTTTGCCACAAAAAACTGGGAAAACTTATTGGCTCGAGTATAAGCCTAGGGTGGAAAATGCAGCAGCTACCGGTGAAGTTCAAAATTAAAAATAGATGCTCCATACCGTTCATTATGGCCCCATAGATGCTCGACATAAAGCTGTGCCACATATAATGCTCTGCACCGTTCATTATGGTCCCATAGATGCTCCACATAAAGCTGTGCCATATATAATGCTCTGCACCGTTCATTATGGCCCGATAGATGCTCCATATAAAGCTGTGCCATATATAATGCTCTGCACCGTTCATTATGGCCCCATAGATGCTCCATATAAAGCTGTGCCATATATATTGCTCTGCATCGTTCATTATGGCCCCATAGATGCTCCTTATAAAGCTGTGCCATATATATTGCTCTGCATCGTTCATTATGGCCCCATAGATGCTCGACATAAAGCTGTGCCATATATAATGCTCTGCACCGTTCATTATGGCCCCATAGATGCTCCACATAAAGCTGTGCCATATACAATGCTCTGCACCTTTGATTATGGCCCCATAGATAGCTGTGCCATATACAATGCTCTGCACCTTTGATTATGGCCCCATAGATAGCTGTGCCATATATAGTGCTCTGCACCTTTGATTATGGCCCCATAGATAGCTGTGCCATATATAATGCTCTGCACCTTTGATTACGGCCCCATAGATAGCTGTGCCATATATAATGCTCTGCACCTTTGACCTTTGATTATGGGCCCATAGATGCTCCACATAAAGCTGTGCCTTATATATAGTGCTCTGCACCGTTGCCCCATAGATACTCCACATAAATCTGTGCCATTGCTGCTGCTGCTGCAATAAAATAAAAAAAACACATACTCACCTCTCTTGCTTGCAGCTCCTCAGCGTCCGGTCCCGGCGTCTCTCTGCACTGACTGATCAGGCAGAGGACGGCGCACACACTATATGCGTCATTGCGCCCTCTGACCTGAACAGTCAGAACAAGAGGACGCGAAGACTGAGCGGCGCCCGGCGGGTGGAACGAGGGAAGGTAAATATGTAATACTTACCTGCTCCCGGCGTCCCGCTCCTTCCCCCGGACAGCTGGTCTTCGGTGCCGCAGCCTCTTCCTCTGTCAGCGGTCACCGGCACCGCTTATTAGAGAAATGAATTATGCGGCTCCGCCCCTATGGGAGGTGGAGCAGCCTATTCATTTCTCCAATGAGCGGTCCCATGTGACCGCTGAACAAGGGAAGAGCTGCGGCACCGAAGACCGTGGGACGGGCAGGGGGAGCGCCAGGAGCCCCGGAAGCAGGTAAGTATGCCTCAGCGCCCTCTCCCCCTCACCCGCCGACCGTGACTCAAGTATAAGCCGAGGGGGCACTTTCAGCCCAAAAATGTGGGCTGAAAATCTCGGCTTATACTCGAGTATATACGGTAATTCAGATCCAATTTGTTTTATTTTAGCAAGGGTAACAGGAGAAATTGAACCCCAAACATTATTGTACAATTTGTCCTGAATATGCCGATACCCCATATGTGGGGGTATACCACTGTTTGGGCGCATGGCAGACCATGGAAGAGAAGGAGCGCCGTTTGACTTTTCAGTGCAAAATTGGCTGGAATTGAGATCGGACGTCATGTTGCGTTTGGAGAGCCCCTGATGTGCCTAAACAGTAGAAACCCTCTACAAGTGACACCATTTTGGATAGTAGACCCCCTAAGGAACTTACATGTGTTACAACACCACATGTTACAACACCACACTACATGTGTGGTGGTGATCACTTTAAACCTTCAAGTGCTTACAAAAGTTTATAATGTAGAGCCGTAAAAATAAAAAATTATATTTTTTTCACAAAAATTATTTATTTCGCACCCAATTTTTTATTTTCCCAAGGGTAACTGGAGAAATTGGACCCCAAAAGTTGTTTTGCAATTTGTCCTGAGAACGATGATACTCCATATGTGAAGGGGAACCACCATTTGGGCGCATGGCAGAGCTCAGAAGGGAAGGAGCACCGTTTTGGAATGAAGACTTTGATGGAATGGTCTGCGGGTGTCATGTTGTGTTTGCAGGGCCCCTGATGTACCTAAACTGTAGAAAATCTCCACAATTGACCCTATATTGGAAACTAGACCCCCAAAGGAACTTATCTAGATGTGTTGTGAGAACTTTGAACCCCCAAGTGTTTCACTAAAGTTTATAACGCAGAGCCGTGAAAATAAAAAAATCTTTTTTTCCACAAAAATGATTTTTTAGCCCCCAATTTTGTATTTTTCCAAGGGTAACAGGTGACATTGGACCCCAAAAGTTGTTGTCAATTTATCCTAAGTATGCTGATACCCCATATGTGGAGGAAAACTACTGTTTGGGCACACTTAGGGGCTCGGAAGTGAAGTAGTGACATTTTGGAATGCAGACTTTGATGGAATGGTCTGCGAGCGTCATGTTCCCCTGCAGAGGCCCTGATGTGCCTAAACAGTAAAAAAAACACATATGACATTATTTTGGAAACTACACCCCCCAAGGAACTTATCTAGATGTGTTGTGTGAACTTTGAACCCCAAGTGTTTCACTAAAGTTTATAACGCAGAGCCGTGAAAATAAAAAATCATTGTTTTCCCACAAAAATGTTTTTTTTAGCCCCCAAATTCTTATTTTCCCAAGGGTAACACGAGAAATTGGACTGCAAAATTTGTTGTCTAATTTGTTCTGAATACACTGATACCCCATATGTGGGGATAAACCACTGCTTGGGCATACGGCAGAGCTCAGAAGGGAAGGAGCACCGTTTTACTTTTTCTGCGCAGAATTGCCTGGAATTGAGATCCGACACCATGTCGCGTTTGGAGAGCCCCTGATGTGCCTAAACAGTGGAAACACCCCCAATTCTAACTTCATCCCTAACCCCATCACACCCCTAACCCTAATCCCAACCCTAACAATAACCACATCCCTAACCCAAACACACCCCTAACCCTAATCCCAACCCTAACCACAACCCTAACCCCAACACACCCCTAACCCCAACACACCCCTAACCCTAATTCCAACCCAACCACAACCCAAACTCCAACACACCCCTAACCCCAACACACCCCTAACCCTAATCCCAACCATAACCCTAACCATACCCCTAACCCTGACACACCCCTGACCCTAATCCCAACCCTAACCCTAATTCCACCTGCAAACATAATCCAAACCCTAACCCCAACTCTAGCCCCAGCCCTAACCTTAGCCCCAACCCTAACTTTAGCTCTAACCCTAACTTTAGCCCCAACCCTAACCCTAATGGGAAAATGGAAGTAAATACATTTTTTTATTTTAGTATTTTTTCCTAACTAAGGGGGTGATAAAAGGGGATTTGATTTACTATTTATAGTGGGTTTTTATGTCGGGTTTTTATGTTTGGCAGCTGTCACACGCTAAAAGACGCTTTTTATTGCAAAAAATAGTTTTTGCATCATCACATTTTGAGAGCTACAATTTTTCCATATTTTGGCCCACAGAGTCATGTGATGTCTTGTTTTTGCAGGACGAGTTGACGTTTTTATTGGTACCATTTTCGGTCACATGACATTTTTTGATCGCATTTTATTACGATTTTTGGGAGGCAGAATGAACAAAAAACAGCAATTCATGAATTTCTTTTGGGTGGGGCATCAGTACGATTACAGCGATACCTCATTTATATATTTTTTATGTTTTGGCACTTTTATACAATAAAAACTATTTTATATAAAAAAATAATTGTTTTTGCATCGCTTTATTCTGAGAGCTATAACTTTTTTATTTTTTCGCTGATGGTGCTCTGTGGCAGCTCATTTTTTGTGGGACAAGATGACGTTTTCAGCGGTACCATGATTATTTATATCTGTCATTTTGATTGCATGTTATTCCACTTTTCGTTTGGAGGTATGATGATAAAGCATTGTTTTTTCCTTCATTTTTTTTTACGGTGTTCACTGAAGGGGTTAACTAGTTGGACAGTTTTATAGGTTGGGTTGTTACGGACACGGGTATACAAAATATGTGTACTTTTATTGTTTTTTCTTTAATTTACATGAAGTAATGTATTTATTGGAACAATATTTATTTATTTTTTTCTTTATTTAGGAATTTTAAAAAATAGATTTTTACACATGTTAATTTTTATTTTTACTTTTTTACTTTGTAGCAGGGGTGGGACATCACTATATAAAGTAAGATTGCTGATCTGACAATTTGCACAGCACTGTGTCAGATCAGCGATCTGACAGGCAGTGCAGGAGGTTTGCCGTTGCCTGCTCTCAGCAGGCACTGAAAAGCCACCTCCCTGCAGGACCCAGAAGGACCCCATGGCTATCTTGAATCTGGGGCCTGAATGGAGGAGGCCCTCGGAACAACGCGTTTGTTCTGAGGGTCTCAGGGAAGCACGCAGGGAGCTCCCTCCCTGCGTGATGCTTCACTATGCCACCGGAACGCTGCAATCTGATTATCACAGCTGATTATCACAGCTGACACCCCGCCACGATCGGCCGCGCTCCCCCCGTGAGCGCGGCTGATCGTGTATGACGTACTATCCTGTCGATGGTCACACGGGTCCGAGTCACCTTGATGGGATAGTACATCTGATGTCAGAAAGGGGTGCTGCCTGGGGCCCTGTGCACTTCCTGGGGCCCCATGTGCTGTCTGGGATCCCGTATGCTGCTTGGGGTCCTGTGCGCTGCCTGGGGGCCCCATGTGCTGCCTGGGGCCCTGTGCACTGCCTGGGTCCTGTGTGTTGCCTGGGAAACCATTCACTGTCTCTACCCCCATGTGCTACCTTGGGCCCCATTCGCTGTTTCTGCCCCCTGTGTGCTGCCTGGGGCCTTGTGCACTGCCTGGGGCTCCGTGTGCTGCCTGGGGCTCCGTGTGCTGCCTGGGGGCCCCGTGTGCTGCCTGGGACCTCGTTTGCTGTCTCTGCCCCGTGTGCCGCCTGGGGCACTGTGCACTGCCTAGTGCCCCCGTATGCTGCCTGAGGCCCTGTGCGCTGTATGGGGTCCCTGTGTGCTGCCTGAGGCCCCATGCATTGCCTGGGGCCCCCATGTGCTGCCTGTGGCCCCTGTGTGCTGCCTGGGACCCTATGTGCTGCTTGGGGTCCTGTGCACTGCCTGGGGCCCTGTGTGCTGACTGGGGCTCCTGTGTTCTGCCTGGGGCCCCCTTGCACTTCCCGGGGCCCCTAGTGCTGCCTGGGGCCCCGTGTGCTGCCAGGGGCCCTGTGTGTTGCCTGGGAAACCATTTGCTGTCTGCCCCTGTGTGCTACCTTGGGCCCCGTTCACTGTTTCTACCCCCCGTGTGCTGCCTGGGGCCCTGTGCACTGCCTGGGGCTCCGTGTGCTGCCTGGGGCCCTGTGTGCTTCCTGGGGGCCACGTGTGCTGCCTGGGGGCCACGTGTGCTGCCTGGGACCCTGTTCGCTGTCTCTGCCCCGTGTGCTGCCTGGGGCCCTCGTGTGCTGCCTGGGGCCCTGTGCACTGCTTGGTGCCCCCATATGCTGCGGGGATTAATCTGGACTGTTACACCAGGTTGGGGGTTTCCCATCCGGAATATTAAGCTTAAAGTTCCTTCTGCTAAATTGGGGCCCAAGTTCATTGGCCCTTATGAGACTGTGGAGTTGGTCAGTCCTGTGACCTTCTGTTTGCATCTTCCTACGTCATTGCGGATTCCGAACGTGTTCCATAAGGCTCTTTTTAAATCATTGGGATTTTCCCCTGGGGAATCTCCATCTCATCTGCCACCCATTTCGATGGATGGCTAAAATGAGTATGAGGTAGAACGCATTGTGGACTCTCGCATGGTCCATCGCTCACTCCAGTATCTGGTCCATTGGAGGGGCTATGATCCAGAGAAGCTGTCTTGGGTTCTGGCATGTAAAAAAGGCAGCACACTGCAGCGCTAAGACATGCAAACATGAAACATGAAAACTGAACTGCAATACTGCACTAGAAATATGAAAAATGAGATCGTTTAGCGCATAAAAATGGCCAATTTTAAGTGTACCTGATAGCCCCTTTACGGCATCTCTCGTATATCAGGTCCTACGCTTGCCTACCTCGCTGAGAATAAACGTCTCCATGTGAATGGGTACCTGTGAAAACCTCTTCCTAGACTCACATTCTCTCTCTCTGTGGAGGGGTACCGGACCTGCTGCGATTAAAACACCTGGGCTAGCAGGCGGAGTGCTCAGTCAGAAGGCTAAATAATATATTTGAAAAAACTGACCGTCACATCCATACATAGACTAAGTGTGAACTGGTGCTGAACCTAGAGTAACCAACTCATATATAGTCAAGTAAAAAAGGCAGCACACTGCAGCGCTAAGACATGCAAACATGAAACATGAAAACTGAACTGCAATACTGCACTAGAAATATGAAAAATGAGAGCGTTTAGCGCATAAAAATGGACAATTTTATGTGTACCTGATAGCCCCTTTACGGCATCTCTCGTATATCAGGTCCTACGCTTGCCTACCTCGCTGAGAATAAACGTCTCCATGTGAATGGGTACCTGTGAAAACCTCTTCCTAGACTCACATTCTCTCTCTCTGTGGAGGGGTACCGGACCTGCTGCGATTAAAACACCTGGGCTAGCAGGCGGAGTGCTCAGTCAGAAGGCTAAATAATATATTTGAAAAAACTGACCGTCACATCCATACATAGACTAAGTGTGAACAGGTGCTGAACCTAGAGTAACCAACTCATATATAGGTCAAGTAAAAAAGGCAGCACACTGCAGCGCTAAGACATGCAAACATGAAACATGAAAACTGAACTGCAATACTGCACTAGAAATATGAAAAATGAGAGCGTTTAGCGCATAAAAATGGCCAATTTTATGTGTACCTGATAGCCCCTTTACGGCATCTCTCGTATATCAGGTCCTACGCTTGCCTACCTCGCTGAGAATAAACGTCTCCATGTGAATGGGTACCTGTGAAAACCTCTTCCTAGACTCATATTCTCTCTCTCTGTGGAGGGGTACCGGACCTGCTGCGATTAAAACACCTGGGCTAGCAGGCGGAGTGCTCAGTCAGAAGGCTAAATAATATATTTGAAAAAACTGACGGTCACATCCATACATAGACTAAGTGTGAACAGGTGCTGAACCTAGAGTAACCAACTCATATATAGTCAAGTAAAAAAGGCAGCACACTGCAGCGCTAAGACATGCAAACATGAAACATGAAAACTGAACTGCAATACTGCACTAGAAATATGAAAAATGAGAGCGTTTAGCGCATAAAAATGGCCAATTTTATGTGTACCTGATAGCCCCTTTACGGCATCTCTCGTATATCAGGTCCTACGCTTGCCTACCTCGCTGAGAATAAACGTCTCCATGTGAATGGGTACCTGTGAAAACCTCTTCCTAGACTCACATTCTCTCTCTCTGTGGAGGGGTACCGGACCTGCTGCGATTAAAACACCTGGGCTAGCAGGCGGAGTGCTCAGTCAGAAGACTAAATAATATATTTGAAAAAACTGACCGTCACATCCATACATAGACTAAGTGTGAACAGGTGCTGAACCTAGAGTAACCAACTCATATATAGTCAAGTAAAAAAGGCAGCACACTGCTAAATATATTATTTAGCCTTCTGACTGAGCACTCCGCCTGCTAGCCCAGGTGTTTTAATCGCAGCAGGTCCGGTACCCCTCCACAGAGAGAGAGAATGTGAGTCTAGGAAGAGGTTTTCACAGGTACCCATTCACATGGAGACGTTTATTCTCAGCGAGGTAGGCAAGCGTAGGACCTGATATACGAGAGATGCCGTAAAGGGGCTATCAGGTACACATAAAATTGTCCATTTTTATGCGCTAAACGCTCTCATTTTTCATATTTCTAGTGCAGTATTGCAGTTCAGTTTTCATGTTTGCATGTCTTAGCGCTGCAGTGTGCTGCCTTTTTTACTTGACTATATATGAGTTGGTTACTCTAGGTTCAGCACCTGTTCACACTTAGTCTATGTATGGATGTGACGGTCAGTTTTTTCAAATATATTATTTAGCCTTCTGACTGAGCACTCCGCCTGCTAGCCCAGGTGTTTTAATCGCAGCAGGTCCGGTACCCCTCCACAGAGAGAGAGAATGTGAGTCTAGGAAGAGGTTTTCACAGGTACCCATTCACATGGAGACGTTTATTCTCAGCGAGGTAGGCAAGCGTAGGACCTGATATACGAGAGATGCCGTAAAGGGGCTATCAGGTACACATAAAATTGGCCATTTTTATGCGCTAAACGCTCTCATTTTTCATATTTCTAGTGCAGTATTGCAGTTCAGTTTTCATGTTTCATGTTTGCATGTCTTAGCGCTGCAGTGTGCTGCCTTTTTTACTTGACTATATATGAGTTGGTTAC
The DNA here is from genome assembly GCF_051348905.1 of Ranitomeya variabilis. NCBI lineage: Eukaryota > Metazoa > Chordata > Amphibia > Anura > Dendrobatidae > Ranitomeya > Ranitomeya variabilis. The sequence continues at coordinate 150,846,834 of NC_135233.1, read as the reverse complement.
TCTAGGTTCAGCACCTGTTCACACTTAGTCTATGTATGGATGTGACGGTCAGTTTTTTCAAATATATTGGGTTCTGGCATGATCGGTCCATGCAGATCGGTTGGTCCGGGCCTTTCATGCTCGGTATCCTGGGAAGCCTGGGGGTCCGGTGTCTACCCCTTGAGAGGAGGGTACTGTCATGATCCAGGTCGGGGTTTGCTTCTTGCTTCTATTTCCCTGGCCTGGTCATTTTGGTGGGTAACCTTCTGCCTCTGACTTCCCGTGTATGTGTCTGACCTGTCCCCTATCCCTGACTCAGTGTGATTTGGTGATTTCCCTACAGTGTATGACTCGGCTTGAACTTTGAACTCTGTCTTCAGTTTTTCTGTCTCTGGTACTGCATTCCCTGAATGGCTTTTGACTATCTGGCTCGTTCCAGGACTCTTCTTTCTGTCTCACGTTTTGGATACCGCGCTCCCATCTGGCTCTGACTTTTGGCTCGTCTCTGACCTCGTGCTGTGCTGTGACCTCTGGTACTTCATCTTCCTGTTTGTTGCTGACTTCGGCCTGTCTGACTACCCTGCCACCTTCTGGTGGCACAGTAAGTGTGACCCTTTTTCCTGTTACACCACCCCCTGGTGGTGGCTGAGTGCAACTGCTCTGCAGTTGCATTACAGCAGAGTGGGCACAGATGAAGAACCTCTGCACCCTTCTCCAGAGATTTGAATGGCTACTAAGATGGAAAGCGCTGATGATGCCATCATCAGCATCACTATTCCTGTCATCTACATGCTGGAGCTCATTTTGAACAGTCTGCGGGAGGAGGTGGTGATCCCAGAGGAAGAGGTGGAAACAGAGGAGGATGTGGAAGGAATAACAATATCTCAAGTTTTCGGACTGTCGTCGCTCAACAGGTGCCATGGGAGGGTGGCAGTGGTACCCAGTGGAGTATCTAGGGGCATGTGCCACGGGCACAGCCGACAGGGGGTGCAGTTGGGCCGCCTAATGTGGTGGTTCGCAGTGTCTCCCCCGGCAGCATTCTGCTGCCCCCGGTCTGGGAGACTGGGAGTCAGCTGTTCTCTGTGCCGACTGTCAAGCTGACAGCTGGTACAGAGCAGCTGCAGAGTGCCGGCTCCCAACATGTGCAGAGGTGGAGGGGTGCCCCTGCAGGGTGGCTGCGGCGGGCAGGGAGAAATCCCTGCAGCTCCGCTGCCTACAAGAGAAAACAGCAGCGGAGCTTCCTGCCCGCGCTTCCTATCACACAGACGTGCCGCAAGATGACGTCATCATTCAGCGGCCGGCTGTGTCAGAGGAAGGTGATGAAGATGCTGCGGCAGAGTGTGAGGAGAGGTGAGAGGAGTGTGTGTGTGTGGTGCGCTGCAGGGGAATGTGCAGAGAAGTAAATGGTGTGTGTGTGTAGGGGGAGGAGAGGGCAATGATGGGGCTGATGGGGAGAGGCAATGATGGGGCTGATGGGGAGAGGGCAATGATGGGGATGGTGGGGGAGGAGAGGGCAATGATGGGGCTGATGGGGAGAGGGCAATGATGGGGATGGTTGGGGAGGAGAGGGCAATGATGGGGCTGATGGGGAGAGAGCAATGATGAGGATAGTGGTGGAGGAGGAAATGATGGAAGTGGTGGAATGGGCAAGGATGGGGATGGTGGGGGAGGAGGAAATGATGGAAGTGGTGGAATGGGCAATGATTGGATTGGGGAGAGGAAATGCTGGAGGTGGTGAAATGGGCAATGATGGGCGTGACGGAGAAGGCAATGATGGTGGTGGTGAAGAGAGCAATGATGGGGTGGGGAAGAAGACAATAATATGTGTGTGGACAATTTGAGTAGGGATAGGGGGATTTATTATGTGTTGAGGAGAATTTGGGGATGGGGAATTTATTATGTGTGGGGTAAGATTTGGGTGGGGATGGGGGATTTAATGTGTGGGGGAGATTTGAGGACACAAAATGAAGAGCAAAAGGGGAGATGGGGGCATATATGAGGAAACAGTACAGAGGAATGGGGGGCATGTATGAGGAAACAAAATGGGGGAATTGGGAGCATGTATGAGGAAACAGTATTGGGGAATGAGGGCATGTACGAGGAAACAGTATTGGGGAATGGGGGGCATGTATGAGGAAACAGTATGGGGAAATTGGGGGCATGTAGGAGAAAACAGCATTGAGGAATGGAGGGCATGTATGAGGAAACAGTATGGGGGAATTTGGGGCATGTATGAGAAAACAATACGGGGAATAGGGGGCATGTATGAGGAAACACTATAGGGGAATGGGGGGCATGTTTGAGGAAACCGTATGGGGGAATGGGGGGCATGTATGAGGAAACAGTATGAGGGAATGAGGGCATGTATGAGGAAACAAAATGGGGGGAATTGGGGGCATGTATGAGGAAACAGTATTGGGGAATGAGGGCATGTACGAGGAAACAGTATTGGGGAATGGGGGGCATGTATGAGGAAACAGTATGGGGGAATTGGGGGCATGTATGAGGAAACAGTATTGGGTAATGGGGGGCATATATGAGGAAACAGTATGGGGGAATTGGGGGCATGTTTGAGGAAACAGTATGGGGGAATTGGGGGCATGTATGAGGAAACAGTATGAGGGAATGGGGGCATGTATGAGGAAACCATATGGGAGAATGAGGGCACAGTATGAGGAGCGATGTGAAAAATGTATGTGGACAGAGTACGGGGAGTGAGGGTGATGGGTGATGGGATGTGTGCAGACACAGTATGGGGAGTTAGGTGAGCAGGTAGTATAGAAAGTGAGGGGGTAAATATATGAGGAGACAGTATGGTGAACAGGGGGATGTGAGAGGAGACAGTATGAGGAGGGAGGGGAATAGTGTGAGGAGACAGTATGGGGGGACAAAAGTGAGTGGGCACCAAATAGAAACTGAATAGTGGGGGTGTAGCACGGAGGGACACAGCCAGGAGGGGACAGTATACCAGGAAAGGGGGTGTGATGAAAGAGTACAGTATAAATACTGGGCCCTATAGGGGGGACACAGTATGAGAGGACAGTATGAAGAGGGGGCCGGTATGGAAAGGAGAGGTCAGTGTGAAGAACATGTACCATAAGAGGGCAGTGTGGGGGTCATATTTTGTGCAGACAATATAGTGAGGGGCAATTTTTTTTATTCAGGAGCATTTTAATGACACTTGTATCTTTAAGGGTATCATGTGGAAATTTTCTGCAAAAGAGCGGAGAAGATGGAAGTCTGCAGAGACAAGCTGTGGATGAGAAAATGCATCATGGGATCTGGACAAGATGAAGAAAAGCAGGAGAATGACTCCAAAGAGGACGTCATCTATAAGGTACCTTGATGTAAATGTTATATGTGATGCTAACTCTCATGTTTTTATTTATGTTAGGAGCTTTAAAGGGGATGTCCAGGTTTGTAATGAGTCTGCAGTTATTCTTTGTGACTGCAGACTTCAGAATTCTCACAGTGCGCCCTGCACGCTGTCAGGATTCTCTTGTGCTGGCGATTTAGTTAAATGCGGTCCTGTGCTGACTAGACATGTGTGGCCTCACTTAATGAAAATGAACTGAGTGAGGCCGGGCACGTCTAGTCAGAATGTGGCCAGAGGTATACAAATCGCATGCTTTGGCTGACATGACTGTCCACAGGCAAGGGAGAATCCTTAGGGTATGTGTCCACGTTCAGGATTGCTTCAGGATTTGGTCAGGATTTTAAGCAGGTAAAATCCTGACCAAATCTGCACCTTAGGTCACTGGCAGGTCACCTCCTTTGTCCTTGAGTTTTTTCTGCAATGTAAGAACATGCTGCGTTCTTAAAAGACGCGCCGCATGTGAGTTTTCTCGGGTGTGCCGCATGCGTCTTTTACTGCATAGTGGAGACAGGATTTCATGAAATCCCCTCCACTGTGCTGTAACATCTGGACGCTGCGTTTTTTATGCATGCTGCTCAACGCTGCGTCAAAAACTCAGCGTTTCCTGAACGTGGACACATACCCTAAGGCTGCGTGTCCACGCTCAGGGTGGCCGGCGGTATCGCCGCAGCGGCGAAGCCGCTCGGCGCTAAGCCCCGCCCCCTTTCTGGGACGCGATCATGCCGGATGTGTACTGTACACATCCGGGATCATCGCACCCCACGCCATAGGGCCCTGTGATATTACCTGCAGCGACGCAGCGTCACCGCAGGTAGCACGGACATGCTGCGATCTGAAAAGACGCGCAGCATGTCCGGAGTCGCAGGGCCGCCGCATGCGGGTTTCCACGCATAGTGGACACGGGATTTCACAAAATCCCCTCCACTATGCTGGAACATCTGGACGCTGCGTGTTTGACGCTGCAGCGTCAATCACGCAGCGTTTACTTACCGTGGACACTCACCCTTAGGCTATGTGTCCACGCTCAGGATTGCATCAGGATTTGGTCAGGATTTTCCATCAGTATTTGTAAGCCAAAACCAGGAGTGGGTGATTAATACAGAAGTGGTGCATATGTTTCTATTATACTTTTCCTCTAATTGTTCCACTCCTGGTTTTGGCTTACAAATACTGATGGAAAATCCTGACCAAATCCTGATGCAATCCTGAACGTGGACACATACCCTTAAAGTGTGCAGTGCATTAGTTGTGAGAATTCAGAAGTCTGCAATGTCAGGATTCAGCTCTGCAGGTTCCAGTAGTCGTCACATGGACACTTCACTCATATGCGACTTTCATACTTGTGGTCCTGTGACAACGAGCTTCTCTTGCTGCTTCTCTCAGTTTTTCACTGATCATTGAGAGCTCGTTGGTACATGACTAAGCGTGAAAATTGCACATTTCCTTGGTGTGTGTGTGTGTGTGTGGAGGGGGGGCACCAAAATGAATTCTTGCCCTGGGTGCCAGAAACCCTAGATACACCTCTGGTGGTACCATAGGTGCAGGAACTGAGGAACAATTCAAGGAGGGCGAGGGGATGCACACGCAACAGTCAGGAGATGAAGAGGATGATACGCTCTCTGTTGTCCATGGTTGGAGGGAAGGGATGGAGGAAGCAAAATTGAGTGTTACACCACCACCGGCACAGCATGGACTTGGACCTCATGGATGCGCCCGACACATGAACGCCTTCTTGCTGCACTATCTTCAACACAATGCCCGTATTCTTAGATATAGTGCTGATTAATGGGTTGCCACTCTATTAGATCCACAGTACAAGAGTAAATTTAGCAAGATGCTTTCACACATGGAAAGGGATGCGCACATGCTGGAGTATCAAAACACGCTTGCAGACAATCTTAAGGGTGGTTTTCCCCAAGACACCAGTGAGGCACACAGTGCCTGCATACCTGCAACTGCATCCCAGTTCTAGATGTCCAACCCCGGGAATGCCAAGGCGTCATTGCAAAAACATTAGCAGCAGCAGTTTAAAAGGCATAAGCAATTTCTGTGAGACATTTCACACATTTTTAGACAAACCCATGCACCAGCAGAACAGAAGTCTGACATGTTGTGAGCAACTGAAGAGGATGATGCAGAAGTATGTGAAGCTCAATATCAATGCCATCAGGGTGGATTGAAATCTTTTGCATTTTGGTCTTCAAAAATTGAAGAGTGGACTGAGCTCGTCTGTCACGCCTTGGAGGTTTTGTCTCTTACAAAGTGTCGATGTCCTGACGGATGAGAGCATCAAAAATGAACTTTCCTCAAAATGAACAAGTCATGGATCCAGACTTAGTAGACTGGCGATGGTGTAGTTTTTAGTGTCATGCATTCATCTCGCATTATTGCAGTGTGTGTCACCTTTGTGGTGTCTTCTGTGCCTGCTTTTGCTACTGCTGCTGATGGGACAAACAATTTATTGAAATGTGGAAACTCCAAATTGAGTATCAATTTGGTGGGTTGCCTGTAGTGAAAGGTGGGTCAGAGGCCTATTATACTGTTTCTACTCTGTGGAAATTGATGCCACTCTAGTGGTGTATCATGAAGGTATAATCCAGCTCAGAAAGGATTTTTCAAATCTTTATTAGAAAAATATCTTTCATAAAAAAAAGTTACATATCTTAAAAAATCACAACCTCCCTAGTAGTGTTGAGCGATACCGTCCGATACTTGAAAGTATCGGTATCGGAAAGTATCGGCCGATACCGGCAAAGTATCGGATCCAATCCGATACCGATACCCGATACCAATACAAGTCAATGGGACTCATGTATCGGACGGTATTCCTGATGGTTCCCAGGGTCTGAAGGAGAGGAAACTCTCCTTCAGACCCTGGGATCCATATAAATGTGTAAAATAAAGAATTAAAATAAAAAATATTGCTATACTCACCTGTCCGACGCAGCCTGGACCTCAGCGAGGGAACCGGCAGCGTTGTTTGTTTAAAATTCGCGCTTTTACTTGGTTACGTGAAGTCCCGGCTTGTGATTGGTCAGGGCGGCCATGTTGCCGGGACGCGGACCAATCACAGCAAGCCGTGACGAAATTACGTCACGGCTTGCTGTGATTGGTTAATGGCGGCCATGTTGCCGGGACGCGGACCAATTTTTAAAATGTGCGCGTGTCCAGCCTCCCGTGACGTCCCGGCTTGTGATTGGTTACGTCGCCCATGTGACCACGACGCGCCCAATCACAACGCCGGAACGTAATTTTAAAATCCTGCAAGGACCTGAAATTACGTCACGGCTTGCTGTGATTGGTCCGCGTCCCGGCAACATGGCCGCCGCGACCAATCACAAGCCGGGACTTCACGTAACCAAGTAAACGCGCGAATTTTAAACAAACAACGCTGCCGGTTCCCTCGCTGAGGTCCGGGCTGCGTCGGAGAGGTGAGTATAGCAATATTTTTTATTTTAATTCTCTCTTTTACACATTATTACATTAATGTTGTTTCGATACCCGATACCCGATACCACAAAAGTATCGGATCTCGGTATCGGAATTCCGATACAGCAAGTATCGGCCGATACCCGATACTTGCAGTATCGGAATGCTCAACACTACTCCCTAGGCTACTTTCACACTTCCATCTTTTTGAATCCGTCACAATGCGTCGGCGCGACATATCGACGGATGCGTCAAAAATATTGAAAAACGGATGCAACGCATCCAGTATTTCGACAGATCCGCTAGACGGTTGCATCAGTTTTGTCCTTTTTTACCATCCGTTTCATCGATTTTTTTTTTTGACGGATCCGTTTTCCATGCCTAAAAATGGGAGTCTCCCAAATGTGATTGGCTACTGGAAAATAGGGAAACCAATATATTGAGTGGCTGGCTGTCTTCAGGCTGGCAGGAGTCTTGCTGGCACATTTGGGGGTGACGCCCCAGGCCAGGTTTGTATAGATTTTGGGCCTGTCTGGCCAATTGGATACAAATTCCTAATTCTGAGCATGCTCAGTGTAAAAAAACGGATTCCAGCGCTGGATTCCGTCATACAATGTGTCACGACGGATCCTGTGTCCATAGGCTTCCATTCTAGTCAACGACGTATGCCGCAGGATCCGTCGTGACACATTTTCCCGCAGACAAAAACGTTACATTGAACGTTTTTTCTAGACGACGGTCCGCCAAAACACGACGGATGTGATGTGTGGCCATCCGTCATGATCCGTCGCTAATACAAGTCTATGGGAAAAAAATGGATCCTGTGGGCACATTTTGCAGGATCCGTTTTTTCCCAAAACGACGCATTGCAATGGATCTGACAAGACGGAAGTGTGAAAGAGGCCATATGGGAATGTAATGTGTGCAGACACGTTTCGAACAACAGTTCTTAGTCTTTGCATACCATTCAATACTAAAACCACCCTTATACTGTATATCACATCCTGCCTCCACCATGTGTCTATTTACTCTCTCCCATCTGGCGATTGTTATCACCTGTGTTTGGAACTTAAAAAGCAAATGAAAAAAAAAACAAAGTAAAGAAAAGAAAACAAAGCCAAAACAAAATCTTCAGTAAAAAAAACCTTTCTTTGCAGAAAATTCAAGCCGTAAAAACTGGGCAAAAAAAAACTCAGCAGAAAAAACTCCACAGAAAAGAAATCAATTAGACACCATAGGATCTCTCAATACAATATTTAAATGAGCTCAGAATACGATATATCAACACATCTCACTTGAGTATTAATCAAACAAGAAAAAAGAGCTTTTTTTCTTTTAAAACATAAATATTTTATTAATCATTACACAGAATACACATATATAGGAATAAAGTACCACAAACCAAAATCAGGTACATAGGGAATTATAGCCAGGTATAGTAGTAATCAATGTTACAAATATCGCAATTCTTAAAGACCAAAAATATTTGAATCATATACTGGTAAGAAATAAAATTTGACAAAAATGTGAAGGCTACCTGTAGATATGAGTTAAATCTAAGTGTTAATTTTAACACTTTAGAAATTCTGAAAGTGCGCTGTCAGTGCAGTATCCCAAATTTAGCTCTAAGCACTAAAAATGCTAAAGGTAACAATATTCTCCACTAATTTTAATAAAAATAGGAGCCCAAGATTATTAATCTGGTATCCTAAAAATATACATAGTTTCTATGAGACAAATATAACTGGCCCTTTAAATACAAAAAATAAGTAAGCAGGTGGCTATCTATATGAAATGGAGTAAATCTCCAAGCACCATTTATAGCACTTAAAAAAATTGCAAATATGCTATAAAGACCGTGTATAATTACAGCCAAAGCTGCTTAATAGTACAAAGTGCTCATGGTATGTCAAATATAAATAGTGCCCCTGCACCTACTTACAATTAAAGACCTGGACCCTGGACCTGGCGCCCCGACGCACGTTTCGCCTTTCTTCTTCAGGAGGCGTGGCTATCATAACCCAAACATCCGTATATATAGTGTGGAAGGACCAATAATGTGGATGCCGTTCATGATTGGCATCCGGTAATGTATGGCGCATGCGCGAGCACTCCCCGGCCCCAATTAGGCACTTCCTGCTTCGCTCCTGAAGCGCAAGCAATCCACCGCTGCCTAGCAGCGGGGGACGCCGGCGCATCACGTGAGCGACATTGGAAGGCCGAGCTCGGGAATCCCCGGTCATGCGCACCACCCGACACCAATAACATGGACGGTAAAACTGCCGGCAACATTCACCGCAACGGCAGCATAAGGGACAAGCTGATTGTTCTTGTATCCATGTGGAATACATAATAAATAAGAGCTGGAGACATAATGAAGCAAAGCGCAAGCATGCAAAAACATACAAATACATAGATAAAACATAAATAAACATAGCAGATAACCCTATATATATATATAAATAAACCCATACAAAATACATATTTGATGCATAATTATTCAGAGCACCTAGTGGCCCCAACTTTAACCCAATATCATATACATGAATAAAGTGAATAGTGCAATATAAATTATCAATTAAAAATAAGGTTCAGTCAATGAACATCATAAACGTGCAGAATCAATTTTATGCATATAAATAAATTAAAATGTGCAATATTAATTATTAATAGTTATGAATTAATAAACATCATAAACTTAACAACCTATATGTATAGTATAAATAAACAAAGTGAATATAATATTGTAAATTACTAATAACCATAAAGTGCAAATTTATACCATGACCACCATAAATATTACAAAATTAATCTGCATACTATAAATACATAATTGTACATAATTATGCTTGATATCTCTTCAACTTCCAAGATGTAACTTTCTTCGACTCATTTCTTCCACATTTAACACCCTTGGTCACCCAAATATATAGATAGACATATCTAAAGAGATAATTTGAAGAACAGTTAAAATAGTAAAAACAATAAAACATATACGAACGACTAAAAACTAGGGAATACTAATCATATAGTGATCATTAATTTAAAGGAATGAACCGAACCCATGACTCTCATTTAAACCATTAGGAACTAAAGTGTTCAGCCTATAAATCCAGCGGCTCTCCACTTGAGATAATATTCTAAACAGATTGCCACCCCTAATCCCCAAGGTCACTTGGTCAATGGCCATGAAACGGAGGTTAGTAGCATCAGAATTATGAACAGCTTTAAAATGTCTAGCCAGAGTTTTTAGCTGTTCATTTTCATTTGATTCTTTAGATTTTTCTTTTTCGTTTGATTCTTTTGATTTTTCAATATCACGTATATGTTCACGTATCCTGATGCGCAGCTCACGAGTAGTCATGCCAATATATGATTTATTACATGGACAATAAGCTAAATAGATTACTCCCTGTGATGTACAGGTAAGGTATTTTCGAATTGAAAAGGTGCGTGAGTGATCAGAATTGTAAAAAACCTTACTCTTGATTGTATTCGCACATGCCTTGCATTTTTTACAAGGAAAAAAGCCTTGTACTTCACCAAAGGGATTCATCTGGATAGATTTTGTTGGACCATAATGACTTCTCACCAACAGATCAGACAAATTTTTAGATCTCTTAGCTGTTATAAGGGGTGTAGGAGTCAACGTCTTTCTCAAAATAGGGTCAGTCAATAAAATGGCCCAACGATTTTGTATGATCTTAGTTAGTTCCTTCCATTGTCCATTAAAATTTGTGATCAGTCTCACTTTATCAGGTTCAGATTTCTTGTCTTTTTTAGTATAGAGGAGCTGATTCCTTGTTACTTTACAGGCTCGATTGTAGGCATGACGAATTGGTCGATGACCATATCCCCTTTCTCGGAACCTAGAATATAGATCCGAAGCTTGGGCTTGAAAGGCCTCTTCAGTAGAGCAAATTCTTTTTGCTCTCAAATATTGTCCTACTGGAATAGACCTAATAGTCGAAGGTAAATGAGACGATTCAGCATATAATAATGAGTTGGTGGAGGTGGGTTTTCTAAAAATGGTGGTACCAATCGAGCCATCTGGATTAACCGATATATCAATATCCAAAAACGTAACTCTCCGTCCATAAGAGTAGGTAAGATGTATGTTTAGTTCATTATCATTGAGAAGTCCCATAAGGTCAATGAGTTCATTTTCAGTGCCCTCCCAGACAAACATAATGTCGTCAATATATCTTATCCAGTTGTGGATTTTGTCCACACCTGGAATGGGAGAGCACTGGAAAATATCCCGCTCCCAAAGGCCTAGAAATAGGTTCGCGTATGAGGGGGCACAAGCCGCCCCCATCGCTGTTCCTTGTAATTGTAGGAACACCTGTTCCTTGAACGTAAAGCAATTATGCGTGAGCACAAATTCAAGAAGAACTAAAAGAAATTTTACCAAATCATTATCCAAATTGCTGTTATATAAAAACCAAGATACCGCTGCCAATCCTTGAGAGTGTCTAATTGACGTATATAACGCCTCTACGTCGGCTGTAACTAAGATATTGTTATCATCCAAATGAAGTTGATCTAGCCTCCTCAAGGCTGCTGTTGTGTCAAGGGTATGTGAGGGTAGACTAGAGACTAAAGGTTTTAAATAATAGTCCAAAATTTTACAAATTAATTCATTAAGTCCCTCATTCCCCGACACAATAGGCCGGCCAGGTGGGTCGGTAGGGTTCTTATGCAGCTTAGGCAGTAGATAAAAGGTTGGCAACTTGGGTTTTAAAGATTCAATAGATTCTAATAATTTTTTAGGTATAATTCCCTCACCATACGCATCAAGCATAATATTAACCAACTCTCTTTGGAACTCTTGTAAAGGGATATATGATAATTTTTTATAGCACTTGGTGTCATTAAGCAGCTTAAATGCCTGTTTCTCATAGAGATAGTTCGGCCAGATAACTAAATTGCCACCCTTATCTGCCATTTTAAAAGTGACATCTTTCCACCCTTGCAGTTCTTGGATGATTTTTCTTTCCTTAGAGTGGGAAGGTCCACCATAAAATTTATGATTCATATTTTCTAAATCATTGGTCACCATTTTGACAAATATCTCTACCGCAGGGCAAGTATTAACATTCGGAAATTTTTTGGATTTGTTGAACAAAAAATTAGGGAATTTGCTCACCGTTTCCTGGGAATTATTCTCTTCCGCAAGCGATTCAAGAGCTGCAAGAGCTTCAGATTCTTCTATGGAATCCAAATTCAGTCCCATATTAGTTTTTTCATGGAATCTTTTTAAAATTAACTTTCTTGCGAACAAATGGACATCTTTCACGGTCGTGAAGAGGTCTATAGGTTGAGGAGGAGAAAAGGTTAAACCCTTTTGTAATAAGGATAAATGGTCATCAGAGAGGACATGTGAGGATAAATTAATTACCTTGTATTGGTCATTCCTCTTGTTGCCATAGTTGGAGCCACGTCTCCCCTGGTGACCACCCCTCCCTCCAAAACGGGTTTTCATGTGTCTTGGATTGCGATAATCCTGTTCTTGTGTTGAAAGTGCATTGCTAGATGCTGACGAGACAGAAGAAACTGAAGGGCTTCTATTCTGGGGACCCGATTTCTCGTTCCCCATTGGTTTACTTTGCCAACGAAAAATCTTTTTCTGTTCAAAATCCTGTCTGTCACGTACATATTTTTTCATCTTTGCAGCGCTAATTTGTTGTTCCCATTTCTCAATCTGTACATTGACGTCCACAGTGAATTTGCCCAACTCTTCAGCTGTTAATTTGGATGTCAGATCTTTATATATTTGATTAAGTTCTATATCAATTTCATCCAATAACATTGTATTTTTAGCATTAATAATTTCCATAAAGGATATAGAGCACGATGAGGCTACATTAATCCATTTGTTGGTCAATTCTACATCATCTAGTCCGAAAGTTGGATAGAGTTGTATCCTGAGTCCACGTGGGACAATACCCTGCTGTATGTAATTGTTTAGGGTAGTCTTAGTCCACCAAATTCTCAATTTTTTATTATACATATTTTTATATTTATTCATCAATTCCTTATTATCACTATAGGTAGTATTAAAATTGGTAGTGGTACTCTGTTTAAACATATCAGTTGCTTTGTCCTGCCAGGCTTTTTCTCTGGCTTTGAAATCCATTTTCAGAAATCCAATACTGTTATAGAAACAGAAATCAATCAATTAGACACCATAGGATCTCTCAATACAATATTTAAATGAGCTCAGAATACGATATATCAACACATCTCACTTGAGTATTAATCAAACAAGAAAAAAGAGCTTTTTTTCTTTTAAAACATAAATATTTTATTAATCATTACACAGAATACACATATATAGGAATAAAGTACCACAAACCAAAATCAGGTACATAGGGAATTATAGCCAGGTATAGTAGTAATCAATGTTACAAATATCGCAATTCTTAAAGACCAAAAATATTTGAATCATATACTGGTAAGAAATAAAATTTGACAAAAATGTGAAGGCTACCTGTAGATATGAGTTAAATCTAAGTGTTAATTTTAACACTTTAGAAATTCTGAAAGTGCGCTGTCAGTGCAGTATCCCAAATTTAGCTCTAAGCACTAAAAATGCTAAAGGTAACAATATTCTCCACTAATTTTAATAAAAATAGGAGCCCAAGATTAGAAAAGAGACAAGAAAAGAAATCAGCAATATATATATACCATCACAAATCTCATTTTGTTGTAAAACCTTCGGTCATATGTAATGATATGTTAAATCATGTTTGATATTCATACCAGTTGGCATTCTTGTTTGCAACGTATAAATCCACCATGGTTCTCTATTGAATAATTTTCTGTGATGATCACCACCCATAAAAGGTTTAAACACCCTTTCTATTCCAATGATCCTACACTTGTCAGTGTTCCCATTGTGATGTATGGCAAAATGTTTAGATTCTGCTGAGCACTTGAGTATTTTATTATTTGCTGCATCCGACAAGTGTCGTCTAAGGCTAATTTCACACTTCCGTCGGTATGGGGCCGTCGCAAACCGTCGGCCCGACGGACGTTGTGCTAAATTTAGCACAACGTGGGCAGCGGATGCAGTTTTACAACGCATCAGCTGCCCATTGTGATGAGCGGGGAGGTGGGGCGGAGTTCCGGACGCGCATTAGCAGTCGGAAATGGCGGACATGTCGCACAAAAAAGCGTTACATTGAGCTTTTTTTGTGCGTCTCATCAGCCAAAACACGACGCATCCGTCGCACGCTGGATGCGACGTGTGCCCATCCATGACGATCCGCCGCTTATACAAGTCTATGGGCAAAAAACGCATCCTGCAAGCACATTTGCAGGATCCGTTTTTTGCCCATAACGACGGATTGCGACGGAGGGCAAAAGACGGAAGTGTGAAAGTAGCCTAATTCGAACCTTCAATGAATTTGTTTTACAACCCACATGTTGGACCCTACATATTAGGCATGATATTAAATATACTACATACGAACTATTGCAATTAAAGGGAACCTGTCTCCTCAAATTGGCGGGATATTTAAATGAGTTTTTACCGGTCCAATGGGTGGTGTTTCATCTTCCTTTCTCCACCCTGTCCGTCCCTGTTGTCCGCAATATGTTAGTGAATTAGAGTACGTGTGCGCCATAGTTGGCGCGTGCGCAATGCAATCTTCAGTCGTTCACGCGCAGTATGCTTTGCCCAACTGCAGGTGTAGCACCCCCACTGCCGCAGGGCCGAGGGGTACCCGGTACTGGGCCTCTGAGTCTCTGTTCTGGGGTTGTCACGGTGGCTAGACCCGGCCCGTGACCCTGTTGAGGGGCGTACAATGAAGGTGGAGGTATAGTGATGATGTTATGATGTGGTGGTGCGGTGCAGACCGCAGTAAATAACGAGGACACCAGGTTGCAGTCTCTTTACCTCTTTACTGAAGGCTTCAGGATCCTCAGTCCGGAATACGGTTAACCGGGCTGCGCAAGTCCGGCCGGTCCGATGGCACCTCCAGGGTTCCCCTTGCAGCTGGAAATCTGTGCCTACCTTCTAGCGCTTGTGTGTTGTGGTCCTCCCCTGCTGTGCTTACGGGATAGTCCCCACAACTGTTGTGTCTGTTTCTGAAGTTCCCTTACAACTCGATTATGATGTTCTGCTTCGTCCCCCAGATGATATGGCTAGGACGCACCCGTATGACGGGTAGGCTCGAAGTTCTTCCGGGACCCTAGAGTCGCCCCTCTCCAAATGTTGCCCCCTATGTCTTCTTAGGTGATTTGAGTGAGACAGCCCGCCTATAACTGACTGTCCTGCCGTAGGTTTGAAGTAAGGCCTGGGGCTCAATACTTCCTCGGCGTTCCGGCCACCGGCTACGCGCCTCAGTAGGATGTTGCCTCGTCTTACAGCACGACTCCTACTGGTGTTTCTCCTTGTTGCGTTGATCTTGTTTCTCACTCAGCACAATAAACCTCGCTTCTTGTCCTTTCTTGGGGTACCGCCGCGATGAAGTGCAGGCGCGGTCCCGTAACGTTCTCTCTGTTCGCTAGGCCTCTGTCAGGATCCCACCCCTGACAGGGACCCCCCTGATTCTTCCCCTGCAACACCCTCTGCCACAGGATGTTGCCTGGTTCCAACCCAGTCAGCTTCTGACTAACTTCCTATCCAACCCCCAGTTTTACCAGATTGTGAGGAGTGGCCTAATACATAGCACCCTTAGCTCCCCCTGGAGGCCAGACTGTGAAGTGTATTGGTGACTGTGATACCTGGTCAGGTGAACTCCTTCAGTGCCATCAGACGTACCATAGCCCCCCTTAGCGGCGGAGCATCAGTACTGCAACGACCAGGACTCTGGGGCGCTGCACAGGCAAAGCCGAAAAGCATTACTGTGCAGTGTTAATAAAGGATTTGATTTTATAGGATCTATTGGTTACCATAGAGTTAAATTCCTTTTATTTTCTACATGATCACAACATATACATGTGCGATGTCCACATTTATAAAATCCTACTATATGTAACCATGTTCTCTCTTTTAGCAGCATATTATTCATATACAAGCTTGGTGATAATAAATCACCTAACGATGGAGCTCTTCTAGCAGAAAATCTAATGGGTTGTGCCAGAATATTTTTTAAGGTGTCATTTTGATATAAGATTTGTATATAACTATTTATAATATTTTTTATTTCCGTAAACTGAGGACTATATGGAGTTACGTATGTAATTTGGTTGGAAACCTGTCCTATATTATTTTATGTTTTGTCCTTTAACATATCTTGTCTGCTTGTAAGTGCAAATGAATTTTTTGCTCCATCCAACATCCATTTAGAATATCTCTGGTCTCTCAAATGTTCATTAACCTTAGTTTGTTCCTTTAGGAGCACACTATGTAAAGATGTATTTCTTTTAGTTCTTATTAATTCACCCAATTGTATGTTTTGCATTGTTTTTTGGAAGTGCATTGAACAGCAAGGTGGATTGCTGCTGAGGGGAAAGAGAAAAAAAAAAGCTCTTTAAATCTTCAGCTTAGCGAGTGTGAACAAGCTGAGTGTGACCTGAGCGTAAGTGTGAACGGCGGTAAGGGTGTGACTTGAGATTCAGTGACTTTGGATTCAGGGAGTTTCCAAGGGAGGAATTACTGAATTGCTGTCTGTATTTTATTAATACTCTGTATTTATTTTTTATTTAACTTTTCTGTCTGGTGCAATCCCCATTAAGAAATGTGCTCCACTATTGTTAATGCCACCCAGTGTACATCTTGCCACATGTATGCAGTCATTGATCAGCCGGTCGAGGGTACCTACTGCTGTGCGAGATGTGAGCACGTTGTGCATTTGGAAGCCCAGATTCTGGATCTAAATGTGCAGCTGGCAACACTGAGATCCATAGACAATATGGAAAGGAGTCTTCTGCTCACTGAGCAGACGCTCAATGGGATAGATAAGGTTGGGATGGTAGGATGGAGCTGCAGGACAGTGAGGCAGCAAGCTGGGTGACAGTTAGGAAGCGGGGTAGAGGGAAGAGTGCCAGGGAGGCTAGTCCTGATTTGGCACATCCCAATAAGTTTGCTAAGTTGGCAGAGAGGGGGGTGCCAGTACAGGGGTAGCACTGCTGCAGCAAGGCATGTCCTCTGAAAGCCGGAGGAGTGACTGCTCCAGTAAGTAGGGAAATAGGAGAGCAGTGCAGGCCAGACAGGTGCTGTAGTGGGGGACACAATTATTAGGGGAACAGATAGGGCAATCTGTCACAAAGACAGGGATCGTCAAACGGTGTGCTGCCTACCTGGTGCTCGAGTCCGACACATCGCTGATCGGGTTGACAGATTACTGGGAGGGGCTGTTGAGGACCCAGCGGTCATGGTGCACATTAGCACAAATGACAAAGTTAGAGGTAGGTGGAAGGTCCTTAAAGATGATTTCAGGGAATTAGGCTTCAAGCTGAAAGCAAGGACCTCCAAGGTGGTATTTTCCGAAATACTGCCTGTACCACGTGCCACGTAAGAGAGGCAATGGGAGATTAGGGAGGTTAATAAGTGGCTCAAGTATTGGTGTAGGAAGGAGGGGTTTTGGTTCCTGCAGAACTGGGCCGACTTCTCAGTTGGCTACAGGTTCTACGCTAGGGATGAGCTGCACCTCAATGGGGAAGGTGCAGCTGTGCTGGGGGAGAAAATGGCTAGAAGGTTGGAGGAGTGTTTAAACTAGGGAATGGGGGGTATTCATTTTATAGGAGGAGAAGATAGTGCAGATAGAGACCTGGGCACAAATAAGGAAGTTGGGGGTGGCGGTGGCATGGGGGTGGGGTTAGAACAATTAATAATTTAAGAAAGAATAGAGGTGCAGAGAGATACATAATATTTATGTATATTAATGCCAGAAGCCACGCCAACAAAATGGACAAATTAGAATTAATGTTGTTGGAGCATAATTATGACATGGTGGGGATATCTGAAACATGGCTGGATGAGAGCCATGACTGGGCTGTTAACTTACAGGATTATAGTCTGTTCAGAAATGACCGAATGGATAAGCGAGGGGGAGGTGTGTGTCTATATGTAAAATCGACCTTAAAACCCATCCTGCGTGATAATATAGGTGAATCTAATGAAACTGTAGAGTCCCTGTGGGTGGAGATAAGGGGAGGGGGGAAAAATAATAAATTACAGATAGGGGTTTGTTATAAGTCTCCAAAAATAATGGAAGCAATGGAGAATATCCTCATAAAGCAAATAGATAAAGCTGCGACTCAAGGAGAAGTCATTATTATGGGGGATTTCAACTACCCTGAAATAGATTGGGGACCAGAAACCTGCAATTCCAGCAAAGGTAATCGTTTTTTGACAACTATGAGAGACAACTACCTTTCACAACTGGTTCAGTACCCAACAAGAAGGGGGGCACTGCTAGACCTAATATTAACCAACAGGCCAGACCGCATAGCAAATATAAGGGTTGGGGGTCACTTGGGGAATAGTGATCACAAAATAATAAGTTTTCATGTATCCTTTAATAAGATGTGCAATAGAGGGGTGACAAGGACACTAAACTTCAGGAGGGCAAATTTCCAACGGATGAGAGATGATCTTGGTGCAATTAACTGGGACAATATCCTGAGACATAAAAATACACAAAGAAAATGGGAGACGTTTATTAGCATCCTGGATAGGACCTGTGCACAGTATATACCATATGGGAATAAATGTACTAGAAATAGGAGGAAACCAATATGGCTAAATAGAGCTGTAAGGGGCGCAATAAGTGACAAAAAGAAAGCATTTAGAGAATTAAAGGAAGTAGGTAGTGATGAGTAGAGTTGAGTGACTTTTACTTTTTTCGTATCGAGTCGGGTTTCGCGAAGCCTGACTGTCAAAAGTCGGGTTGGGTGAAATCGGCCGATTATTGCGAAAAGTCGGGGGCCGACTGAAACATGAAACCCAATGCAAGTCAATGGGGAATCAAAGTCGGCAGTGAGTGGAGGACAGGAAAACACCTACAGTGCCCATTTTAATGCCAAAAACATCAATTCTTATTACTTAAGCTTGTCAATCTTAATTTACTTTATAATACTAGTTAGGCATTGAAAATGGCATTGATGGCTCTACATTATATACTTCTGTGAAGCAGTTGGGGGTTCATAGTGCTCACCACACATCTAGATAAACTCTTTGGGAGGTCTAGTTTCCAAAATGGGGTCACTTGTGGGGGGTTTCTACTGTTTAGGTACATCAGGGGCTCTGCAAATGCAACATGATGCCCACAGACTATCCCATCAAAGTCTGCATTCCAAGCGGCGCTCCTTCCCTTCCGAGCCCCGATGGGTGCCCAAACAGGTCCCCCCCACATATGGGGTATCAGCGTACTCAGTACAAACTGGTCAACAGATTTTGGGGTCCAATGTCTCCTGTTACCCTTGAGAAAATAAAAAATTGCAGGCTAAAAAATCATTTTTGAGGAAAAAAAAAGGATTTTTTATTTTCACGGCTCTACGTTATAAATTTCTGTGAAGCACTTGGGGGTTTAAAGTGCTGACCACTAGAGTTGAGCGACTTTTACTTTTTTCAGATTGAGTCGGGTTTCGCGAAACCCGACTTTGTCAAAAAGTGTGTGGGTGAAATCGGCCAATAATTGCGAAAAGTCGGGGGCCGACTGAAACACAAAACCCAATGCAAGTCAATGGGGAATCAAAGTCGGCAGTGAGTGGAGGACAGGAAAACACCTACAGTGCCCATATTAATGCCAAAAACATCAATTCTTATTACTTAAGCTTGTCAATCTTAATTTACTTTATAATAATAGTTAGGCATTGAAAACTGGGGGTCATTTGGCTAAAGTTGTGGGGGGGTAGGGCTGGCTCAAGATTTTCGTGGGCCCAGGAAAAGCGGAGTACGTCACGGCGGTGGAGCAAGGAGAGGTAAGCATTTAAACTTTGCAAGTGCTGTGATCCTGAGCAAGCAGGGGGGCCCACTCATTCGTAGGAAGGTGCAGATGAAAGTGTAGGTTCCTTCATCAGGTGAGGGGGAATACTCATTGGCGACGTCACTGGCACAGGGCCCCTCATAGTACAGCGGTGTGTTTGACGGCGGGTGGCGCCTCCCACTGGCAGAGACACTTTTGCGTACTATGAGGGGCCCTGTGCCAGTGACGTCGCCAACGAGTATGCCCCCCCACCTGATGAAGGAGCCTGCGTTTTCATCTGCACCTTCCTCTTTGTCCCCGTGTAAGGTGGTATAGTATGCGGGAAGGGGAACCTGACTTTCAGCAGGGTCAGATTCTGGCTGTGTAGAGTGCAAGGGGAATGTAGTGGTCTGGGTCAATGTACCAGCAGACTCATCTAGCAGTGGCTGGGCAATGGGCAGTTTGAGGAGGAAACACAGTTAGTAGGCCCAAATAATAAACTAGGCTAAATGCAGTTCAAATGTGGTAACAGGACTAAACAGGCGGCATTGCTTTGTTCAGTGGAGGAAAACTGTAATGAGTAGCAGACTAAATTAGTAGGCCCAAATAATAAAGTGGGCTAAATGTCTGCCAAAAAATTGTTCATAAATAAACAGGTGGCATAGCTAGGTACAGGGGTGGGCTCCTCTGCTGAGTAGCAGACAGTGGTAGTAGGCGGAAAGTATTAACTGGTCTAAATGGAGGCCAGGGCCCCAGTATATTTTAACTATCATCTATCATTTCAACAAATTTGTATTGGCAGTGCCATTGAAGGATTTAACACCACAGACTACACAGTGGTGGAGCAGGGAGAGGTAAGTATTGCAAGTGACCCCGCTGAGAAAGCGAATACGCGAAACGCGCGTCCGGGGGCGCCAAGCAAGGAGGGGGCAATCTACTCATATGATCGCAATGGGTAAGCTTGCTATCTTGTTTTGCTATATTTAGCATTATAATTAGGTTACTTTCTGTGTGGGATACCGGCTGGTCCTTATACATGTAATCAGGGCTTTACCATTGCTGCTGATTTAGAAAGGGATGTAGATTAACCCATGTTTCCCACGACTGTGCTTGGCTATTGTAATGTCTCCTTCCTGTTGCTCTCCTTTTAATGCACAATGCACACAGCACTGTGTTATAATTGTTTATATTGAGTCTAATTTATGATAAATAAAGATTTAATAATTTTTATAAATATGTGGCTTTGGACATTTCTACTCCGTTTCTTTGTGTTCAAGTATTGCAAGTGGTAGAGCACTGTTCGAGCTGGGGGGAACACTCTCTCGTGGGCGGCGGTACTGGCACAGGACCCCTCATATTATGACAGTGTGTCTGACGTTGGTTGTGCACCACCACCATCAGAGACACTTCATTGTACTATGAGGGACCCTGTGCCAGTGCCGTCGCCCAAGAGTGGGCCCACCCACCTGTCCAGGCAAACGGCACTCAGATGGGTGCTTGCGCCAGGTGGTGACCATGGCCCTGAGGGGGGAGTCAGCCCATTTAGGGAGGTATAAAAATGGCCTATGTTGGACATTCAGCAGCTGCAAATGGAGGAATTGGAGAAGTCAGTAAGAGGAGGCCAAAAGCAAGACATTTTTCAGGTAAGCTACGTGTCAGCAGGGGAAGGTGGGGCAAAATAATTTGAAATTCATGATTGGTTCATTTTAATGAAGGTTAGATCATCAACATTTTGGGTAGCCAGATGATGACTCTGGCTCAACACCTCCAGCCTTAGGTGCTATTGTGCTTTTGCCACTACCACTAGAAGAAGCACCACCACCACCACCATCAGTACCAGCTGGCAACCACCGCCCATGCGCTCTTGCACCAAACTTCCTCATTTTTTGGAAAATCTAACCAAAATAACAACCGTTATATGGTACTGTAAAACAAGGTAGAAGGTGTATATAAACTTGTTGAGAATTTAAATCTCCGTTTTTTTGGGGAGACTGAACCAAAACTCAGGCCCTGTGCATAAAACAACGCAAGTGGCAGAAAGTGGCTGACTGATATACGACAAACTAACAGGACTGAAGTATATCCACTTTGTGAGAATTTGAATCTCACTTTTTTTTTGGAGACTGAACCAAAACTCAGGCCCAGTGTATAAAACAACACAATGTAAGTGGCAGAAAGTGGCTGGAAGATATATGATAAAATACAAGGACTGTAGTACAATTTCAATCTCCCTACAATGATCTCAGGACAAGTATGGCAGCAATAAAAAGGACTGCTGCACACAAAAGTGTGGACAAATAAACAAGATAACTGTGCAGAAAAGAGCAACAGGATTTTTGCTTTTAAAAAAGCAGTTGGTTTGCACAGCAGCGTGCAAACAGCAATGCAGCTATCAGGGAGCCTTATAAGGCAGCCTAATAAGCCACAGAGCTGATGCACAAAAATATAGCCTCCACTGTCCCTGCAAAAAAAAGGTGGTGTTGGACAGTGGAAATTGCTACAGCACAAGCAGTTTGGGGGTTAATCTTCCCTCCCTAACTATATCCCTTTTTCTGATGAAGCTGCAGCAACCTCTCCCTATGCTAAGATCGGCAGAAGTAAGATGGCGGTCGGCGTGCACGCCCCTTTATAGCCCCTGTGACGCCGCAGAAAGCAAGCCAATCACTGTCATGCCCTTCTCTAAGATGGTGGGGACCGAGACCTATGTCATCACGCTGCCAAAACTCTGCGTCCTCCTTCATTGGCTGAAAAATGGAGCTGAAATCATCATATGAAATGCGACTTTGGCGCGCAGATCGCCGACCTCATGGCCGATCCCACACTAGGATCGGGTCGGGTTTCATGAAACCCCACTTTGCCAAAAGTCGGCGATTTTTGAATTTGTCCGATCCGTTTCGCTCAACCCTAGTGATGAGGCATTAAATAAATACAGAACATTAAATAAATTCTGTAAAAAAAATGTTGATACATAAAATGAGAATAATGGGGATAGGGGAAAATATGTGTAAGTGGGTTAAGAGCTGGCTCAGGGATAGGAAACAAAGGGTGGTTATTAATGGAGCACACTCTGACTGGATCGCGGTTAGCAGTGGGGTACCACAGGGGTCAGTATTGGGCCCTCTTCTTTTTAACATATTTATTAATGACCTTGTAGGGGGCATACAAAGTAGAATTTCAATATTTGCAGACAACACTAAACTCTGCAGGGTAATCAATACAGAGGAGGACAATTTTATATTACAGGATGATTTATGTAAACTAGAAGCTTGGGCTGATAAATGGCAAATGAGCTTTAATGGGGATAAATGTAAGGTCATGCACTTGGGTAGAAGTAATACGATGTATAACTATGTGCTTAATTCTAAAACTCTGGGCAAAGCCGTCAATGAAAAAGACCTGGGAGTATGGGTGGATGACAAACTCATAATCAGTGGTCAGTGTCAGGCAGCTGCTACAAAGGTAAATAAAATAATGGGATGCATTAAAAGAGGCATAGATGCTCATGAGGAGAACATAATTTTACCTCTATACAAGTCACTAGTGCGACCACACTTAGAATACTGTGTACAGTTCTGGTCTCCGGGGTATAAGAAAGACATAGCTGAACTAGAGCGGGTGAAGAGAAGAGTGACCAAGGTTATTAGAGGACTGGGGGGTCTGCAATACCAAGATAGTTTATTAAACTTGTGGCTATTTAGTTTGGAAAAACGAAGGCTAAGGGGTGATCTTATTTTAATGTATAAATATATGAGGGGACAGTACAAAGACCTTTCTGATGATCTTTTTAATCATAGACCTGAGACAGGGACAAGGGTTCATCCTCTACGTCTGGAGGAAAGAAGGTTTAAGCATAATAACAGACGCGGATTCTTTACTATAAGAGCAGTGAGACTATGGAACTCTCTGCCATATGATGTTGTAATGAGTGACTAATTACTTAAATTTAAGAGGGGACTGGATGCCTTTCTGGAAAAGTATAATGTTACAGGTTATATATACTAGATTCCGTGATAGGGTGTTGATCCAGGGAACTAGTCTGATTGCCATATGTGGAGTTGGGAAGGAATTTTTTTCCCCAATGTAGAGCTTACTGTTTGCCACATGGTTTTTTTTGCTTGCCTCTGGATCAACATGTTAGGGCATGTTAGGTTAGACTATGGGTTGAACTAGATGGACTTAAAGTCTTCCTTCAACCTTAATAACTATGAATGGCAGGATGTTGCATAGAGTGTAGAGTTTGTCGCAGTTTCTTTTCTGAACGGAGAAATAATTAATCCTCGTGGTGAAAATTCCAAATATATATCTAAAATATCTATTTTATTTCTCTGTATTTTATGTGTGAATTTCAGATTGAATTCACTCTGATTCATCAAAGTAACAAATTCCTTGGCTGTCTCCTCAGTCCCATCCCATATCAGGAGCAGTTAAGACATGTAAGTTTTTTTTATGAAAGATATTTTTCTAATAAAGATTTGAAAAAAAAAATTTACGGACCTTTCTGAGCTGGATTATACCTTCATGATTCACTTGTTCCTGCTACACTGCAGCTTCCATGCTTGGATACTGGGACCGATAGATGGGTGAGCTGACGTTTTTCTATATTTACTCTAGTGGTGTGTGCTAATAAGTTTTGGAAATGTGGAGACCCCAAGTTGGGTCTCCATCTGGTGGGTTGCCTGTTGTGGAAGATGTGTTAGAGTCCTATTATACTGTTTCTACACTGTAGATATTGATTGCATTTTAGTGGTGTGTGACAATTACTTTTTGGAATGTGGAGACTACAAGTTGGCTCTCTATCTGGTGGGTTGCCTCGGTAAGTAGGGCTCCCAGACAGGCAGGCCTGCACTTTCTTTGAGTTAACTTCCTGTGCTACTTTTCTTATATTTTTCTACCAATAGTAGTTTAAGAACTGTTGTTTGTGCCACCTGAGAGTGGCTGGGAAACTAAAAAAATTGAGTTGTTAAACCGGTCCCTTAGGCTACTTTCACACTAGCGTTGTTGGCTGTACGTCGCAATGCGTCGTTTAGGAGAAAAAACGCATCCTGCAAAAGTGTCTGCAGGATGCGTTTTTTCCCCAAAGACTAACATTAGCGACGCATTGCGACGTAAGGCCACACGTCGCAACCGTCGTCGTGTTTTGGCGGACCGTCGGCACAAAAAAAAGTTACATGTAACGTTTTTTGTGCGTCGAGTCCGCCATTTGTCGATCGCGCATGCGCGGCCAAAACTCTGCCCCCTCCTCCCCGGACCTTACAATGGGGCAGCGGAAGAGTCGTAAGACTGCTTCCGCTGCCCACGTTGGGCATTATTTTCACAACGCGCGTCGGCACATCGGGCCGACGCATAGCGATGGCCCCATGCCAACGCTAGTGTGAAAGCAGCCTTAGCCACCACATCTTAATTGAAACTTCAATTCCAATCTGTAAATGCTGTTCCTGACCCTGACACCTCATGCATGACATATGACTGATTGCTTTTGTGCCATTGTAAAATGTTTTATTGTGAGTCAATTGATCAGTCAACTACCTGTGTTACTATTCTTACATTTTTCTACCAATAGTAGTCTATGAATCTGACGTTTATGCCACCGGAGTGTGGCTGGGAAACTAAAACAAAAATCAGCTGTTCCATGAGATATCTGGGCTCCTAGCAAAGAAGGCTTACACCACTCCATTATCCACCACATCTTAATTTAAGCTTCAATTCAAAGCTCTAAATGCTGGCCTAGACACTGATAGCACATGCATATCCTATTTCTGACTGCTGCTCTGCCATTATAATATGTTCTACTGTAGGTCAATTGATCAGTCAGCTACCTGTGTTACTATTCTTAACATTTTCTACCAATAGTAGTCTATTAAACTAATGTTTGCGCCACCTGAGTGTAGCTGGGAAACTAAAAAAAATTAGCTGTTCCATCAGGTATCAGGGCACCCAGCAAAGAAGGCTTACACTGCTCCCTTAGCCATCAAGTCTTAAATTCAAAGCTCTAAATGCTGACCCAGACCCTGATACCTCATGCATGGCAGATGTGTAGAATACTGGGCCAGGGCTGTAGTCATGGCCAAACACTGTAATATATCATTGCCTTGGCCTCTCCTCACAGAAACACATTCTCCATTTGTCAGCATACCTGTACCTTCAGGTCCAACTCCTTCAGGTTCCCCTTCCTTTTGGGGAAGATTCTCTTCAGATGAGTCAGGAGAAACTGAGACACAGTCCAAGTAAACTTCAACAATAACATCTTTACTGATTCGGTTCAACAGCACATCCAAAGACTTCACATTCTTGACAACGGGTTTCACAAAATAGCATTTCTTTTCTTTCCCTGCACTTCTCTCATGATCACAAAGCGCGGGCCCGAGTTGGACCATCCCTGATGGTCCCTCAGCATTTTCTCTATGCAGCTCTGCAACCGGAATGTTTCCCTTGGTCTGTTTGGCCCCAGACACGAGATCATTAATCACCGGAGTATAATGCCACTGAAAGAGAGTACTGCCCTTCTGTTCTGCCTTCTGCCTTTGTACCACGTCTTTACTGTTTGTACTCACTGCTTCCATGGGGACCCTTAACCGCTTTGCCCCGGTTCTAAGGGTTTCTGCCCAGACCATGAGTTGCCACATTCTGAGTCTTCAACTGTTCTAACCCGCTGATTGTCTATGCTGTAGCTTTGGATGGCTGAGTTACTTTTCTCTTTAAGTTGCGTTACTGTTGTCTCGCCCTGGGCCAATAACCCGTGTGGACGGTTCGGGCGTCCAAAGCTCTCTGACCCTGGGAATTTTTCCCACGTTCGAGTTCATATGAGGACATCCAGCAGAGGGTGCATCACCGCGACTCAAGGTAACTACAGGACATTCCCCTGCACTCCATTCATTCCCCGTATTTTTACAACCACGAGCACAGCTGCTTTAGCAGAGCTCCTGGGTGTAAAATGATTTAACCCCTTCAGATGGATTTACATCGTTGGACGTGCCAGAACGCCGGAAGGTATGGGATATTGTTGTTTTTTTATTTTTCCTTTTTTACAGAATGAGGGTCTTCAGGTGGATTAAGAGAATAATAAAATATTACAACACCCTCTGTCTTTATTTCATTAAAGTACTTTGTAATAATGTGTGTGTTTTTTTTAACCATTTCGTACTATTGGATTAATAATGGATAGGTGTCATAATTGATGCCTCTCCATTATTAATCTGGTTTAATGTCACCTTACAATAGCAAGGTGACATTAACCCTTCATTACCCCATATCCCACCACTACACAGAAGTGGGAAGAGAGTGGCCAAGTGCCAGAATAGGCGCATCTTCCAGATGTGCCTTTTCTGGGGTGGCTGGGGGCAGATGTTTTTAGCCAGGGGGCCAATAACCATGGACCCTCTCTAGGCTATTTATATCTGCCCTCAGTCACTGGCTTTACCACTCTGGCGGAGAAAATTGCGCGGGAGCCCACGCCAATTTTTTTCGCGATTTAACCCTTTAATGTAATAGCTAGAGCAACCAAACCTAATATTAGTATTGTGGAATATGCAAAAAAAAAAAAAGGGGATGTGAGATGGTTTGGGAAGGAGATAGCAAAAGCCGGCAATTGCATTACCGGCTTTTATGATATCTAGCGCTGTATGAAATATAAATATATATATGTGTCTCACTGACATATATATATATATATATATGTGTATATATATATATATATATATATATATATATATATATATACCTATTCTATGTGTTGACATTTATTCTACCTATTCTATTCTGTCAGTGTGATTTTACTGTACACCGCACTGAATTACCGGCTTTTCTAGAGAACACCGGTGCGTATTTCTCGCAAGTCACACGCATGGTCCGTGTGTAATCCGTATTTTTCTCGCCCCCATAGACTTTCATTGGTGATTTTTTTGCGCAATACTGTGACAAACGCAGATTGCTGCGATTTTCTACGGCCGTACAAGACCATATAATATGGATCAGTAAAATACGGCAGATAGGAGCTGGGCCACAGAGAATCATTGTACCGTATGCAATCCGTATTTTCTGCACCTCTCATACGTCCGTAAAACTCGCTAGTGTGACGCCGGTCTTAAGGTGTTGTGTATCTGTTTGGTTTGGCCTCCCATTGAATCTAAAGGGTTCGGTTACATTTGGTGAACTGTTCTGTGAATGTCTAAACGTTCGGTGCATCAAATCGAACCTTGAAAGGTTCGCTCATCTCTGATCAAGAAGAAGACGTTCTCATTGTTCTGCTAGTTAGGACTTGTGAGCTCTTTAGTGATGATACTTAAATAGTATGATATTAGTTTGTCAGGATGGTGGAAAAATGCATCTGCTACAGGAAAAATACAGAAGCCATTTAAATGGTCAATTTACTGAAATTGAGGGCAGCGTAAGAAAAAAATGATTGAAAATTACCAGTTGTAAGTATTTTACACATATTGCAGAAAGCATCACATAAAGTGACAGTGTTCAGGAATTTATTGTGCTGAATGTGATGAACCTTTTCTTGTCTGGAATTGAGTTGGCAGAGTTTTATAACGTGCAGATTACATTCTTGCATTCTGTGTGTCTGGAATTTTACTCCCAAAAACAGAATTTGTGAAATGAACAAAGAAAACCTATTTTATTTATTCAGCATTCATTTTTTTTGCAATAATGGATCCATGGACAGCATTCTATATCCTCTTGTTAATTTGAATACTTCTTATAATGTGTGTTGAGTATGGGTGATAGATGGCAGAAATTACATTTCTTACAGGACTGCATGCATATATACTATGTATATATATACTATATATATATATATATATATATATATATATATATATATATATACTCGTATATGTCTCGTATATATACTGTAATGTATGTACACACACATATTTTCACAGGTGGGATCTGTTATAGAGTCTCAGTCCAGTTAATTCTGCATCATCATTGGGTTAAAACTAGGGATGAGCTCAATGAAGCTCACAGGAATCACTGGAGAGTGGCTGGGGATATACATTGGACACAGATGATACACCTCTTACTGAGGACAGCTTGTTGTTACCTTTGGGTAGCCTGGAAACCATGAGCAAATACATGTTGCAGTGCCTGCACAACAACCACTGTTCTGCCTTCCTCCACGTATGATGCTGTGTGGATTCTAGCATATGGCTAAACCTTCATCCATTGCCTCAGTAAACAGACTGTATAGGTTCTTAAGTCTATATTTATTGAGATGGTGAACGATGAACAATAGTAGATGATATTGTGAGATATTCGATATAATGGATGATCACGTAAAAAGGAAATAACCGTGCATCAGTACTTGGCGTAATACAGCATGTTACAAGATGCAATAACATGAATAACAGAGAGATTAGAGAGCTAACACTGAACACAGGATAAGGTAGATACATAGTTATCATGGCTATCTTAGGGCAGGTTCAGGCTGTCAGCATTGTATTACTTTATACAGGTAAACATCTATCTGCATACAGAAAAAACAGCAAAATGAAATAAAGCACAACATGCCTAACTACACTCTGCTACACAGTGGCTGCATAACTGTTCTAACATAACACACACATGTAAGTACATTTATGCCTCACCGGAATCCGCTTATCAAAAGCAATGATCTGCAGGAGGAGAGAGCCAGGAACATGTGTGTAAGACTCAAGGTCCGGGGGAAAATGGCTACTTTGCCCGGGAAACCAGTGGGAGGGCGGTTCTTGTCAGAACACAGACTTAAAGCGATAAGCTCCTGGATACAGAACAGGATAAATGTGTGCCTAATGACCTCTAATGGTGACAACTGGTACTACATTGTGAATTAACTTGCTGTGCATTAATGGGCAGAACACTCCCCGCTTGGCATCAACGGATGCCACTATTTGGTTCTTTTGGGGAAAATATCAATATAAGTTCAGTAACTGGCCTCAGGAACAGTTTGTTCTCCCCAAGCTTGCACACTCTGACCTCTACTATGCGCACCTTCCTATCCTTGCTGGGAAAGGGCTTGGAGACTAGGCCGAGTGGCCACTCGTTTCGATGCGACTGACTGTCTTTGATGAGTACAACATCGCCAGGTTGGATGTTTGGGCGGTCTTTCTGCCACTTTGTCCTGATTTGCAGCATGGAGAGCAGACACTCGAGGACGGAGCTCTTCGTCAGTATCTGGATCCAATAGTTCGAATGTACCAGACCTGCTGATGTGAGGCATAGAACGGTTTAAGGAGGCAGGGCCTGTGAACTATGTAGTGTCCTTCAGATGACTTGGTGCAATGGATCTAGTCACATGGTCTGCAAGATTGTGGTGAGTAGGCACATAGGGCCACTGATTAGGGCAGGTGGATCTTCTTATCCTCAGTACCCGGTTGCTGACGTAGACATAGAAGCGTCGTGTTTCATTGCAGATGTATCCCAGTACAACCTTGCTATCGGTGTAGAACTCTGCATCTTTGATCTCCAGATTCATCCCATCTGAGATAAGCTCAGCCAACTCAACTGTGAGTACGGCAGTGCAGAGTTCCAGTCTGGGTATCGTGTGTTCGTGTAGTGGCGCCAGTTTAGTCCGGTTCATCATGAATCCAATATGGCATTGTTCCTTCTCGTCTATGGTTTTGAGTTATGCTACTGCTGCGATAGCTTTGACAGGGTCATTGTTGTGGTACCAGAAGAACCTCAAGTAGTTTCTGTGTTCCTCCTTGATGAGAAAACAGTGGAACATCTGTGGTATATCATGCCACCGTATCTCTGCGGAAACAGAGTAGTACTTCTAGAAGTCTGTTGTTGAGGTCTGGGCCTGACAATAGGATATCATTCAATGAGACGGCTTCTCATTTGGCGCTTGGGTCGAATACCACTCTTATTTGCCCTGGCTTCTTAGGATGGTACACTCCGAAGATGGGCAAGTACCAACACTCCTCTGAGTGCCGAAGTGCAGGTGCAATCTCTGCATGGTTGATCTGGAATATCTTCCCCATGAAAGTAAAGAAATGTTCCTTCGTCTCAGGTGACTTCTGAAACTTGTGTCTGAGGGACATGAATCGATTGTAGACCAGTTCCCTGTTGTTGGGTATCTTCTCCAAGGTCAAAATAGTAATGGTGCGACCCAACTGTTTGATTTGTCCTTGATAATTTGACTATCCATGATGTCCAAGAATGTCCTGTCTTCTATAGACATTGCTACCTTGTTGTCTTCCTTCGTCCTGTGGAAGACCGTACATCCTATGTGGTCTTGTTCACCTTCTCAGGCGTGATCTTCGTCGGTAAGAACTGAGAAAGGACAAGGTAGGGAAGTGCTGTTTGGTAATTCCTTTACCAGTAGACTATTATTACATGGCTGCAAGAGAGACGGACATCCATTTTCAAGTGTGCTGGTAAGCATACTGTTGACTGAGGCCAGCTTGTATGCTCCTCCTAGACAGACGTCTCCTATAATGACCCATCCAAGGTCGAGCCTCTGTGCGTATGGAGCGTTGAGGGAGCTGTTAATATATTCTCTAGTCTTGTGGGCTCGTAGTATATCTCTTCCCAGGAGTAAAGCTATTGGGGCTTCTGGGTCCAACTCGGGTATCAGGTGGGCTATACGCTTCAGGTGGGGGTGATGTGCTGCCACCTCCGTTGACGGTATCTCTGACCTGTTGTCGGGAATCTGGTTGCACTCCAGTATGGTCGGTAGTGATAGGCAGGTCTGGCCATCTATGGACTCCACCTTGTATTCGGTTGCTTTCCTCCCCGCCGTCTCAACGGTACCTGAGCACGTCTTCAAGGAGTAGGGAGAACCGGGGCCTACAATGCAGAAGTTGTCAAAGAAGATGGACTTGGCTAGAGATCTGTTACTTTGGTTATCCATGATTGCATATATCTTGAACGCTTTGTACCTGCGGCCTGCTGGGTAGACTCGGACAAGGCAGATTTTTTAACAGGATCTTCCTCCTGTGAGTCTCTTACAGATCTCGGTACATTGAATGGTAACCATAGGTGTGTCTTCTTCAGTGTTCTTTTGCTTCCCATCATGCTCCTCTGCTTGCAACAATGCTCGTGGAGGTGTTCCAGGGTGCAAGGCTGTGTTGTGATCTGTGCTGCTGTATTCTGCACATTTCACGCTAACTTCACAGTTCCTGGCAAGATGAGAGGTTGTGGCGCAGCACTTGAAGCAGATGTTGTTTTCCTTGAGGAAACCTTTGCGATCCTCCAGAGACTTCTCCCTGAAGGCTCTGCATTTCAGTAGAGGATGTGGTTTCCTGCGTAGAGGACACTGCTTACTGACATCTTGTGGTTTGTTCTCTTCTGGAGGGGGCTTACTTGTATTGTGAGGAGGACCTGTGGAAACAATATTAGTTTTGTGGACTGCCACAGGTGTCTTACTGGGTTTGACACCAGGGGCAGTGGAACATGCCAGAGTGAAGTCAAAACTAGAGTCATTTCTGATCCTGGCTTGTTGGGTGACAAATTCCACAATACAGTAAAAGGAGGGAATGATACGTTATGAGTTTGCTTATACCGTGAACCATGTGTAACCCACTTTTCTTGTAAGTTGTAAGGAAGTTTCTGTACTATCGGATTGACACTCCTAGAAGTGTCTAAGAATGCCAATCCGGGCAAGTGACCTTCCTTTTGGGCAACCTGTAACTCTATCAATAAATTACTCAATTCTCTAAGCTTCTGATAACCTTTAAGCCCTATCTTAGGTAAATCATCAATTCTTATGTATAAAGTATTCTCTATGACTTCTATGGACCCATAGCATCAAGTCTTTCCCACACTTTACGTAGACCTATGTGTGGATACTTTATATTAATGTCTCTTAGTCCTTTGGCATGCTCGACCGACTCACTTCCGAGCCACTTTACCAGGAGATCTAATTCCTCACTACTAGAAAGGTCCAGTCCCTGAATGGCGTTCTGGAATGAGGCACACTATGATCTATAGTTTTTGGCTTTATCAGTGAACTTTACAAGTCCTTTAGTAACCAGTTCTCGGCGGGCAAAGAACTTTGCAAAGTCCATGGTGGCTTGGTCAGTGCTGGTATGCGCCGATGTGTTATAGTCATGTCTAATGTGTGGTGCACCACCATACGTGTGAGCATTCAAACAGGCAACACTCACCTTTAAATCTGCTCTCACCTCTGCTAAACAGGCCTACTTCACAACCCTCGTATCTTCCCTATCCTACAACCCCAGTTATTCAAAACCTTTAACTCCCTCCTCTGCCCCCCACTGCCCCCTTCAACCTCCCTCATCTCTGCCGAGGACTTTGCCACACACTTTAAAAATAAGATCGACCAGACAAGGCAAGTCTTCATTGTTCAACCACCACAACCCCTTTGTATACCAGACCAATGCCCAAACCCCATAACATCCCTATCCAACATCACTGAACGGGGGCTTAACTGTCTCCTCTCCAAATCGCACCTCACCAGCTGTGCGCTCGACCCCATCCCATCCCACCTCCTCCCCAACCTCACCACCACACTTATCCCATCCCTAACCCACCTGTTCAACCTATCACTAACTTCTGGCACCTTCCCTTCTGCGTTCAAACATGCCACAATCACGCCTATCCTTAAAAAGCCAACCCTCGATCCAACTTCTATGTCCAGCTATCGCCCAATATCGCTGCCCCCATTCGCTTCCAAACTCCTGGAGCAGCACGTCCACGCTGAACTTTCCTCCCACCTCTCATCTAACTTGTTGTTCGACAATCTACAATCTGGTTCCGCCCCCATCACTCAACTGAGACTGCCCTGACCAAAATCACTAACGACCTACTTACCGCCAAAGCTACTGGACAATACTCTGTACTCCTCCTTCTAGACCTGTCCTCTGCTTTTGACACAGTTGACCACTGCCTCCTACTACAGATCCTCTCCTCCTTATCCTGGATCGCCTATCCTGGATTGCCTCGTACCTTTCCAACCGCACATTCAGTGTCTCCCACTCCCACACTACCTCCTCATCCCACCCTCTCTCTGTTGGAGTCCCCCAAGGCTCTGTTCTAGGACCCCTACTCTTCTCAATCTATACACTTGGCTTGGGACAACTCATAAAGTCCCATGGATTCCAGTACCACCTGTATGCTGATGACACTCAGATCTACCTCTCTGGCCCAGACGTCACCGCTCTGCTGTCCAGAATCCCAGAGTGCTTATCAGCTATGTCCTCCTTCTTCTCCTCTCGCTTCCTCAAACTCAATGTGGACAAATCTGAACTCATCATCTTTCCTCCATCCCACAGATCTTCCTTACCTGACCTATCTATCGCAATCAATGACATCATGCTTTCCCCTGTACCGGAAGTCCACTGCCTCGGAGTAACCTTCGACTCTGCCCTGTCCTTCAAACCGCACATCCAAGCTCTTTCCACCTCCTGTCGCCTCCAGCTCAAAAATATCTCCAGAATCCGTCCTTTCCTCAACCTTCAATCTACTAAAATGCTTGTGCATGCCCTCATCATCTCCCACCTTGACTACTACAACATCCTTTTTTGCGGCCTCCCTGCTAACACCCTTGCATCTCTCCAGTCCATCCTTAACTCTGCTGCCCGACTAATCCATCTCTCTCCTCGCTACTCCTCCGCCTCCCCCCTCTGCAAATCTCTTCACTGGCTCCCATTCCCCCAGCGTATCCAGTTCAAATTACTAATACTGACCTACAAAGCCATCCATAACCTGTCTCCTCCATATATCTCAGAACTAATCTCCATATATCTTCCCTCACGTAATCTCCGATCCTCCCAAGACCTCCTTCTCTCCTCCACACTTATTCGCTCCTCATCCAATCGCCTCCAAGAATTCTCCCGAATATCCCCCATCCTCTGGAATTCTCTGCCCCAACACGTCTGGTTATCTGTTATGACCCCAGTGGACAGGGTCTCAGAGGAACGTGTAAGTCTGCGAGATTCAAAAATCCAGCTCATAGGGCTGTGGTAACTGGGTTGACCAAATAGCTACTCCTAACGCCAACACTAGAAGTAGCTGGGGATCATGCCTACGGTGATCGCTAGATGACTCGCGCCAGCCGGAGAATCTAACTACCCCTAGGAGAAGAAAACAAAGACCTCTCTTGCCTCCAGAGAAAGGGACCCCAAAGCAAGATACAAGCCCCCCACAAATAATAACGGTGAGGTAAGAGGAAATGACAAACACAGAAATGAACCAGGTTCAGCAAAGAGAGGCCAGCTTACTAATAGCAGAATATAGCAAGATAACTTATCTGGTCAACAAAAACCCTATAAAAATCCACGCTGGAGATTCAAGAACCCCCGAACCGTCTAACGGTCCGGGGGGAGAACACCAGCCCCCTAGAGCTTCCAGCAAAGGTCAGGATACAGATTGGAACAAGCTGGACAAAAATACCAAACAAAACAAAAGCAAAAAGCAAGGAAGCAGACTTAGCTTGAAATACAGGAACCCGGATCATAGGACAAGAGCACAACAGATTAGCTCTGATTTCAACGATGCCAGGCATTGAACTGAAGGTCCAGGGAGCTTATATAGCAACGCCCCTGAACTAACGGCCCAGGTGAGGATATAGGAAAAGACAGAAGCTCCAGAGTCAAATCACTAATGACCACTAGAGGGAGCAAAAAGCAAAATCACAACAGTACCCCCCCCTTAGTGAGGGGTCACCGAACCCTCACCACGACCACCAGGGCGATCAGGACGAGCGGCGTGAAAGGCACGAACTAAATCAGCCGCATGAACATCAGAGGCGACCACCCAGGAATTATCTTCCTGACCATAGCCCTTCCACTTGACCAGGTACTGCAGCCTCCGCCTGGAGAGACGAGAATCCAAGATCTTCTCCACCACGTACTCCAACTCGCCCTCAACCAACACCGGAGCAGGAGGCTCAGCAGAAGGAACCACAGGCACAACGTACCGCCGCAACAAGGACCTATGAAACACGTTGTGGATAGCAAACGACACAGGAAGATCCAGGCGAAAGGATACAGGATTAAGGATTTCCAATATCTTGTAAGGACCAATAAAACGAGGTTAAAATTTGGGAGAGGAAACCTTCATAGGAACAAAGCGGGAAGAAAGCCACACCAAATCCCCAACACGTAGTCGGGGACCCACACCGCGGCGGCGGTTGGCAAAGCGCTGAGCCCTCTCCTGTGACAACTTCAAGTTGTCCACCACAAGATTCCAGATCCGCTGCAACCTATCCACCACAGAATCCACCCCAGGGCAGTCAGAAGGTTCCACATGACCCGAAGAAAAACGAGGGTGGAAACCAGAGTTGCAGAAAAACGGCGAAACCAAGGTGGCGGAACTAGCCCGATTATTAAGGGCAAACTCAGCCAACGGCAAGAAGGTCACCCAATCGTCCTGATCAGCAGAGACAAAACACCTCAAATAAGCCTCCAAAGTCTGATTAGTTCGCTCCGTCTGTCCATTAGTCTGAGGATGGAAAGCAGACGAAAACGACAAGTCAATGCCCATCCTACTACAAAAGGATCGCCAGAATCTGGAAACGAACTGGGATCCTCTGTCTGACACAATATTCTCAGGGATGCCGTGCAAACGAACCACGTTCTGGAAAAACACAGGAACCAGATCGGAAGAGGAAGGCAGCTTAGGCAAAGGAACCAAATGGACCATCTTGGAGAAGCGATCACATATCACCCAGATAACAGACATGCCTTGAGACACCGGAAGATCAGAAATGAAATCCATGGAGATATGTGTCCAAGGTCTCTTAGGGACAGGCAAGGGCAAGAGCAACCCGCTGGCACGAGAACAGCAAGGCTTAGCTCGAGCACAAGTCCCACAGGACTGTACAAATGACCGCACATCCCTAGACAAGGAAGGCCACCAAAAGGATCTGGCCACCAGATCTCTGGTGCCAAAAATTTCTGGGTGACCTGCCAACACCGAGGAATGAACCTCGGAAATGACTCTGCTGGTCCACTTATCAGGCACAAACAGTCTGTCAGGTGGACAAGAATCAGGCCTATCAGCCTGAAATCTCTGCAACACACGTCGCAGATCTGGAGAAATAGCTGACAAGATAATACCATCCTTAAGAATACCAACAGGTTCAGCGACTCCAGGAGCATCAGGCACAAAGCTCCTGGAAAGAGCATCGGCCTTCACATTTTTTGAACCTGGTAAATACGAGACAACAAAGTCAAAACGGGAGAAAAACAATGACCAGCGGGCCTGTCTAGGATTCAGGCGTTTAGCAGACTCGAGATACATCAGATTTTTGTGATCAGTCAAGACCACCACACGATGCTTAGCACCCTCGAGCCAATGACGCCACTCCTCAAATGCCCATTTCATGGCCAACAACTCCCGATTGCCCACATCATAATTTCGCTCCGCAGGCGAAAACTTCCTAGAGAAAAAGGCGCAAGGTCTCATAACAGAGCAACCAGGGCCTCTCTGCGACAAAACGGCCCCTGCTCCAATCTCTGAAGCATCCACCTCAACCTGAAAGGGAAGCGAGACATCAGGCTGGCACAAAACAGGCGCCGAAGTAAACCGACGTTTCAACTCCTGGAAAGCCTCCACGGCAGCAGGAGCCCAATTAACCACATCGGAGCCCTTCTTGGTCATATCCGTCAAAGGTTTCACAATGCTAGAAAAGTTAGCGATAAAACGACGGTAGAAGTTAGCGAAACCCAAGAACTTCTGAAGACTCTTAACTGACGAGGGCTGAGTCCAATCAAGAATAGCTCGGACCTTGACTGGGTCCATCTCCACAGCAGAAGGGGAAAAAATGAACCCCAAAAAGGGAACCTTCTGTACACCAAAAAGACACTTTGAGCCCTTGACAAACAAAGAATTTTCACGCAAAATTTTAAAGACCATCCTGACCTGCTCCACATGCGAGTCCCAATTATCAGAAAAAAACAGAATATCATCCAGATAAACGATCAAAAATTTATCCAGATAGTTCCGGAAAATGTCATGCATAAAGGACTGAAAAACTGAAGGGGCATTAGAGAGCCCAAAAGGCATCACCAAGTACTCAAAATGACCTTCGGGCGTATTGAATGCGGTTTTCCATTCATCCCCTTGCTTAATGCGCACAAGGTTGTACGCACCACGAAGGTCTATCTTGGTAAACCACTTGGCACCTTTAATCCGGGCAAACAAGTCAGACAACAGCGGCAAAGGATACTGAAATTTGACAGTGATCTTATTTAAAAGCCGATAGTCAATACAAGGCCTCAAAGATCCGTCCTTTTTAGCCACAAAAAAGAATCCCGCACCAAGAGGGGAAGAAGACGGACGGATGTGTCCTTTCTCCAGAGACTCCTTGATATATGAACGCATAGCGGTATGTTCAGGTATCGACAGATTAAACAGTCTCCCCTTAGGAAATTTACTGCCTGGAATCAAATCTATTGCACAGTCACATTCCCTATGAGGAGGCAATGCACTGGACCTGGACTCGCTAAAGACATCCTGATAATCAGACAAATACTCAGGAACTTCCAAAGGCGTAGAAGAAGCAATAGACACAGGCAGGGAATCCTCATGAATACCACGACAGCCCCAACTAGACACTGACATAGCCTTCCAGTCAAGGACTGGATTATGGGTCTGTAACCATGGCAGCCCCAAAACAACCAAATCATGCATTTTATGTAGAACGAGAAAACGTATCACCTCGCGGTGTTCAGGAGTCATGCACATGGTAACCTGTGTCCAATACTGCGGTTTATTTTCTGCTAATGGCGTAGCATCAATACCCCTAAGAGGGATAGGATTTTCTAATGGTTCAAGAATAAAACCACAGCGCTTAGCAAATGAGAGATCCATAAGACTCAGGGCAGCACCTGAATCTACAAACGCCATGACAGGATAAGATGACAGTGAGCAAATCAAAGTTACAGACAGAATAAACTTAGGATGCAAATTACCAACGGTGACAGGACTAACAACCTTAGATATACGTTTAGAGCATGCTGAGATAACATGTGTAGAATCACCACAGTAGTAGCACAAGCCATTCCGGCGTCTATGAATTTTCCTCTCATTTCTAGTCAGGATTCTATCACATTGCATCAAATCAGGTGTCCGTTCAGACAACACCATGAGGGAATTTGCGTTTTTTCTATCACATTGCATCACATCAGGTGTCTGTTCAGACAACAACATGAGGGAATTTGCGGTTTTGCGCTCCCGCAACCGCCGGTCAATTTGAATAGCCAGGGACATGGTATCATTCAGACCTGTGGGAATGGGAAAACCCACCATAACATTCTTAATGGCCTCAGAAAGGCCATTTCTAAAATTAGCGGCCAGTGCACACTCGTTCCAATGTGTCAGCACTGACCATTTCCGAAATTTTTGGCAATACACCTCAGCCTCGTCCTGGCCCTGAGACATAGCCAGCAATGCTTTCTCTGCCTGAATCTCAAGATTGGGTTCCTCATAAAGTAAACCGAGCGCCAGAAAAAACGCATCAATATCAGCCAATGCCGGATCTCCTGGCGCCAACGAAAAAGCCCAATCTTGAGGGTCACCCCGTAAGAATGAAATAACAATTTTTACTTGTTGAGCAGAGTCTCCAGACGAACAAGGTTTCAGGGACAAAAACAA
Organism: Ranitomeya variabilis; assembly: GCF_051348905.1. Lineage (NCBI taxonomy): Eukaryota > Metazoa > Chordata > Amphibia > Anura > Dendrobatidae > Ranitomeya > Ranitomeya variabilis. The sequence goes on along the minus strand of NC_135233.1, from coordinate 150,807,645 downwards.
TTTACAATTATTCCTGAAATTCCTAAACTTAAATCGGTCTCCTGAAAACAGTTCAGGAATCGGAATCTTGGGTTCAGACCTAGGATTTCTGGTAACATAATCTTGTATACCCTGCACACGAGCGGCAAGCTGGTCCACACTTGTAATCAAGGTCTGGACATTCATGTCTGCAGCAAGCTTAAGCCACTCTGAAGTAAAGGGGAAAAGAAAAAAAAAAAAAAAAAAAATGAGAGAGGGAAAAAAAAACCTCAAAATTTTCTCTCTTATAATCCCACTTCTGCAATGCATTAAACATTTAATACTGTCCTGGCATACTGTTATGACCCCAGTGGACAGGGTCTCAGAGGAACGTGTAAGTCTGCGAGATTCAAAAATCCAGCTCATAGGGCTGTGGTAACTGGGTTGACCAAATAGCTACTCCTAACGCCAACACTAGAAGTAGCCGGGGATCATGCCTACGGTGATCGCTAGATGACTCGCGCCAGCCGGAGAATCTAACTACCCCTAGGAGAAGAAAACAAAGACCTCTCTTGCCTCCAGAGAAAGGGACCCCAAAGCAAGATACAAGCCCCCCACAAATAATAACGGTGAGGTAAGAGGAAATGACAAACACAGAAATGAACCAGGTTCAGCAAAGAGAGGCCAGCTTACTAATAGCAGAATATAGCAAGATAACTTATCTGGTCAACAAAAACCCTATAAAAATCCACGCTGGAGATTCAAGAACCCCCGAACCGTCTAACGGTCCGGAGGGAGAACACCAGCCCCCTAGAGCTTCCAGCAAAGGTCAGGATACAGATTGGAACAAGCTGGACAAAAATACCAAACAAAACAAAAGCAAAAAGCAAGGAAGCAGACTTAGCTTGAAATACAGGAACCCGGATCATAGGACAAGAGCACAACAGATTAGCTCTGATTTCAACGATGCCAGGCATTGAACTGAAGGTCCAGGGAGCTTATATAGCAACGCCCCTGAACTAACGGCCCAGGTGAGGATATAGGAAAAGACAGAAGCTCCAGAGTCAAATCACTAATGACCACTAGAGGGAGCAAAAAGCAAAATCACAACAGTTATCCACCACATTCGGATCCTTCAGACGGAACCTGAAAACTCATCTCTTCAGGAAAGCCTACAGCCTGCACTGACCCCGTTGCCTCCTCATCACCACTGAAGCTGCCGCCTCACCAACACCGGAGCTTCTGCAACCCCCAACCTATTGTCTCCTTCCCCATAATCCTGCAGAATGTAAGCCCGCAAGGGCAGGGTCCTCGCCCCTCTGTATCAGTCTGTCATTGTAAGTTTGTTTACTGTAAGTGATATCTGTAACTTGTATGTAACCCCTTCTCATGTACATGGAATCAATGGTGCTTTATAAATAAATAATAATAATAATAATAATGCTCCTGGCTTTGGATAGTCTGCATAGTACCTTTCCGGTGAAGGTGTCTCTTTGAGGCAGGATGGGAGCTGTACCTTCTGCTCAGTGGAACATTAGCTGTGGTCGACATCTCCATGCTGGGCGTCCTCTTGTCTATAGTAGCGAAGTTCGGGGTTGGATCGCTGGTAATCAGCATAGGCTGGTCGATGTAGTGTGTCAGGTCTGTCATCCATGCCAGAATGTTGATGGACGTACTCTGCGACGTGGTGCGCTGGATCTTGCTGCTCTAGATGTGTTTCAAGAACGTTGCTGCGTCTCTCATCATCAGGATCCTCCATAGCTTCCAAGTACTCTGCCTTAGCTATTGCAGCTGCTGTCTCTTTGTCTGCCGCACGTCTTTCTAGAGACGCTCGCAGACGCGCACTCTCCTTCTCTTTCTCTGCCTGCAAACGTGCGGTTTCTGCTTCATGTTCTGCTTCATGTTCTGCTTGTCTCATCTTTAGATGCATCTCTTGTCTGGTGAAAGAGGACCTTGTTTTGGCCGCTTCAGCTTCGGCACGAGCAACAGCAGCAAGCTCTTTTATTGAAGACTTGTTAGAGCCTGCTCGTGACCTCATTTTGAGTGACGATGTATCGCGTCGAGACATTGTGTGTTTAGCGGCGTACTACTGAGTATTTCGGCGGGAAACTGAGTCTTTGTGCGGGTGAGCATACGCTCAGCGGGAATGGCGTAGCACTTCTTGGTGGGCTTAGTTCTGCAGCTGTATGACGGCTGCTGTGATACCCGTATGCTGAGCAGTGTGAGTGTTAGCAGTCCCGTACAGTCTGATGCAATCACCGCGTGTGACCAGCGGTTCTGTTTTTACTGGGGCCTGGACTATTGTTCCCCGCAGCGGTATGGCGGCTGCTGTAATGCCCGTATGGGGAGCAGTTTGGGTGGTAGCGGTCCCATACAGTCTGTGTAATCACCGCGTGCGACCGGCGGTCCGTTTTTACTGGAGCCTGGACTCCTGTTCCCCGCGGCTGTATAGCGGCTGCTGCAATACCCGTATGCGGAGCAGTTTGGGTGGTAGCAGTCCCATACAGTCTGTGTAATCACCACGTGCGACCGGCGGTTCTGTTTTTACTGTACTGTCTTCCTCCACGTATGATGCTGTGGATTCTAGCATACGACTAAACCTTCATCCATTGCCTCAGTAAACAGACTGTGTAGGTTCTTAAGTCTATATTTATTGAGATGGTGAACGATGAACAACAATAGTAGATGATATTGTGAGATATTCGATATTATGGATGATCAGGTAAAAACTACAAAGGAAAGTGCATCAGTACTTGGCATATTACAGCATGTTACAAGATGCAATAACATGAATAACAGAGAGATTAGAGAGCTAACACTGAACACAGGATAAGGCAGATGCACAGTTATCATGGCTGTCTTAGGGCAGGTTCAGGCTGTCAGCATTGTATTACTTTATACAGGCAAACATCTATCTGGATACAGAAAAACAGCAATATGAAATAAAGCACAACATGCCTAACTACACACTCTGCTCCACAGTAGCTGCATAACTGTTCTAACATAACACACACATGTAAGTACATTTCTGCCTCACCGGAATCCGCTTATCAAGAGCAATGATCTGCAGGAAGAGAGAGCCAGGAACATGTGTGTAAGGCTGCTTTCACACTAGCGTCGGTACGGGCCGACGTACCGACGCATGCTGTGAAAGAAATGCCCGATGTGGGCAGCAGAAGCAGTCTTACGATGCTTCCGCTGCCCTATTGTAAGGTCCGGGGAGGAGGGAGCAGAGTTTCAGTCGTGCATGCGCGGACGAAAATGGCGGACACGACGCACAAAAAAAGTTACATGTAACTTTTTTGTGCCGACGTTCCGCCAAAACACGACGCAACCGTCGCACGACGGTTGTTACGTGTGGCAATACGTCGCAATGCATCGGTAATGTTAGTCTATGGGGAAAAAACGCATCCTGCAGACAACTTTGCAGGATGCGTTTTTTCTCCTGAACGACGCATTGCGACGTATTGCAAATGACGCTAGTGTGAAAATATCCTAGGACTCAAGGTCCGGGGGAAAATGGTTACTTTGCCCGGGAAACCAGGGGGGGCGGTTCTAGTCAGAACATAGACTTAAAGCGATAAGCTCCTCGATACAGAACAGGATAAATGTGTACCTAATGACCTCCAATGGTGACAACTGGTACTACATTGTGAATTAACTTGCTGCACATTAATGGGCAGAACAACCACCAGGTTGCCCACATTCTTAACAGTGCTGTTTACTGGGTGGCTAACCTGCTGGATCCCTGCCACAAGGACTACGTGCCATCCTTATTTCTGTCACTGAACTGTGATCAAAAAATGCAGTAATATAAGATTATGCTGGTAGATGAACTACTGGTGGCTTCCCACCTGACAGCGGGGCTCAGCGGAAGCATAAGGCAAAAGAGGAGGAGGAAGTCACCAATGCAGCAGGGGCACCGGCATGACCTAGGATAGGAGGGTTAGCCTGGCAGAAATGAGGAAAACCTTCAGCATGCCACAACATCCAGCACCACTATCTCATACAGTCCGTATTAGCAGGAGGCAGTGTTCAACAACATTGTGGAAGTGTATGTGGCAACAGGGCCCCACGTACTGAGTCATGGGTCTGCCCCATTTACCGTCTGGGTCTCCAAATTGGACACATGGCCTGAGCTTGCCCTTTACGCTTTGGAGGTGCTGGACTGCCCAGCGGCAAGTGTACTGTGTTGTGAATTCTGCTTTTGGGCTCCCTCCGGTGGTTGTAGGTGGTAATGCAGTTGCCCCTGAGTTGCAGTCCTGGTCAGGTGTATCTGCTGATTGCAGATCTGACTGGGGTATTTAGGCGTGCAGGATTCATTAGTCCTTGCCAGTTGTCAATTGTTGTTGGGAGGTGTAGGATCTCTGCCTTGTTCCTCCTGCCTTTCTGCCAAATCAGCAAAGATAAGTGTCTGGTTCTTTTTCCCTGTGGCACACATGTTGTGTGCTTCACAATTCAGTGCTATTCTTTGTGTTTTCTTGTCCAGCTTAGATTGTGTCAGTATTTTTTCAGTCTTGCTGGATTCTCTGGAGTGGCAGATATACATTCCATGTCTTTAGTTAGATTGTGGAACTTTTTGTATTATCTGCTGTGGATATTTTTGGAAGGGTTTTAATACTGACCGCCTAGTTATCTGTCCTATCCTTTCCTATTTAGCTAGAGTGGCCTCTTTTGCTAAATCCTGTTTTCTACCTGCGTGTGTCTATTCTTCTCCTACTCACAGTCATTATTCGTGGGGGGCTGCCTATCCTTTGGGGGTCTGCTCTGAGGCAAGATAGCATTCCCATTTCCATCTATAGGGGTATTTAGTCCTCCGGCTGTGTCGAGGTGTCTAGGGAGTGTTAGGCACACCCCACGGCTACTTCTAGTTGCGGTGTTAGTTCAGGATTGCGGTCAGTACAGGTACCACCGACTCCAGAGAAAGTTTCATGCGGCTCCAAGGTCACCAGATCATAACAGTACAACTGGCCCATAATGAGTTAAATGCATCTCAGAAGAAGGGAAGAAAAGTGTTGAGCCATTTTTTTTTCTGCAGTCTGTTTTGTCTTTTTTTCCCTCTTTATTTATGGGTGGCTGAGGAGTCTTGTGCCAGCATGGATGTTCAGGAATTAGCTTTTTGTGTAGACCAGCTTGCTGCTAGGGTACAGGGTATTTCTGATTATATTGTTCAGACTCCAGCTTTAGAACCGAAGATTCCTTCTCCTGATTTGTTTTTTGGTGATAGGTCCAAATTTTGGGGGTTTAAAAATAATTGTATATTGTTTTTTGCTCTGAGACCGCGATCCTCCGGTGATTCCATTCAGCAGGGTGAAATTGTCATCTCCCTGCTGCGTGGTGATCCACAGGATTGGGCATTTTCCCTGGAATTTGGGAATCCGGCCTTGCTTAATGTAGATTCCTTTTTTCAGGCTTTAGGTTTATTATATGATGAACCTAATTCTGTGGATCAAGCGGAGAAAACCTTGTTGGCCCTGTCTCAGGGACAAGAGGTGGCAGAATTGTTTTGTCAGAAATTTAGAAAATGGTCTGTGTTGACTAAATGGAATGATGATGCTTTGGCTGCAATTTTCAGAAAGGGTCTTTCTGAATCCATTAAAGATGTTATGGTGGGGTTTCCCACGCCTTCCGGTCTGAGTGATTCTATGTCTCTGGCCATTCAGATTGATCGGCGCCTGCGGGAGCATAGAACTGTGCGCACTGTGGCGTCGTCCTCAGAGCCAATTCCTGAGCCAATGCAGTGTGATAGGATTTTGTCTAGAACGGAACGACAAGGATTCAGACGTCGGAATGGGTTGTGTTATTATTGTGGCGACGCTTCTCATGTCATTTCAGTCTGCCCTAAGCGGACAAAGAGGATCGCTACCATCAGTACTGTAAAACCTAAATTTCGGTTATCGGTGTCCTTGATTTGCTCATTGTCATCATTCTCTGTCATGGCGTTTGTGGATTCAGGTGCCGCCTTAAACTTAATGGATTTTGAGTTTGCCAGGCGTTGTGGTTTTCCCTTGCAGCCTTTGCAGAACCCTATTCCTTTAAGGGGGATTGATGCTACACCTTTGGCTAAAAATAAGCCTCAGTTTTGGACACAGGTGACCATGCACATGGCGCCAGCCCATCAGGAAGATTGTCGATTTCTGGTGTTGCATAATTTGCATGATGTTATCGTGCTGGGTTTCCCGTGGTTGCAGGTACATAATCCTGTATTGGATTGGAAATCTATGTCTGTGACTAGTTGGGGTTGTCAGGGGGTTCATAATGATGTTCCTTTGATGTCAATCTCCTCTCCTTCCTCTTCTGAAATTCCAGAGTTTTTGTCTGATTTCCAGGATGTATTCGATGAGCCCAAGTCCAGTTCCCTTCCACCGCACAGGGACTGTGATTGTGCTATTGACTTGATTCCAGGCAGTAAGTTTCCTAAGGGTCGACTTTTCAACCTGTCTGTGCCTGAACATACCGCCATGCGGAGTTATGTTAAGGAGTCTTTGGAGAAAGGGCATATTCGGCCATCTTCTTCACCATTAGGAGCAGGTTTTTTTTTGTTGCTAAGAAGGATGGCTCCTTGAGACCTTGTATTGATTATCGCCTCTTGAATAAGATCACGGTCAAGTTTCAATACCCTTTACCTTTGCTTTCCGATTTGTTTGCTAGGAGGGGGGGCTAGTTGGTTTACTAAGATTGACCTTCGGGGGGGCATATAATCTTCTTCGTATTAAACAGGGTGATGAATGGAAAACTGCGTTTAATACCCCCGAAGGCCATTTTGAATACCTTGTGATGCCATTCGGGCTCACTAACGCTCTATCTGTTTTTCAATCCTTCATGCATGATATCTTCCGGACTTATATTGATAAATTCTTGATTGTATATTTGGACGATATTTTGATTTTTTCCGATGATTGGAAGTCTCATGTGGAACAGGTCAGGATGGTATTTCAGATCCTTCGTGACAATGCTTTGTTTGTGAAGGGGTCTAAGTGTCTCTTTGGGGTGCAGAAGGTTTCTTTTTTGGGCTTTATTTTTTCTCCCTCATCTATGGAGATGGATCCGGTTAAGGTTCAGGCCATTCATGATTGGATTCAACCCACATCCGTGAAGAGCCTTCAGAAATTTTTGGGTTTTGCAAATTTTTATCGCCGTTTCATTGCCAACTTCTCCAGCGTGGTTAAACCCTTGACTGATTTGACGAAAAAAGGCGCTGATGTGGCGAATTGGTCCTCTGCGGCTGTCTCTGCCTTTCAGGAGCTTAAACGCCGATTTACTTCTGCTCCAGTGTTGCGCCAACCAGATGTTTCTCTTCCGTTTCAGGTTGAGATTGATGCTTCTGAGATTGGGGCAGGGGCCGTTTTGTCTCAGAGGGATTCTGTTGGTTCTTTGATGAAACCGTGTGCCTTCTTCTCCCGCAAGTTCTCGCCTGCTGAACGCAATTATGATGTCGGCAATCAGGAGTTGTTGGCTATGAAGTGGGCATTTGAGGAGTGGCGACATTGGCTTGAGGGAGCTAAGCACCGTATTGTGGTCTTGACCGATCATAAGAATTTAATTTACCTCGAGTCTGCCAAACGGCTGAGTCCTAGACAGGCTCGATGGTCCTTGTTTTTTTCCCGTTTTGATTTCGTGGTTTCGTATCTTCCGGGTTCTAAGAATATTAAGGCTGATGCCCTTTCTAGGAGTTTTTTGCCTGATTCTCCTGAGGCCCTTGAACCGGTCGGCATTCTGAAAGAAGGGGTGGTCCTTTATGCCATTTCCCCTAATTTACGGCGGGTTCTTCAGGAATTTCAGGCTGATAGACCTGACCGCTGTCCTGTGGGGAAATTGTTTGTTCCTGACAGATGGACTAGTAGAGTGATTTCTGAGGTTCATTGTTCTGTGTTGGCTGGTCATCCTGGTATTTTTGGTACCAGAGATTTGGTTGGTAGGTCCTTTTGGTGGCCTTCGTTGTCACGTGATGTGCGTTCTTTTGTGCAGTCCTGTGGGACTTGTGCGCGGGCCAAGCCTTGTTGTTCCTGTGCTAGTGGGTTACTTTTGTCATTGCTGGTCCCTGAGAGGCCCTGGATGCATATTTCTATGGATTTTATTTCTGATCTTCCGGTTTCCCAGAGGATGTTGGTTATCTGGGTTGTTTGTGACCGGTTTTCTAAGATGGTTCATTTGGTGCCTTTGCCTAAATTGCCTTCCTCTTCAGAGTTGGTTCCGTTGTTTTTTCAGCATGTGGTTCGTTTGCATGGTATTCCGGAGAATATTGTGTCCGACAGAGGTTCCCAGTTTGTTTCTAGGTTTTGGCGGGCCTTTTGTGCTAGGCTGGGCATTGATTTGTCTTTTTCTTCTGCATTCCATCCTCAGACAAATGGCCAGACCGAGCGAACTAATCAGACTTTGGAGACTTATTTGAGATGCTTTGTGTCTGCCGATCAGGATGATTGGGTGGCCTTTTTGCCATTGGCCGAGTTTCCCCTTAATAATCGGGCTAGTTCGGCTACTTTGGTTTCGCCTTTTTTTGGTAATTTTGCTTTTCATCCTCGTTTTTCTTCTGGGCAGGTTGAGCCTTCTGACTGTCCTGGTGTGGATTCTGTGGTTGACAGGTTGCAGCAGATTTGGGCTCATGTGGTGGACAATTTGGTGTTGTCTCAGGAGGAGGCTCAACGTTTTGCTAACCGTCGTCGGTGTGTTGGTCCCCGGCTTCGGGTTGGGGATTTGGTTTGGTTGTCTTCCCGTCATGTTCCTAAGAAGGTCTCTTCCCCTAAGTTTAAGCCTCGGTTTATTGGTCCTTATAAGATTTCTGAGATTATTAATCCGGTGTCTTTTCGATTGGCGCTTCCGGCCTCTTTTGCTATCCATAATGTCTTCCATAGATCTTTATTGCGGAAATATGTGGTGCCCGTTGTTCCCTCTGTTGATCCTCCGGCCCCTGTGTTGGTTGATGGGGAGTTGGAGTATGTGGTTGAGAAGATTTTGGATTCTCGTTTTTCGAGGCGAAGGCTTCAGTACCTTGTCAAATGGAAGGGTTATGGCCAGGAGGATAATTCTTGGGTTTTTGCCTCTGATGTCCATGCTGCTGATTTGGTTCATGCTTTTCATCTGGCTCGTCCTGATCGGCCTGGGGGCTCTGGTGAGGGTTCGGTGACCCCTCCTCAAGGGGGGGTACTGTTGTGAATTCTGCTTTTGGGCTCCCTCCGGTGGTTGTAGGTGGTAATGCAGTTGCCCCAGAGTTGCAGTCCTGGTCAGGTGTATCTGCTGATTGCAGATCTGACTGGGGTATTTAGGCGTGCAGGATTCATTAGTCCTTGCCAGTTGTCAACTGTTGTTGGGAGGTGTAGGACCTCTGCCTTGTTCTTCCTGCCTTTCTGCCAAATCAGCAAAGATAAGTGTCTGGTTCTTTTTCCCTGTGGCACACATGCTGTGTGCTTCACAATTCAGTGCTATTCTTTGTGTTTTCTTGTCCAGCTTAGATTGTGTCAGTATTTTCTCAGTCTTGCTGGATTCTCTGGAGTGGCAGATATACATTCCATGTCTTTAGTTAGATTGTGGAACTTTTTGTATTATCTGCTGTGGATATTTTTGGAAGGGTTTTAATACTGACCGCCTAGTTATCTGTCCTATCCTTTCCTATTTAGCTAGAGTGGCCTCTTTTGCTAAATCCTGTTTTCTACCTGCGTGTGTCTACTCTTCTCCTACTCACAGTCATTATTAGTGGGGGGCTGCCTATCCTTTGGGGGTCTGCTCTGAGGCAAGATAGCATTCCCATTTCCATCTATAGGGGCATTTAGTCCTCCGGCTGTGTCGAGGTGTCTAGGGAGTGTTAGGCACACCCCACGGCTACTTCTAGTTGTGGTGTTAGTTCAGGATTGCGGTCAGTACAGGTACCACCGACTCCAGAGAAAGTTTCATGCGGCTCCAAGGTCACCAGATCATAACAGTACTGTCACAGTGTTTGTTAGCATGAAAATGATTGTGATCACAGTCAGGTGCATCCACCTGTTTACAGCTAACACGGGCAAGCTCACATTCAGTAAAATTAACCAAGTGTGGATCCCAAAGGACTTGTCTGTACCTTTGACTGAATAGAGAAGTATACCAGTCACACCCACCCATTGATATACTCCATTGCAGTTTGTTTGTTCTATTTGCCATTCCCAATGTTTTGGAGGCTCCCCAAATTAACAAAAAAAACAACAAAGCTGTTTTGCAGGGTACCAACACAGAGGTTGTTTTGCAGAGTACACCCACACAGGTTTTTTGCCAGAGTACCCCCATAGAGACTGGTGCAAAGTAAACACACAGAACCTAACACTGTCCCTCACTCGATTTGCATCCTGTCCTTGTGCTAATTAGAGCAGAATGGCAGCACCACCTGAGATCTGATGATTATACAGGCTGGGTCACGTGGTGCAAAGGCCAGTCACAGTCATGCCAATACTTGCCATGGCTGCGATAGCTCCGGAAGTGCCCACAGCCCAAAAGCTTATTGATTGGCTGTGCTATAACCTTTCAACAAATTTTATTTGGCATCTGAACACTAACAATACAACGGACTTCCAGAAAAAGTCAGTATTCAGTGTTCAGCACTAGTACAAACCCTGCATTTTACAGTTTGGGTTCACTGATCTCTACTCATTTCCATCAGATGATACTGACATTGATACTGATTGACAATGAGAAATACAACAAGAAGAGACAAAGCAAGAACTTGACTTGGCCTCAGAAAATCTTTTTGGATAATTTTAAAAAGATTGTGAATTAGATTGGATTGAAAAAAGATTGGAAGCTGAGGTCCTCTCCCACAACAATCGCGTACACATGGATGGTACAGTGAAACTGAATGTTCATTAAATCACTTAATTTTGCCTTCTTTTGTGAATTTCTATCTACAGATGACCATAAACAGCCTGTATCTGTCAATGAATACATGGAAAGAATCTATCATGTTATGGACAGTGGAAGAGATGTATATCACCACAAGGCACACTCATTTCCATCAGATGATACTGACATTTGATAGCGAGAAATACAAAAAAAGGGACAAAGAAAGAACTTGACTTGGCCTCAGCATAGATTTTTGGACGATTTGATGGCACTCTGCACCAAGCTGATAGGGCACGCTGCACTGGGCTGTTATGGCACTATTCACCAGGCTGTTAGGGCAAGCTGCACCAAGCTGTTAGGGCATTCTGCACCAGGCTGCTATGGCATTCTGCACCAGGCTGTTGTGGCACTCTGCACCAGACTGAAACTAAATCGCAATCCATGATCTAAGGGGTAACGTTTCTCCTTATGGAGAGTGACATACCAGCTGGCTTGTCAAGGTAAGGAGGCTTATTCGCCGTGCAATGCTCCTCTGGGAATTTAAATATGCAAATTGCCTCTGCTGAAAAAAAGAGGACTTAACTCTATAGCGCCACCTATTGGAAGTAGCGATCCTACAAGTCACAATCAACCCTTTAATGAGTCGTGCAATATGGCTTAGGATAAAAGCCAAATCAGTATCTCAATTCGCAGACACGGTGTTTCGGGCTGTTGGCCCTCGTCAGTGCGAAGCATGAGAACTGATTTGGCTAGGGGAGAGGCTCTGGAGTGGGGTCTAAAGGGTAACGTTTCTCCTTATGGAGAGTGACATACCAGCTGGCTTGTCAAGGTAAGGAGGCTTATTCGCCGTGCAATGCTCCTCTGGGAATTTAAATATGCAAATTGCCTCTGCTGAAAAAAAGAGGACTTAACTCTATAGCGCCACCTATTGGAAGTAGCGATCCTACAAGTCACAATCAACCCTTTAACGAGTCGTGCAATATGACTTAGGATAAAAGCCAAATCAGTATCTCAATTCGCAGACACGGTGTTTCGGGCTGTTGGCCCTCGTCAGTGCGAAGCATGAGAACTGATTTGGCTAGGTGAGAGGCTCTGGAGTGGGGTCTAAGGGGTAACGTTTCTCCTTATGGAGAGTGACATACCAGCTGGCTTGTCAAGGTAAGGAGGCTTATTCGCCGTGCAATAATCCTCCTCTCACCTAGCCAAATCAGTTCTCATGCTTCGCACTGACGAGGGCCAACAGCCCGAAACACCGTGTCTGCGAATTGAGATACTGATTTGGCTTTTATCCTAAGTCATATTGCACGACTCGTTAAAGGGTTGATTGTGACTTGTAGGATCGCTACTTCCAATAGGTGGCGCTATAGAGTTAAGTCCTCTTTTTTTCAGCAGAGGCAATTTGCATATTTTAAATCCATGATCTGGCATTCATACAGGCCAGGTCATGTATAACTCCATCTAATCACATCCATGCCAATAATTGGCATGGCTACAATGCTACGGAAGTGCTTATAGCCAAAAAGCTTGTTGATTGGCTGCGCTACAGCCTTTTAACAAACTTTATTCGGTAACGAACCCAAACAGTAAAATGGATTTCCGAAAAAAGTCTGTGTTTGGAGTTCGGCAACGGACACTAGGTGTCTAATAAGAACCCCAAACTTTACAATTAATGTTTGCTTATTCTTACTTCTCACACCCATTAACTAGAGTACCTTCACAACAGGCCTTTCTGGCTGGAGACTCTCGTGACCTGATACTGATGCTTCATATTTAGTTACTATGAATGTTGACATGTTCCCTGAAAAACACTACCATCTGCTAGATATACAATGTATAAAAATATATCAAAATCTTTATTATATATTTTAAATACAATTTGTAAGAACATATAACAACATGGACAAACCACTAGTGAAAAGCATAGGTCCTGGGTATACGATAAACCCCCAAAAAGGCCTTGAATGAACTGGCACTTCCAATATAATAACCAAACCTACAGATAAATAGAAGGTTATGTCACAAATTTTAAGAGAAATATTAAAGCTTTATTTAGAAAAATTCATTATTTTTTTTTTTTAAATATAAAAATGGTGAAAATAAAGGCAGACACAACACCTGCAGGACATATTGTCACTAATGCCCAAACACAGTTATAACAGTGATGAATACACACTACTACTTAAATAAAGAGTAGAAAAGACGATATAGCAAAATGTTTAAAATATTATATATTTATTGAAAATATGATTAAAATGATGTAAAATACTAAACAAGCTATAAGAGCCACACAAAAAAAGAACACACAGACAAAGAGACCTATGGACAATGCCAAAAGAATATTTATAAACCAGGTATGATTAAAGAATCAGTGCCACAATTAATGAGACTTACATGCACAACCCGATATGTAGTCAGCCTGACATGATGATTCTAAAAATGATGCTACTTATGTGCAAAACAATGCTAGAAAAAGTGCCGGCTAGCAAATGCTAATAAAGTGTCTGGTGCAACCTATAAACAAAAAGAACTGAATACACCCACATGTATGAACGGTGCTTATGCCAACTATAAATACAAATAAATGAATGGCAACTAAATAACAAAAGAGGCTACAAAAAAATCATATGTGCACAAAAAATACTAAGTCTGAATGAATATGTGTGCACAAAAAAAATAATGATGAGTCTGACAAGACAGACCTCTTATGTGAATAAATAATGAAAGCGCTAGTCATAGCAAACCATGTTCAAATAAATTACAAAATGCATGTAACCAGCTGATGATTGTTAATATAAAGTGCTGAGTGCTCAGTGCAGACACATAATGCACAAGTGTGCCAATACAAAAGGAGAGGATAACCGGTCTGGAAATCCTTACACCAATGTTACAATGCCACAGATCTGGTTGCTAAATGAAAGACCAGCGCAAAAAAAGGAAATGTGATCATACCTGAATGTAAGTGAATATGGACGGTCCCAAACTGCACGTGTGCTCTCACCCCGACAGCGCTGTTTCGCTAATGCTTCCTCTATGGGGGCGTAGCTTTACATGGCAAAAGGAAGTGTCTAAATACCGGAGGTAAAGTGAAACTATAAATTTCATTGGTGGGCAGAAGTGGGCGCTTCTCTGCTAGTGAAAGTCTAAGCCGAACTGTGAAAAATGACTTCCGGTCTCCGCGCTGGAACGCATGCTGAGACGCATGAAGGACCATCTGCGCAGGACGGGAAGTCAGGGCTGACTCATAGAATAGAAGCGCACCTCCTTTCAATGAAAGATACGGAACAAAAAAGACTGAAATAAAAAGGAAAAAATGAAAAGGGGGGCTCACTACATGTAAATGAAGTATGGACCAAAACAAAAACAATAAATAAATGAGTCAATGAATACAAGTGTGGGAAAAGTGACGTGAATTAAAGGGCCTAATATAAAATAAAATAAAAAAAAAATAAAAAAATAAAAAATAATAAATAAAGCGTGAACTAATACTAAGACTAAATAAATTAATAGTGAGATGTGTAAAAAATAACATTTTATAATGATAAGATAATAATAATTTAAGTGACCTGGTAGATACAATAATACAAACAATATAATATAAAAGATATATAAAGCACCAAAGATAAATATAAAATAAATTCATCATGTGCACACTTATATATAATCATACATGTCCATATGTTAATAGATCCAATACAATAAATGGTGAAAAAAATGAATAATAAAACAATGATATGAGACAAAAATATATATATACAGAAAAATAAATATAAATATGAAAAAATAAATAATTAATGACGAGAATGATGAAAAAAAATGATGATTCTTCAGACTGAGGAAAGTAATGTTCCGTTTTCTTCCAAGGAACCGCATGATGGCAATGAATATGCTATTGCGTAGACCAATGACAACTCCAAATAGACACTAAATCCAAATGAAAATAAAAAATAAAATTATGAGAAAAAACGAAAAATAAACAAAAAATATATATAAACACAAAATAAAACCACGTAAAAACATATATAAAAACAGGATATCTATTTTAATAGGAATATTGTGTTCTAAGACCCAGGATTTCAGAAATATATATATATCTAATATATAATTGCCTAGAATACTACTTCCTGCAATTTGTGCCAACTTCCGTGGCTTTGTCCGGAGCTAATGTCCGTAGCTAATGTCCGTAGCTAATGTCCGGAGCTAATGTCCGTAGCTAATGTCCGGAGCTAATGTCCGGAGATAAGTGACGTCACCAGTGTCCTACACCCAGGCAGAGCACAGGGGCCCCAGGCAGCATATGGGGCCCCAGGCAGAGCACAGTGGTCCCAGGCAGAGCACAGGGGCCCCAGGCAGCCTATGGGGCCCCAGGCAGAGCACAGTGGCCCCAGGCAGAGCACAGGGGCCCCAGGCAGCATATGGGGCCCCAGGCAGAGCACAGGGGCCCCAGGCAGCATATGGGGCCCCAGGCAGAGCACAGTGGCCCCAGGCAGAGCACACACCAAATCGGAGGCCGAGGGGCCCCGCCAACCAAATCGGAGGCCGAGGAGCCCCGCCCACCAAATCGAAGGCCGAGCGGCCCCGCCCACCAAAGCGGAGGCCGAGGGGCCCGGCCCCGCCCACCAAAGCGGAGGCCGAGGAGCCCCGACCACCACATCGGAGGCCGAGGGTCCCCGCCCACCAAATCGGAGGCCGAGGGACCCGCCCACCAAATCGGAGGCCGAGGGTCCCCGCCCACCAAATGGGAGGCCGAGGGTCCCCGCCCACCAAATGGGAGGCCGAGGGTCCCCGCCCACCAAATTGGAGGCCGAGGGTCCCCGCCCACCAAATCGGAGGCCGAGGGTCCCCGCCCACCAAATCGGAGGCCGAGGGTCCCCGCCCACCACATCGGAGGCCGAGGGTCCACACCATCCAAATCGGAGGCCGAGGGGCCCCACCCACCAAATCGGAGGCCGAGGGGCCCCACCCACCAAATCGGAGGCCGAGGGTCCCCGCCCACCAAATCGGAGGCCGAGGGTCCCCGACCACCAAATCGGAGGCCGAGGGTCCCCGCCCACCAAATTGGAGGCTGAGGGGCCCCACCAACCAAATCGGAAGCCGAAGAGCCCCGCCCACCAAATCGAAGGTCGAGGGGCCCCGCCCACGAAAGCGGAGGCCGAGGGTCCCCGCACACCAAATCGGAGGCAGAGGGACCCCGCCCACCAAATCAGAGGCCGAGGGGCCCCGCCCACCAAAGCGGAGGCCGAGGGTCCCCGACCACCAAATTGGAGGCCGAGGGTCCCTGCCCACCAAATCGGAGGCCGAGGGTCCCCGCCCACCAAATCGGAGGCCGAGAGTCCCTGCCCACCAAATCGAAGGCCCAGGGGCCCCGCCAACCAAATCGGAGGCCGAGGGGCTTCGCCAACCAAATCGGAGGCCGAGGAGCCCCGCCCACCAAATCGAAGTCCGAGCGGCCCCGCCCACCAAAGCGGAGGCCGAGGGGCCTGGCCCCGCCCACCAAAGCGGAGGCCGAGGGGCCCCGCCCACCACATCGGAGGCCGAGGGGCCCCGCCCACCAAATCAGAGGCCGAGGGGCCCCGCCCGCCAAATCGGAGGCCGAGGGTCCCCGCCCACCAAATCGGAGGCCGAGGGTCCCCGCCCACCAAATCGGAGGCCGAGGGGCCCCGCCCACCAAATCGGAGGCCGAGGGTCCCCGCCCACCAAATCGGAGGATAAGGGGCCCCGCCAACCAAATCGGAGGCCGAGGGGCCCAGCCAACCAAATCGGAGGCCGAGGAGCCCCGCCCAACAAATCGAAGGCCGAGCGGCCCCGCCCACCAAAGCGGAGGCCGAGGGGCCCAGCCCCGCCCACCAAAACGGAGGCCGTTGGGCCCCGACCACCAAATCGGAGGCCGAGGGTCCCCGCCTACCAAATCGGAGGCCGATGGTCCCCGCCCACCAAATCGGAGGCCGAGGGGCCCCACCCACCAAATCAGAGGCCGAGGGTCCCCGCCCATCAATTCGGAGGCCGAGGGGCCCCGCCAACCAAATCGGAGGCCGAGGGGCCCCGCCCACCAAATCGGAGGCCGAGGGTCCCCGCCCACCAAATCGGAGGCCGAGAGTCCCCGCCCACCAAATCGGAGGATAAGGGGCACCGCCAACCAAATCGGAGGCCGAGGGACCCCGCCAACCAAATCGGAGGCCGAGGGGCCCCGCCAACCAAATCGAAGGCCGTGGATCCCCGCCCAACAAATCGAAGGCCGAGGGTCCCCGCCCACCAAATTGGAGGCCGAGGGTCCCCGCCCACCAAATTGGAGGCCGAGGGTCCCCGCCCACCAAATTGGAGGCCGAGGGGCCCCACCAACCAAATTGGAGGCCGAAGGTCCACACCAACCAAATCGGAGGCCGAGGGGCCCCGCCCACCAAATCGAAGGCCGAGGGGCCCTGCCCACCAAAGCGGAGGCCGAGGGTCCCCGCACACCAAATCGGAGGCAGAGGGACCCCGCCCACCAAATCGGAGGCCGAGGGGCCCCGCCCACCAAAGCGGAGGCCGAGGGTCCCCGACCACCAAATCGGAGGCCGAGGGTCCCTGCCCACCAAATCGGAGGCCGAGGGTCCCCGCCCACCAAATCGGAGGCCGAGGGTCCACACCAACCAAATCGGAGGCCGAGGGGCCCCGCCCACCAAATTGAAAGCCGAGGGGCCCTGCCCACCAAAGCGGAGGCCGAGGGTCCCCGCACACCAAATCGGAGGCAGAGGGACCCCGCCCACCAAAGCGGAGGCCGAGGGGCCCCGCCCACCAAAGCGGAGGCCGAGGGTCCCCGACCACCAAATCGGAGGCCGAGGGTCCCTGCCCACCAAATCGGAGGCCGAGGGTCCCCGCCCACCAAATCGGAGGCCGAGAGTCCCCGCCAACCAAATCGGAGGCCGAGGGGCCCCGCCAACCAAATTGGAGGCCGAGGTACCCCGCCAACCAAATAGGAGGCCGAGGAGCCCGGCCCACCAAATCGAAGGCCGAGCGGCCCCGCCCACCAAAGCAGAGGCCGAGGGGCCCAGCCCCGCCCACCAAAGCGGAAGCTGAGGGGCCCCGCCCACCACATCGGAGGCCGAGGGGCTCCGCCCACCAAATCGGAGGCCGAGGGTCCCCACCCACCAAATCAGAGGCTGAGGGTCCCCGCCCACCAAATCGGAGGCCGAGGGTCCCCGCCCACCAAAGCAGAGGCCGAGGGGCCCAGCCCCGCCCACCAAAGCGGAAGCTGAGGGGCCCCGCCCACCACATCGGAGGCCGAGGGGCTCCGCCCACCAAATCGGAGGCCGAGGGTCCCCACCCACCAAATCAGAGGCTGAGGGTCCCCGCCCACCAAATCGGAGGCCGAGGGTCCCCGCCCACCAAATTGGAGGCCGAGGGGCCCCACCAACCAAATTGGAGGCCGAGGGTCCCCGCCCACCAAATCGGAGGCCGAGGGTCCCCGACCACCAAATCGGAGGCCGAGGGTCCCCGCCCACCAAATCGGAGGCCGAGGGTCCCCGCCCACCAAATCGGAGGCCGAAGGTCCCCGCCCACCAAATTGGAGGCCGAGGGTCCCCGCCCACCAAATGGGAGGCCGAGGGGCCCCACCAACCAAATTGGAGGCCGAGGGGCCCCGCCCACCAAATCGGAGGCCGAGGGTCCCCGACCACCAAATCGGAGGCCGAGGGGCCCCGCCAACCAAATCGGAGGCCGAGGGGCCCCGCCCACCAAATCGGAGGCCGAGGGGACCCGCCCACCAAATCGGAGGCCGAGGGTCCCCGCCCACCAAATCGGAGGCCGAGGGGCCCCGCCAACCAAATCGGAGGCCGAGGGGCCCCGCCCACCAAATCGGAGGCCGAGGGTCCCCGCCCACCAAATCGGAGGCCGAGAGTCCCCGCCCACCAAATCGGAGGATAAGGGGCCCCGCCAACCAAATCAGAGGCCGAGGGGCCCCGCCAACCAAATCGAAGGCCGAGGAGCCACGCCCAACAAATCGAAGGCCGAGCGGCCCCGCCCACCAAAGCGGAGGCCAAGGGGCCCGGCCCCGCCCACCAAAGCGGAGGCCGAGGGGCCCCGACCACCACATCGGAGGCCGAGGGGCCCCGCCCACCAAATCGGAGGCAGAGGGGCCCCACCCACCAAATCGGAGGCCGAGGGTCCCCGCCCACCAAATCGGAGGCCGAGGGTCCCCGCCCACCAAATTGGAGGCCGAGGGTCCCCGCCCACCAAATCAGAGGCCGAGGGGCCCCGCCTACCAAATCGGAGGCCGAGGGTCCCCGCCCACCAAATCGGAGGCCGAGGGTCCCCGCCCACCAAATCGGAGGCCGAGGCGCCCCGCCTACCAAATTGGAGGCCAGGGGTCCCCGCCCACCAAATCGGAGGCCGAGGGGCCCCGCCCACCACATCGGAGGCCGATGGGCCCCGCCCACCAAATCGGAGGCCGAGGGTCCCCGCCCACCAAATCGGAAGCTGAGGGTCCCCGCCTACCAAATCGGAGGCCGAGGGTCCCCGCCCACCAAATCGGAGGCCGAGGGTCCACACCAACCAAATCGGAGGCCGAGGGGCCCCGCCCACAAAATCGAAGGCCGAGGGGCCCCGCCCACCAAAGCGGAGGCCGAGGGTCCCCGCACACCAAATTGGAGGCAGAGGGACCCCGCCCACCAAATCGGAGGCCGAGGGGACCCGCCCACCATATCGGAGGCTGAGGGTCCCCGCCCACCAAATCGGAGGCCGAGGGTCCCCGACCACCAAATCGGAGGCCGAGGGTCCCCGCCCACCAAATTGGAGGCCGAGGGGCCCCACCAACCAAATCGGAGGCCGAGGAGCCCCGCCCACCAAATCGAAGGTCGAAGGGCCCCGCCCACGAAAGCGGAGGCCGAGGGACCCCGCCCACCAAATCGGAGGCCGAGGGGCCCCGCCCACCAAAGCGGAGGCCGAGGGTCCCCGACCACCAAATCGGAGGCCGAGGGTCCCTGCCCACCAAATCGGAGGCCGAGGGTCCCCGCCCACCAAATCGGAGGCCGAGGGTCACCGCCCACCAAATCGGAGGCCGAGAGTCCCCGCCCACCAAATCGAAGGCCCAGGGGCCCCGCCAACCAAATCGGAGGCCGAGGGGCTTCGCCAACCAAATCGGAGGCCGAGGAGCCCCGCCCACCAAATCGAAGGCCGAGCGGCCCCGCCCACCAAAGCGGAGGCCGAGCGGCCCCGCCCACCAAATCAGAGGCCGAGAGTCCCCACCCACCAAATCGAAGGCCCAGGGGCCCCGCCAACCAAATCGGAGGCCGAGGGGCCCTGCCAACCAAATCGGAGGCCGAGGTACCCCGCCAACCAAATCGGAGGCCGAGGAGCCCCGCCCACCAAATCGAAGGCCGAGCGGCCCCGCCCACCAAAGCAGAGGCCGAGGGGCCCAGCCCCGCCCACCAAAGCGGAAGCTGAGGGGCCCCGCCCACCACATCGGAGGCCGAGGGGCCCCGCCCACCAAATCGGAGGCCGAGGGTCCCCACCCACCAAATCAGAGGCCGAGGGTCCCCGCCCACCAAATCGGAGGCCGAGGGTCCCCGCCCACCAAATTGGAGGCCGAGGGTCCCCGCCCACCAAATTGGAGGCCGAGGGGCCCCACCAACCAAATTGGAGGCCGAGGGGCCCCGCCCACCAAATCGGAGGCCGAGGGTCCCCGACCACCAAATCGGAGGCCGAGGGGCCCCGCCAACCAAATCGGAGGCCGAGGGGCCCCGCCCACCAAATCGGAGGCCGAGGGGCCCCGCCCACCAAATCGGAGGCCGAGGGTCCCCGCCCACCAAATCGGAGGCCGAGGGTCCCCGCCCACCAAAGCGGAGGCCGAGGGGCCCAGCCCCGCCCACAAAAGCAGAAGCCGAGGGGCCCCGCCCACCACATCGGAGGCCGAGGGGCCCCGCCCACCAATTCGGAGGCCGAGGGTCCCCACCCACCAAATCGGAGGCTGAGGGTCCCCACCCACCAAATCGGAGGCCGAGGGTCCCCGCCCACCAAATCGGAGGCCGAGGGTCCCAGCCCACCAAATTGGAGGCCGAGGGGCCCCACCAACCAAATTGGAGGCCGAGGGCCCCCGCCCACCAAATCGGAGGCCGAGGGTCCCTGCCCAACAAATCGGAGGCCGAGGGGCCCCGCCAACCAAATTGGAGGCCGAGGGGCCCCGCCAACCAAATTGGAGGCCGAGGGGCCCCGCCCACCAAATCGGAGGCCGAGGGGCCCCGCTCACCAAATCGGAGGCCGAGGGGCACCGCCAACCAAATCGGAGGCCGAGGGGCCCCGCCCACCAAATCGGAGGCCGAGGGTCCCCGCCCACCAAATCGGAGGCCGAGAGTCCCCGCCCACCAAATCGGAGGATAAGGGGCCCCGCCAACCAAATCGGAGGCCGAGGGGCCCCGCCAAAGAAATCGAAGGCCGAGGAGCCCCGCCCAACAAATCGAAGGCCGAGCGGCCCCGCCCACCAAAGCGGAGGCCGAGGGGCCCGGCCCCACCCACCAAAGCGGAGGCCGAGGGGCCCCGACCACCACATCGGAGGCCGAGGGGCCCCGCCCACCAAATCGGAGGCCGAGGGGCCCCGCCCACCAAATCGGAGGCCGAGGATCCCCGCCCACCAAATCGGAGGCCGAGGGTCCCCGCCCACCAAATTGGAGGCCGAGGGTCCCCGCCCACCAAATTGGAGGCCGAGGGGCCCCGCCTACCAAATCGGAGGCCGAGGGTCCACGCCCACCAAATCGGAGGCCGAGGGTCCCCGCCCACCAAATCGGAGGCCGAGGGGCCCCGCCCACCAAATCGGAGGCGAGGGGTCCTCGCCCACCAAATCGGAGGCCAAGGGGCCTCGCCCACCACATCGGAGGCCGATCGGCCCCGCCCACCAAATCGGGGGCCGAGGGTCCCCACCCACCAAATCGGAGGCTGAGGGTCCCCGCCCACCAAATCAAAGGCCGAGGGTCCCCGCCCACCAAATCGGAGGCCGAGGGTCCACACCAACCAAATCGGAGGCCGAGGGGCCCCGCCCACCAAATCGAAGGCCGAGGGGCCCCACCCACCACAGCGGAGGCCGAGGGTCCCCGCACACCAAATCGGAGGCCGAGGGTCCCTGCCCACCAAATTGGAGGCCGAGGGTCCCCGCACACCAAATCGGAGGCAGAGGGACCCCGCCCACCAAATCGGAGGCCGAGGGGCCCCGCCCACCAAAGCGGAGGCCGAGGGTCCCCGACCACCAAATCGGAGGCCGAGGGTCCCCGCCCACCAAATCGGAGGCCGAGAGTCCCCGCCCACCAAATCGGAGGCCGAGGGGCACCGCCAACCAAATCGGAGGCCGAGGGGCCCCGCCAACCGAATCGGAGGCCGAGGAGCCCCGCCCACCAAATCGAAGGCCGAGCGGCCCTGCCCACCAAAGCGGAGGCCGAGGGGCCCGGCCCCACCCACCAAAGCGGAGGCCGAGGGGCCCCGTTCACCACATCGGAGGCCGAGGGTCCCCGCCCACCAAATCGGAGGCCGAGGGTCCCCACCCACCAAATCGGAGGCCGAGGGGCCCCGCCCACCAAATCGGAGGCCGAGGGTCCCCGCCCACCAAATCAGAGGCCGAGGGGCCCCACCAACCAAATCGGAGGCCGAGGGGCCCCGCCCACCAAATCGGAGGCCGAGGGTCCCTGCCCACCAAATCTGAGGCCGAGGGGCCCCGCCAACCAAATCGGAGGCCAAGGGGCCCCGCCCACCAAATCGGAGGCCGAGGGTCCCTGCCCACCAAATCTGAGGCCGAGGGGCCCCGCCAACCAAATCGGAGGCCGAGGGGCCCCGTTCACCAAATCGGAGGCCGAGGGGCCCCGCCCACCAAATCAGAGGCCGAGGGTCCCCGCCCACCAAATCGGAGGATAAGGGGCCCCGCCCATCAAATCGGAGGCCGAGGGGCCCCACCAACCAAATCGGAGGCCGAGGAGCCCCGCCCACCAAATCGAAGGCCGAGCGGCCCCGCCCACCAAAGCGGAGGCAGAGGGACCCCGCCCACCAAATCGGAGGCCGTGGGGCCCCGCCAACCAAAGGGGAGGCCGAGGGTCCCCGCCCACCAAATCGGAGGCAGAGGGACCCCACCCACCAAATCGGAGGCCAAGGGGCCCCGCCCACCAAAGCGGAGGCCGAGGGTCCCCGCCCATTAAATCGGAGGCCGGTCCCCGCCCACCAAATCGGAGGCCGAGGGTCCCCACTCACCAAATCGGAGGACAAGGGGCCCCACCAACCAAATCGGAGGCCGAGGAACCCCGCCCACCAAAAGTAAGTGCGGCCCCAAAAGTAAGTGCGCCCCCGGGTGCAAAAGTAAGTGCGCCCCCGGGTGCAAAAGTAAGTGCGCCCCTGGGTGCAAAAGTAAGTGCGCCCCCGGGTGCAAAAGTGCGCCTCCGGGTGCAAAAGTAAGTGCGCCCCCGGGTGCAAAAGTAAGCGCACCCCCGGCCCCGGGTGCAAAAGTAAGCGCGCCCCCCAGTCCCGTGTGTGAAAAGTGCTGCTGTAAAGCTGGTAGCGCTGTTCAAGCACCAGGTATTTCCTTCAGGAAATGCCCATCTAATATATAATTGCCTAGAATACTACTTCCTGCAATTTGTGCCAACTTCCGTGGCTTTGTCCGGAGCTAATGTCCGGAGATAATGTCCGGAGCTAATGTCCGGAGATAATGTCCGGAGCTATTGTCCGGAGCTAATGTCCGGAGATAAGTGACGTCACCAGTGTCCTACACCCAGGCAGAGCACAGGGGCCCCAGGCAGCATATGGGGCCCCAGGCAGAGCACAGTGGTCCCAGGCAGAGCACAGGGGCCCCAGGCAGCCTATGGGGCCCCAGGCAGATCACAGGGGCCCCAGGCAGCATATGGGGCCCCAGGCAGAGCACAGTGGCCCCAGGCAGAGCACAGGGGCCCCAGGCAGAACATGGGGCCCCAGGCAGAGCACAGGGGCCCCAGGCAGAGCACAGGGGCCCCAGGTAGCATATGGGGCCCCAGGCAGAGCACAGGGGCCCCAGGCAGAGCACAGGGGCCCCAGGCAGCATATGGGGCCCCAGGCAGAGCACAGGGGCCCCAGGCAGCATATGGGGCCCCAGGCAGAGCACAGTGGCCCCAGGCAGAGCACAGGGGCCCCAGGCAGAATATGGGGCCCCAGGCAGAGCACAGGGGCCCCAGGCAGAGCACAGGGGCCCCAGGCAGCATATGGGGCCCCAGGCAGAGCACAGGGGCCCCAGGCAGCATATGGGGCCCCAGGCAGAGCACAGTGGCCCCAGGCAGCATATGGGGCCCCAGGCAGAGCACAGTGGCCCCAGGCAGCATATGGGGCCCCAGGCAGAGCACAGTGGCCCCAGGCAGCATATGGGGCCCCAGGCAGAGCACAGTGGCCCCAGGCAGAGCACAGGGGCCCCAGGCAGCATATGGGGCCCCAGGCAGAGCACAGTGGTCCCAGGCAGAGCACAGGGGCCCCAGGCAGCTTATGGGGCCCCAGGCAGAGCACAGTGGCCCCAGGCAGAACATGGGGCCCCAGGCAGAGCACAGTGGCCCCAGGCAGAGCACAGGGGCCCCAGGCAGAACATGGGGCCCCAGGCAGAGCACAGTGGTCCCAGGCAGAGCACAGGGGCCCCAGGCAGCCTATGGGGCCCCAGGCAGAGCACAGTGGCCCCAGGCAGAACATGGGGCCCCAGGCAGAGCACAGTGGCCCCAGGCAGAGCACAGGGGCCCCAGGCAGAACATGGGGCCCCAGGCAGAGCACAGTGGTCCCAGGCAGAGCACAGGGGCCCCAGGTAGCATATGGGGCCCCAGGCAGAGCACAGGGGCCCCAGGCAGAGCACAGGGGCCCCAGGCAGCATATGGGGCCCCAGGCAGAGCACAGGGGCCCCAGGCAGCATATGGGGCCCCAGGCAGAGCACAGTGGCCCCAGGCAGAGCACAGGGGCCCCAGGCAGAATATGGGGCCCCAGGCAGAGCACAGGGGCCCCAGGCAGAGCACAGGGGCCCCAGGCAGCATATGGGGCCCCAGGCAGAGCACAGGGGCCCCAGGCAGCATATGGGGCCCCAGGCAGAGCACAGTGGCCCCAGGCAGCATATGGGGCCCCAGGCAGAGCACAGTGGCCCCAGGCAGAGCACAGGGGCCCCAGGCAGCATATGGGGCCCCAGGCAGAGCACAGTGGTCCCAGGCAGAGCACAGGGGCCCCAGGCAGCTTATGGGGCCCCAGGCAGAGCACAGTGGCCCCAGGCAGAACATGGGGCCCCAGGCAGAGCACAGTGGCCCCAGGCAGAGCACAGGGGCCCCAGGCAGAACATGGGGCCCCAGGCAGAGCACAGTGGTCCCAGGCAGAGCACAGGGGCCCCAGGCAGCCTATGGGGCCCCAGGCAGAGCACAGTGGCCCCAGGCAGAACATGGGGCCCCAGGCAGAGCACAGGGGCCCCAGGCAGAGCACAGGGGCCCCAGGCAGCATATGGGGCCCCAGGCAGAGCACAGTGGTCCCAGGTAGAGCACAGGGGCCCCAGGCAGCCTATGGGGCCCCAGGCAGAGCACAGGGGCCCCAGGCAGCATATGGGGCCCCAGGCAGAGCACAGGGGCCCCAGGCAGCATATGGGGCCCCAGGCAGAGCACAGTGGCCCCAGGCAGAGCACAGGGGCCCCAGGCAGAACATGGGGCCCCAGGCAGAGCACAGGGGCCCCAGGCAGAGCACAGGGGCCCCAGGCAGCATATGGGGCCCCAGGCAGAGCACAGGGGGCCCAGGCAGCATATGGGGCCCCAGGCAGAGCACAGCGATATTTTGGACCACTGTGCGGTGTTTCAGACCCCCTGTGTGATGTCTGGGGCCCTGTTCTTAAGTATATTAAAGATTAAAGTAACGTATATTAAAGTATATTATAGATCAAATTTGACAGGTTTATGAGCACCATTGAGTGATATACTCAAGAATGACATAATTTTTCAACATTTTATGGTTTCAAACTGTAAACACTCAGAGTTTTTTTTACTTCAACCAGAAAACCTTAACGGTTCATAAAAAACTTGACTGTTCAGGATATGATAAAAGTCATAGTATTCTGAATCTTTAACTTATAAAGATACCTTTACATGGGGTGATTATTGGTTCCAGAGAGGCTTTCGGCCGATAATCGTACACATGGCTGGTGACAGGACAATACAATATAAACGTTCAAAGGTAAACACTGATAACATTAAAATCTAATATATAATTGCCTAGAATACTACTTCCGGCAATTTGTGCCAACTTCCGTGGCTTTGTCCGGAGATAATGTCCGGAGATAAGTGACGTCACCAGCGTCCTACACCCGCTCAGGGTGGACAAAGATATATGCCTTCGTGGTGCGCGGCACTTTTCTGATTGGTTGCCGCCTGCCGCGAGCGACCAATCAGAAATGTGCCGTACTGTCAAGAATTGTCAAGAGCTGGTGAGTGCAGCCATTTTTTGTTCTTTCTTACTATTATTTATTAATTGTATTATTCTTACATTTGAATAAATAAAGTATATATGGATTCTAGACTCCCGATTCTTTAGAATCGGGCTGCCATCTAGTTCATATATATATATATATATATATATATATATATATATATATATACATATATGCATATATATACAAGGAGACATAACTAATTATTATAGAAAAGCACTAAAGCCTAGATTCTCATTTAGGCCTTGGGGAGTTATGGTGCCTAATCTATAAATCCATCGGCTCTCTAATTGAGCCAAGGATTTCCCTAAGGCCGGGGACACACTTAACGTATAAAAAAACGGTCCGTTTTTCACGGCCGAGAATCGCACAAATGTTTCAAAAACAGTGATCCGTGTGCAGTGCGAGGATGCGATTTCCTCGCATCAAATGATCCGTGTGACATCCGTGTGACATCCGTATGGCATCCGTATGCCGAGATTTTCTCGCAAGCTTGCAAAACCGACATCTAATGGGTTTATGTGCTCAAATGTTCGGGAAAACATATATACAGTATATATATATATATATATATATATATATATATGTCATTGAGACACATATATATATATATATATATATATATATATTCTGTATTTATATTTCATTCAGCGCGATATCTGTGAAAAGCCGGTAATTCAATTGCCGGCTTTGCATTTCTCCTGCACAAACCCGACAGTATATGAGACATGGTTTACATACAGTAAACCATCTCATATCCCCCTTTTTTTTGCATATTACACACTACTAATGTTAGTAGTGTGTATGTGCAAAATTTGGCCGCTGTAGCTGCTCAAATAAAGGGTTAAATGGCGGAAAAAATTGGCGTGGGCTCCCGCGCAATTTTCTCCGCCAGAATGGTAAAGCCAGTGACTGAGGGCAGATATTAATAGCCAGGAGAGGGTCCATGGTTATTGCCCCCCCCCCCGTGGCTACAAACATCTGCCCCGAGCCACCCCAGAAAAGGCACATCTGGAAGATGCGCCTATTCTGGCACTTGGCCACTCTCTTCCCACTCCCTGTAGCGGTGGGCTGTGGGGTAATGAAGGGTTAATGCCACCTTGCTATTGGAAGGTGACATTAAGCCAGATTAATAATGGAGAGGCGTCAATTATGTCACCTATCCATTATTAATCCAATTGTTGGAAAGGGTTAAAAAACACACACACATGATTAAAAAGTATTTTAATGAAATAAACACAGCGGTTGTTTTAATATTTTATTGCTCTCTCATTCCATTTTCAGACCCTCGCTTGGCAAAACAATAAACACACAAGATAGATACCCTCTCTGATGAACTGTCACGTCCCACGAAGTAATCCATCTGAAGGGGTTAACTAATATTACAGGCACGAGCTGCGATAAACCACTCACTCGTGCCTGTAATCCCCGGGGGGCTGAAAGGAAAGCAGTGATCTATACTTACATTCAGTCGCGGTGATGCGCCCCCTGGTGGATGTCCTCATATGACCTGGAGCGTGGGAAAAAGTTCCCAGGCTGCAGTTCATGAGAACATCCAGCAGGGGCGCATCACCGCGACTGAATGTAAGTATACACTCACCGGCCACTTTATTAGGTACACCATGCTAGTAACGGGTTGGACCCCCTTTTGCCTTCAGAACTGCCTCAATTCTTCGTGGCATAGATTCAACAAGGTGCTGGAAGCATTCCTCAGAGATTTTGGTCCATATTGACATGATGGCATCACACAGTTGCCGCAGATTTGTCGGCTGCACATCCCAAAGATGCTCCATACAAGGCAGGATGGATCCATGCTTTCATGTTGTTTACGCCAAATTCTGACCCTACCATCCGAATGTCGCAGCAGAAATCGAGACTCATCAGACCAAGCAACGTTTTTCCAATCTTCTACTGTCCAATTTCGATGAGCTTGTACAAATTGTAGCCTCAGTTTCCTGTTCTTAGCTGAAAGGAGTGGTACCCGGTGTGGTCTTCTGCTGCTGTAGCCCATCTGCCTCAAAGTTCGACGCACTGTGCGTTCAGAGATGCTCTTAGGCCTACCTTGGTTGTAACGGGTGGCGATTTGAGTCACTGTTGCCTTTCTATCAGCTCGAACCAGTCTGCCCATTCTCCTCTGACCTCTGGCATCAACAAGGCATTTCCGCCCACAGAACTGCCGCTCACTGGATTTTTTTTCTTTTTCGGACCATTCTCTGTAAACCCTAGAGATGGTTGTGCGTGAAAATCCCAGTAGATCAGCAGTTTCTGGAATACTCAGACCAGCCCTTCTGGCACCAACAACCATGCCACGTTCAAAGGCACTCAAATCACCTTTCTTCCCCATACTGATGCTCGGTTTGAACTGCAGGAGATTGTCTTGACCATTTCTACATGCCTAAATGCACTGAGTTGCCGCCATGTGATTGGCTGATTAGAAATTAAGTGTTAACAAGAAGTTGGACAGGTGTACCTAATAAAGTGGCCGGTGAGTGTAGATCACTGCTTTCCTTTCAGCACCCGGGGATTACAGGTACGAGGGAGTGGTTTATCGCAGCTCGTGCCTGTAATATTAGTTAACCCCTTCAGATGGATTACTTCGTGGGACGTGACAGTTCATCAGAGAGGGTATGTATATTGTGTGTTTATTGTTTTGCCAAGCGAGGGTCTGAAAATGGAATGAGAGAGCAATAAAATATTAAAACAACCGCTGTGTTTATTTCATTAAAATACTTCTTAATCATGTGTGTGTGTGTTTTTTAACCCTTTCATACAATTGGATTAATAATGGATAGGTGACATAATTGACGCCTCTCCATTATTAATCTGGCTTAATGTCACCTTACAATAGCAAGGTGGCATTAACCCTTCATTACCCCATATCCCACCGCTACAGGGAGTGGGAAGAGAGTGGCCAAGTGCCAGAATAGGCGCATCTTCCAGATGTGCCTTTTCTGGGGTGGCTGGGGGCAGATGTTTTTAGCCACGGGGGGGCCAATAACCATGGACCCTCTCCTGGCTATTAATATCTGCCCTCAGTCACTGGCTTTACCATTCTGGTGGAGAAAATTGCGCGGGAGCCCACGCCAATTTTTTCCGCCATTTAACCCTTTATTTGAGCAGCTACAGCGGCCAAATTTTGCACATACACACTACTAACATTAGTAGTGTGGAATATGCAAAACAAAATGGGGATATGAGATGGTTTACTGTATGAAAACCATGTCTCATATCCTGTCGGGTTTGTGAAGGAAAAATGCAAAGCCGGCAATTGAATTACCGGCTTTTCTATAGAACACCGCTGCGTATTTCTCGCAATGCGCACGCATGGTCCGTGTGTAATCTGATTTTTTCTCGCACCCATAGACTTTCATTGGCGAGTCTCGGCCGAGATACGCTGACAATCGCAGCCTGCTGCGAGTTCCCTCGGATCCGAAATACGGTGGAGAAAATATCGGATGATGGGAGCTGCACCATAGATTAACATTGGGCCGAGTGCTATGCGATTTTTTATCGCATAGCACTCGTCCGTATTACGGTCTAGTGTGACCCCGGCCTAAATCTCCACCTCTTATTCCTAAGAGAATCTGATCGATGGCTTTTATTTTTAACCCTCTGGGATTGCTATTGTGAAAGGCTTTAAAATGTCTGGGCAGGGTTTTTAAAGTATTTATATCATCAATGGTAACTGATTTCTCGATATCTCTCACATGTTCACGTGTGCGAATTTTTAGTTCCCTTGTGGTAAGGCCTATGTAGACCTTACCACAGGGACACTCGGCATGATAAATCACGCCCTTGGATGAACAGTTGAGAGTTTTTCTAATTTCGTATTCCCTGGTACCATTGAAGTTGCAAAAAGATTTGCTTTTAACCAAATTACCGCAGGCTTTGCAACTGCCGCACGGAACAAAGCCTTTAATGGAAGACACTGGTCTAACCGGCTGAGATCTAAAATGACTACGGACTAATAAATCCTTTAAATTGTTTGAACGTCTCGCAACCAAGGATGGTTGATCAGGTAGAATCTTTTTCAACATAGGATCCGTTTGGAGCACATTCCAATGCCTTTTCAAAATAGAAGACACCTCATTCCACTGTTTGTTGTAGTCCATTATCATTCTAATTGGTTGTTTTTTCTCAATTTGCTTTTCTCTCTGGGCATACAGTAATTCCTCCCGTGGTCTAGAGAAGGCTCTTGTAAAGCCCCTTTTTATTTGTCTTTTGCTATATCCCCTCTCTTCAAAACGTCGAGAGAGATCGGATGCTTGATAACCATAACTCCCCAAGGCCTAAATGAGAATCTAGGCTTTAGTGCTTTTCTCTAATAATTATTTATGTCTCCTTGTATATATATATGCATATATGTATATACTGTATATATGAATATATATATATATATTTCTGAAATCCTGGGTCTTAGAACACAATATTCCTATTAAAATAGATATCCTGTTTTTATATATGTTTTTACGTGGTTTTATTTTGTGTTTAAATATATTTTTTGTTTATTTTTCGTTTTTTCTCATAATTTTATTTTTTATTTTCATTTGGATTTAGTGTCTATTTGGAGTTGTCATTGGTCTACGCAATAGCATATTCATTGCCATCATGCGGTTCCTTGGAAGAAAACGGAACATTACTTTCCTCAGTCTGAAGAATCATCATTTTTTTTCATCATTCTCGTCATTAATTATTTATTTTTTCATATTTATATTTATTTTTCTGTATATATATATTTTTGTCTCATATCATTGTTTTATTATTCATTTTTTTCACCATTTATTGTATTGGATCTATTAACATATGGACATGTATGATTATATATAAGTGTGCACATGATGAATTTATTTTATATTTATCTTTGGTGCTTTATATATCTTTTATATTATATTGTTTGTATTATTGTATCTACCAGGTCACTTAAATTATTATTATCTTATCATTATAAAATGTTATTTTTTACACATCTCACTATTAATTTATTTAGTCTTAGTATTAGTTCACGCTTTATTTATTATTTTTTATTTTTTTATTTTTTTATTTTTTTTGTATTTTATTTTATATTAGGCCCTTTAATTCACGTCACTTTTCCCACACTTGTATTCATTGACTCATTTATTTATTGTTTTTGTTTTGGTCCATACTTCATTTACATGTAGTGAGCCCCCCTTTTCATTTTTTCCTTTTTATTTCAGTCTTTTTTGTTCCGTATCTTTCATTGAAGGGAGGTGCGCTTCTATTCTATGAGTCAGCCCTGACTTCCCGTCCTGCGCAGATGGTCCTTCATGCGTCTCAGCATGCGTTCCAGCGCGGAGACCGGAAGTCATTTTTCACAGTTCGGCTTAGACTTTCACTAGCAGAGAAGCGCCCACTTCTGCCCACCAATGAAATTTATAGTTTCACTTTACCTCCGGTATTTAGACACTTCCTTTTGCCATGTAAAGCTACGCCCCCATAGAGGAAGCATTAGCGAAACAGCGCTGTCGGGGTGAGAGCACACGTGCAGTTTGGGACCGTCCATATTCACTTACATTCAGGTATGATCACATTTCCTTTTTTTGCGCTGGTTTTTCATTTAGCAACCAGATCTGTGGCATTGTAACATTGGTGTAAGGATTTCCAGACCGGTTATCCTCTCCTTTTGTATTGGCACACTTGTGCATTATGTGTCTGCACTGAGCACTCAGCACTTTATATTAACAATCATCAGCTGGTTACATGCATTTTGTAATTTATTTGAACATGGTTTGCTATGACTAGCGCTTTCATTATTTATTCACATAAGAGGTCTGTCTTGTCAGACTCATCATTATTTTTTTTGTGCACACATATTCATTCAGACTTAGTATTTTGTGTGCACATATGATTTTTCATAGCCTCTTTTGTTATTTAGTTGCCATTCATTTATTTGTATTTATAGTTGGCATAAGCACCGTTCATACATGTGGGTGTATTCAGTTCTTTTTGTTTATAGGTTGCACCAGACACTTTATTAGCATTTGCTAGCCGGCACTTTTTCTAGCATTGTTTTGCACATAAGTAGCATCATTTTTAGAATCATCATGTCAGGCTGACTACATATCGGGTTGTGCATGTAAGTCTCATTAATTGTGGCACTGATTCTTTAATCATACCTGGTTTATAAATATTCTTTTGGCATTGTCCATAGGTCTCTTTGCCTGTGTGTTCTTTTTCTGTGTGGCTCTTATAGCTTGTTTAGTATTTTACATCATTTTAATCATATTTTCAATAAATATATAATATTTTAAACATTTTGCTATATCGTCTTTTCTACTCTTTATTTAAGTAGTAGTGTGTATTGATCATTGTATTTGACGTTTTTGCAAAAAAAAATTTTTTACAAGACAGTGTTGAATAATTACAGTTATAACAGTACCTATGATTTTATAACAATAACATATGCTTTAAATAAATCTTTCCAAATTTACATATGTCTCCACTAGTGTTGAGCGATACCTTCCGATATTCGAAAGTATCGGTATCGGATTGGATCGGCCGATACCGGCAAAATATCGGATCTCGCCGATACCCGATACCAATACAAGTCAATGGGACACAAATATCGGAAGGTATCCTGGATGGTTACCAGGGTCTGAAGGAGAGGAAACTCTCCTTCAGGCCCTGGGATCCATATTCATGTAAAAAATAAAGATTAAAAATAAAAAATATGGATATACTCACCCCACCGGCGGACCCTGGACCTTAGCGGTTTAACCGGCAGCCTCCGTTCCTAAGAATGCAGAGTGAAGGACCTTCGATGACGTCGCTGCTTGTGATTGGTCACGTGACCGCTCATGTGACCGCTCACGCGACCAATCACAAGCCGTGACATCATCGCAGGCCCTACACTCACTGCATTCTTAGGAACGGAGGCTGCCGGTTACACCGCTAAGGTCCAGGGTCCGCCGAAGGGGTGAGTATATCCATATTTTTTATTTTTATTCTTTATTTTTTACATGAATATGGATCCCAGGGCCTGAAGGAGAGTCACCTCTCCTCCAGACCCTGGGAACCATACACTGGGAACTTCCGATTCAGATTTCTGATATCACAAAAATATCGGAAGTCGATATCGGAATTCCGATACAGCAAATATCGGTCGATACCCGATACTTGCGGTATCGGAATGCTCAACACTAGTCTCCACTTATTAATATTCAGCCTATGTATAGCCAATGCTCAATAAAGTCTTTACTTAGCCCAGTGCTATTACATTGAATTCATATTAAAGAAATATCACAGAGAGTATTTTTTTCATCTGGTTATAAAGAAACCTAGGACACAGAAGTGCTTGTGCAATGCTAAAGTGCATAATGCTAATATGGAGTATTATATCATTGGCAGAATGTAAAGGTAAAAGGTAGTGCTAAAGAATGTATTGCTGATATAAAGTATTCAAATGCTAAATAGAATGCGGGCATTTAAGCAAGTAAAAATGATAGAGTCATAGGTGAAGTCCGGGCCTCGACGCGCATTTCACGTTTATGCTTCTTCCTGGGGGGTCTCAATAATGGCTAAAGTGCCTGCAATACACACTGGATAGAACACTGGAGCATAGATGTAAAAACCATAATATCCTACATTGATGTAATGAATATCGGGGGAACGAAGACACGCCGCTGAAACGCAAGTAGGGGAAGTGGCACCATCACATGGTGAGGTAAGATATGTTTATTATATTCATTACATCAATGTAGGATATCATGGTTTTCTAATCTATGCTCCAGTGTTCTATCCAATGTGTATTGCAGGCACTTTAGCCATAATTTTGAGGGTTATGGGAATATAGTCAATACACTATATGATTTTTTTCTAGTCTCTGGATGCAAGTTTTATTTATTTTGGTACTTATTTGTGTATTTTCAATCTTTTGACTATGTTGTTTATTAGCATTACATCTTACTTTTGCCAGCCATCTGGTGGTGCCACTCACTTTCCTTGCACTATATTGGCACTTTTTTAACATTGTTTGTCTTTTAAATTATTTCTAATCAAATATTGTAATTTTATTGCTCATCTTACGCCTCGTATATGCTCTCCACATTGTGTATGTTGATGTCCCATGGGACCTGGCTCAATCCCGAAGCGCATTTCGCTTTAGCATTTTCAATAGGGATGCCCTATTGAAAAAGCTACTTTATATGCAGTGTTGTGATTGAGCCAGGTCCTGTGGGACATCAACCTACTCACATGAGCTCAGCTGCATCAAAAAGCAATTCTTCAAACTTGGATATCACCTCTGGTGCCATCACAAAAGTTATCCATTTATTTATTTTAAAAAACTATCCTTTTTGTTTCAAAGGGAGTAGGTAGATCTGTCCATCCTCAAAGAACTTGGAGTGGAACAATTCTTTAACACACAGGAGAGTCCCATAGCACACTTCCAGAACACATCTTCCAGAACACAAAGGGTTTTGTACCCCTTGTTTTCATATTTTATAAACCTCAATAAATGCAAGTTGTTGTTTTTTTTAAGTTTAATTTTATTTTGAATTTAAAGAAATAATTTATTATATTAGTGTTATGTTCAGCTATGTAAATTGTTTTTGTTTTCCTTAGGTTGTTGCAAAAATTGGGCAGCAATGTGGCTTAGGGGCTAGCAATGTTGATTTGCAATGCTGGTGTCCTGGATTTAAATCCTACAAAAAGAAAAAGGTTTCCTCCAAAGAAAGACAAGCAAGATACACCCACAAGACACATCCAAAATGTTACCTTTTATTATACAATCAAAGAAACGACAAGAAAAAAAAAATATATATTTAAAATAGCAAAAAAAGAAATTTCCAATTTAGCCTACGACAAGCTGAAAAGCTGGAAATGATTCCTCCCATTTAACGTCCAAAGCTGTGTACTGTTAATCACGTGAATCCCCACACTAATATTAAACATGCAATAAACGTAACACGAAAAAATTAAATAATATATATAAATACCTCTAAGTTGTGTGGAGCACATGTAAAGGTCATATAAAAGAGGGGTCTCTGGTATTGACCAGCTTCCTCAGACTCAAGGTCTCCTCCCACATTCCAAAGATGCTGATAGGAAACTTGTGAGTTCCAATGAGGTAGGCAATGGTAATGTCTGTAAAGAGCTGTGGAATATGATGGCGCTATATAAGCTGGCATAATAAATAAAATTGCAAGAAAGTTTACTAATTAGCCTAATTTGCAATGGGAGTTGAATAATTTTGATTGCAACTGTGCAGTATAAAAACAGAGGAGGCAATCACTTAGTCATGTCTATAGGAATCCTGCTAAGATATCTTTGAAAAGTTATTTACAATAAACCAGAAATTATCTTCCTAGAGGGCTTCTATAATATTTTATGATGATAACAAAGAACACCTGCATTCCAAATGGAATTAGCCACATCTCAAATTCTAGCTAGGTGCTCTTAAGGATGGAGTTTTGCAAGGAACACTTAGGGTATGTGCACACGCTGCGGATTACTCTGTGGATTTTTCTGGACTGATTTTGGTAAATCTGCAGGAAATCAGCACTGCGGACTTCCTGCGGAATTACCGCGGATTTACTGCGATTTTTTTGCGGATTTTGTGCGGATTCCTATTATGGAGCGGGTGTAAACTGCTGCGGAATCCGCACAAAGATTTGACATGCTGCAGAATAAACAACGCAGCGTTTCCACACGTTTTTTTCCGCAGCATGTGCACTGTGGATTTTGTTTTCCATAGGTTTACATGGTACTGTAAACTCATGGAAAACTGCTGCAAAATCTGCAACGTGTGCACATACCCTAAAGCCCAATTTGCTTACTACTGAATTTATTTTTGTTTCAGCTGAAATGAACAGGTATTGGGATGTGCACCTGAGAAACAAAAAAAATTAATGTATATATTTATAAAGCCATTTTCCAGTTAAAGAAATAAAGATAAAGTTAGAAAAATCAATCTTATAGAAAACAGATGTGAAGCTCAAATGATGTAGAAGCATGGCAACAAATATAAAAAAGCATAGATTTTCCAGTTTCTATTGAAATATAAAGCATCTGCAATGCATCTTATGTTGGAGTGACTGTGTCGACTAGGACAGCTTGCTGATATGTGCTCAGTTCCTCTCTATAGCATTGTAGGACCTCTTCAGTTGAACTTCATTTCCAGACTCATTGCATTAGTGGATTATATAGATCATATTGAAATGAAATGTACGGGAATTTTTGTTGTTTTTTTTCTCTCTCTCTCATACTCACGTATTTTCCAAGCAGCCAGAAGCTTTTCAGTATTGCAATTTGCAGAAAATGTATTTGACACAAATCCAATTTTTACAGGGGGAAATTCGGCAAAGCCAGTGAATTCAAATCTCAAAGGGTAAGTTCATCTCTGTTTATTACTCATGTCTATTCATGTCCATAGCTCACATAATCGCTGCAACCAATCACTGAGCATAGCGAATGAATCATTACATGATCATTACATGAATAAAGTTGTTACTTCATCCACAAAAATATGTCAAGCAGGGAGCACATGTGTATCAATCAATAAGTACTATATTTTGCATCTTCATGGGCACACAGCGACTCAAAAAACATTTACATTGCTTTATATTTTTGTATATTTGTCTATTGTACACAAAATTATGTGGTTCCCGGTACCCGTTCTTCTGCTGCTGAATGAGGCAGTTGTTGTGTGGCAGTAGATTTGTTCCAATGTCTCAGAATTAGTTTGGGCTTTCTGAGTTAGAAAATGTATTACATTGCATTGTATACTGATGACTCATAAATGTGCTTTGCTGCCATCTACTGGCTAATGTGGATATGAAAGTTAAGTGATTATTCTCACAACAAGCTGCCATAGAAACGGCTGGGAGGAGCCTCCCAGCTCAGGACTCACACACTTTCCAGGTAACTTCCAGTTTTGGGCCCTTCAAGCTGCCTGAGGGAGCAAACACTACTGCCCCATCATAGTTTTCCATGCGAGTTCATGCTGAGGGGACATCTTTCTCCACATAATGTCCTCCACAAGGGAGTGAAGCCTCATCCTATCAGGAGAGATAAAACTGCACATGTGCTCTACTGCATGCTGGTTATCCTGTTTGCTTCTAGCCCAGGACCAGATCCATGGAGCTGCCATGCTACTGACATTGCTTAACCTACCCCCTGCAAAAGGGAACAGTAGGCTCAAAACTGTGAGTACTTCCACACTTTAGTGTGTTTCCACAGATAGCCAATCTGTGAAGGTCCCTCCATCAGTGTAATATTTCTTGGACTGCACATAGCCCTTCCTCTAATAGCAAGTGAAGAGAACTCCGCTCCAGTTGCCCTGAGAGGCTATAACCTCGTTTATCTTATGAAGAGAGAATCATTACTTTCATATGCACAATATGCTGTGAACTTTGACTTTAAGAGAGAGGCTGTACTCGTTACCGCTTTCAGTAAAATTGTTATGTTTACAAGTTCACCAGTGTGTCTGACTGCTTGAGATTGCAAAAACACCACGGACGCTCCAAAACCTGCACCAAAACGCTACAGGAGTGCCCCAGGGGGTCCTATACCATCCACAAGTACCACCTCCCACTACTGACCATAGTTGTGGACACGAGGGAAGTGTTGAGGGGTCCCGCAACCCACTTCAGCTACCATGACATCATTATCTGCTGCCAGTGGGACTACAGGTGCATCCACAAAATTATAATATCATCAAAAAGTTAATTTATTTCAGTTCTTCAATACAAAAAGTGAAACTGATAGATAGTCATTACAAACAGAGTGATCTATTTCAAGTGTTTATTTCTGTTAATGTTGATGATTATGGCTTACAGCCAATGAAAACCCAAAAGGCATTATCTCAGTAAATTAGAATACATTATAACACCAGCTTGAAAAAATGATTTTAAAATCCGAAATATTGGCTTACTGAAATGTATATTCAGTAAATGCAATCGATACTTAGTTGAGGCTCCTTTGGCATCAATTACTGCATCAATGCGGCATCACATGGAAGCAATCAGCCTGTGGCAGTGCTGAGGTGTTATAGAAGCCCAGGTTGCCTTGATAGCAGCCTTCAGTTCATTTGCAGTGTTGCGTCTGGTGCCTCTCATCTTCCTATTGACAATACCCCATAGATTCTCATAGGTGCACTAAAATATCCTTGTAGACAGCTTGCCCTGACTTTGGTCTTGATAAAACACACTGTACTTACACCAGCAGATGACATAGCTCCCCAAACCATCACTGATTGTGCAAACTTCACACTAGACCTCAAGCAGCTTGGATTGTCTGTCTCTCCACTCTTCCTCCAAACTCTGGGACCTTGATTTCCAAGGTCTAGTGTGAAGTATTCACAATCAATGACGGTATCGAGAGCCATGTCATCTGCTGGTCAGCACAGACATCTACCAGGAAATTTTAGAGCACTTTATGCTTCCCTCTGCTGACATTCTTTTTGGAGATGGAAATGTGATTCTCCAGCAGGACTTGGCACCTGTCCACACATCTAAAAGTACCAATTCCTGGTTTAAAAACAACACTATTACTGTGCTAGATTGGCCAGCAAACTCACCTGACCTTAACCCTATGGGGTATTGTCAGGAGGAAGATGAAAGACACCAGACCAAACAATGAAGACAAGGTGAAGGCTGCTATCAAACCAACCTGGTCTTTCATAACATCTCAGCAGTGCCACAGACTGATCGCTTCCATGCCATGCCGCATTGATGCAGTAATTGATGCAAAAGGAGCCCCGACCTAGTATTGAGTTGATTTACTGAACATACATTTCAGTTGGCCAACATTTCGGATTTTAAGATCATTTTTTCAAGCTGGTGTTATAATGTATTCTAATTTACTGAGATAATGCCTTTTGTAATGACTCTATCTAATATTTCAGTTTCACTTTTTGTTTTGAAGAACTGAAACAAATTAACTTTTTGATGATATTCTAATTTTATGAGATGCACCTCTACATGCCAAAGCTGGCCCTTCTGCATATTCTGGCGCCGCCCCAGTGGCCCACCACCATTATATACACAGGTGCTTCTCACAAAAATAGAATATCATCAAAAAGTTAATTTATTTCAGTTCTTAAATACAAAAAGTGAAACTTATATAGATTCATTACAAACAGAGTGATCTATTTCAAGTGTTTATTTCTGTTAATATTGATGATTATGTCTTACAGCCAATGAAAACCCAAAAGTCGTTATCTCAGTAAATTAAAATAACTAACAAAAAACACCTGCAAAGGCTTCCTAAGCATTTAAAAAGGTCCGTTAGTCTGCTTCAGTAGGCTCCACAATCATAGGGAAGACTGCTGACTTGACAGATGTCCAGAAGGCAGTCATTGACACACTCCACGAGAAGGGTAAGTCACCAAAGGCCATTGCTAAAGAAGCAGGCTGTTCACAAAGTGCTGTATCCAAGCATGTTAATGGAAAGTTGAGTGGATGGAAAAAGTGTGGTAGAAAAAGAAGCACAAGCAACCGGGATAACCGAAACCTTGAAAGGATTGTTAACAAAAGGCAATTCAAAAATTTGTGGAAGATTCACAAGGAGTGGACTGCAGCTGGAGTCATTGCTTCAAGAGCCACCACACACAGACATATCCATGACATGGGCTACAAGTGTCGCATTGTGTCAAGCCACTCGTGACCAATAGACAATGCCAGAAGCGTCTTAACTGGGCCAAGGAGAAAAGGAACTGGGCTGTTGCTCAGTGGTCTAAGGTATTGTTTTCAGATTAAAGTAAATTTTGCATTTCATTTGGAAACCAAGGTCCTAGACTCTGGAGGAAGAGTGGAGAGGCACACAATCCAAGCTGCTTGAGGTCTAGTGTGCGGTTTCCACAATAAGTTTGGGGAGCCATGTCCTCTGCTGGTGTAGGTCCACTGTGTTTTATCAAGACCAAAGTCAGTGCAGCTGTCTACCAGATAATTTTAGAGCACTTTATACTTCCCTCTGCCGACAAGCTTTTTGGAGTTTGAAATTTCATACTCCAACGGGACTTAGCGCCTGCCCACACTGCCAAAAGTACCAATACCTGGTTTAAAAACAGCAGAATCAATGTGCTTGATTGGCCATCAAACTCACCTGAGCTTAACCCCATAGAGAATCTATGAGGTATTGTCAAGAGAAAGATGAGAAACACCAGACGCAATAATGCAGACAAGCTGAAGGCTGCTATCAAAGCAATTTGGACTTCCATAACACCTCAGCAGTGCCACAGGCTGATCGCCTTCATGCCACACTGCATTGATGTATTAATTGATGCAAAAGGAACCCCGTCCAAGTCTTGAGTACATTAACTGAATATATATTTCAGTAGGCCAACATTTCGGATTGTAAAATCATTTTTCAAGCTGGTGTTATAAAAGTATTCTTATTTACTGAGATAATGCATTTTGGGTTTTCATTGGCTGTAAGTCATAATCATCAACATTAACAGAAATAAACATTTGAAATAGATCACTCTGCTTGTAATGACTTTATATCA
The DNA here is from genome assembly GCF_051348905.1 of Ranitomeya variabilis. Lineage (NCBI taxonomy): Eukaryota > Metazoa > Chordata > Amphibia > Anura > Dendrobatidae > Ranitomeya > Ranitomeya variabilis. Next base: position 150,767,014 of record NC_135233.1, on the reverse strand, counting down.
TATATGAGTTTCACTTTTTGTCTTGAAGAACTGAAACAAATTAACTTTTTGATGATATTCTAATTTTGTGAGAAGCACCTGTACATATTTCGTTTTGGTAATTTAATTTTTTTTTTTCGAAGAGTCTTAACTTTTTTATTTTTTGTTGCTGTAGCTGTGTGAAAACTTGTTTTTTTCCAAGATAAGTTGTGGGGTTTAACAACACCATTAATTTTACCATACGATTGTCACGATTTTTCCTATCAGTGTGTCTGGACGCAGTGAATCGCAGTTCTGCCATCCAACCTAGGACAGGGGTGTCCTGAGCTGTCAGTGTCTTGAGTGCCAGTTTAGCCATCCAATCAAGACCAGAGTGTGCCGGGCTTCATCTACAGTGGGTACGGAAAGTATTCAGACCCCTTTAATTTTTTCACTCTTTGTTTCATTGCAGCTATTTGGTAAATTAAAAAAAGTTCATTTTTTTCTCACTAATGTACAATCTGCACCCCATCTCGACTAAAACAAAACAGAAATGTAGAAATTTTTGCAAATTTATTAAAAAAGAAAAACTGAAATATCATATTCTGACCCTTTTTCTCAGTATTGAGTAGAATCACCCTTTTGAGCTAGTACAGCCATGAGTCTTCTTGGGAATGATGCAACAAGTTTTTCACACCTGGATTTGGGGATCCTCTGCCATTCTTCCTTGCAGATCCTCTGGTTGGATGGTGAACATTGGTGGACAGCCATTTTCAGGTCTCTCCAGAGAGGCTCAATTGGGTTTAGGTCAGGGCTCTGTCTGGGTCAGTCAAGTATGGTCACAGAGTTGTCCTGAAGCCGCTCCTTTGTTATTTCAGCTGTGTGCGTAGGGTCATTGTCTTGTTTGGAGGTGTACTTTCGGCCAAGTCTGAGGTCCAAAGCACTTTGAAGGAGGTTTTAGTAACATAGTAACATATTTAGCAAGGCTGAAGAAAGACATTTGTCCATACAGTTCAGCCTATATTCCGTCAGAATAAATCCCCAGATCTTCATCCTTTTAAAGAACCTAATAACTGCAAAATACAATATTGTTATGCTCCAGGAAGATATCCAGGCCTCTCTTGAACCCTTCGACTAAGTTCGCCATCATCACTACCTCAGGCAAAGAATACCAGATTTTCATGGCCCTAACAGTAAAGAATCATCTTCTATTTTGGTGGAAAAACCTTCTCTCCTCCAGACGCAGAGAATGCCCTTTGTGACCATCACATTCCTTGGTATAAACAGATCCTAGGAGAGATATTTGTATTGTCAACTTATATACTTATACAAGGTTATTAGATCAGCCCCTCAGTCATCTTTTTTCTAGACTAAATAATTATAATTTTGCTAATCTCTCTGGGTATTGTAGCAACCCCATCCCCTTTATTAATTTTGTTGTGCCCTTTGTACTCGCTCTAGTTCCATTATATCCTTCCTGAGCACTGGTGCCCAAAACTGTACACAGCACTCCATGTGCGGTCTAACCAGGGATTTGTACAGAGGCAGTATAATGTTCTCATCATGTGTATCCAGACCTCTTTTAATGCACCCCATGATCCTGTTTGCCTTGACAGCCACTGCCTGGCGCTGGCTGCTGCAGGTAAGTTTATCATTAACTAGGATCCCCAAGTCCTTCTCCATGTCAGATTTACCCAGTGGTTTCCCGTTCTGTGTGTAATGGTGATATTGATTCCTTCTTCCCATGTGGATAACCTTACATTTATCATTGTTAAACCGCATCTGCCACCTTTCAGCCCCAGCTTCCAACTTATCCAGATCCATCTGTAGCAGAATTCTATCTTCTCTTGTATTGACTGCTTTACATAGTTTTGTATCATCTGCAAATATCAATATTTTACTGTGTAAACCTTCTACCAGATCTTTAATAAATATGTTGAAGAGAACAGGTCCCATCCCAACACAGACCCCTGAAGTACCCCACTGTTCACAGCGACCCAATTAGAGAATATACCATTTATAACCACCCTCTGCTTTCCATCACTAAGCCAGTTACTTACCCATTTACCCACATTTTCCCCCAGACCCAGCATTCTCATTTTGTGTACAAACCTCTTGTGTGGCACGGTATCAAACGCTTTGGAAAAATCAAGATATACCACGTCCAATGACTCACCTTGGTCCAGTCTATAGCTTACCACTTCGTAAAAACTTATTAGATTGGTTTGCCATAAACCCATGCTGATATGGAGTTCAACAGTTATTTTAATTGAGATAATCCAGAATAACATCCCTCAGAAACCCTTCAAATATTTTACCAACAAAAGAGGTTAGACTTACTGGCCTATAATTTCCAGGTTCACTTTTTTAGAGCCTTTTTGAATATTGGTACCAAATTTGGTATGCGCCATTCCTGTTGAACAGACCCTAAATATGAGAAATAATGGCTTGTCTATTACTAGTGTTGAGCGATACCGTCCGATACTTGAAAGTATCGGTATCGGATAGTATCGGCCGATACCCGAAAAGTATCGGATATCGCCGATACCGATACCCGATACCAATACAAGTCAATGGGACACCAAGTATCGGAAGGTATCCTGATGGTTCCCAGGGTCTGAAGGAGAGGAAACTCTCCTTCAGGCCCTGGGATCCATATTACTGTGTAAAATAAAGAATTAAAATAAAAAATATTGATATACTCACCTCTCCGGAGGCCCCTGGAAATCACCGCTGGTAACCGGCAGCCTTCTTTGCTTAAAATGAGCGCGTTTAGGGCCTTCCATGACGTCACGGCTTCTGATTGTTCGCGTGCCGCTCATGTGACCGCCACGCGACCAATCACAAGCCGCGACGTCATTCTCAGGTCCTAAATTCCTAGAATGAGGAGTTTAGGGCCTGAAAATGACGTCACGGCTTGTGATTGGTCGCGTGGCGGTTACATGAGCAGCACGCAACCAATCAGAAGCCGTGACGTCATGGAAGGCCCTAAACGCGCTCATTTTAAGCAAAGAAGGCTGCCGGTTACCAGCGGTGATGTCCAGGGGCCTCCGGAGAGGTGAGTATATCAATATTTTTTATTTTAATTCTTTATTTTACACAGTAATATGGATCCGATACCGATTCCCGATACCACAAAAGTATCGGATCTCGGTATTGGAATTCCGATACCGCAAGTATCGGCCGATACCCGATACTTGCGGTATCAGAATGCTCAACACTATCTATTACATTACTCAGTTCTCTTAGTACTCATGGGTGTATGCCATCTGGACCCAGAGATTTATCTATTTTAATCTTATTTAGCTGGTTTCTCACCTCTTCTTGGGTTAAATTAGTGACCCTTAATAGGGTTTTCTTTGTCTCTCGGCACTTCATCTAGCATTTCATTTTCCACCGTGAATACCATGGAGAAGGTGTTTAATATATTAGCTTTTTCTTTGTCATCTACAACCATTTTTTCCTCACAATTTTTTAAGGGGCCTACACTTTCACTTATGATTCTTTTACTATTAATATAGTTGAAGAACAGTTTGGGGTTAGTTTTACTCTCCTTAGCAATGTGCTTCTCTGTTTCCTTTTTGACAGCTTTAATTAGTTTTTTAGATAAAGGATTTTTCTCCCTATAGTTTTTTAGAACTTCAACGGTTCCATCCTGCTTTAGTAGTTTAAATGCTTTCTTTTTACTGTTAATTGCCCCTCTTACTCCTTTGTTTAGCCACATCGAGTTTTTCCTATTTCTTGTTCTTTTATTCCCATAAGGTATAAACCGCTTACAGTGCCTATTTAGGATGTTCTTAAACATTTCCCATTTATTATCTGTATTCTTATTTCTGAGGACATTGTCCCAGTCAACCAGATTAAGGGTATTTCTAGACTGGTCAAACTTTGCCATCCTAAAGTTCAGTGTTTTTGTGACTCCTTGACAAGTCCCCCTAGCGAAAAACAAGTGAAACTGTAAAATATTGTGGTTGCTATTTCCTAGATGCCCGATGACCTGCAGATTTGTTATTCTGTCAGGTCTATTAGATAGTATTAAGTCTGAAAGTGCTGCTCATCCAGTTGGATTCTGCACCAATTGTGAAAAATAATTTTTCTTGGTTATTAGCAGAAACCTGTTGCCTTTATGGGTTTCTCAGGTCTCTGTTTCCCAGTTAATATCCGGGTAGTTAAAGTCCCCCATAACAAGGACTTCATTATGGGTTGCAGCTTCATCTATCTGCATTAGTAGTAGACTTTCCATGATTTCTGTTATATTTGGGGGTTTATAACAGATCCCAATGAGAATTTTGTTACTAGTTTTCCCTCCATGTAGTTCTACCCACATGGACTCGACATGGTGGGCTCCCAAGATGTGTGGGCCAGATGGTATAAGCCGATGAATAAGTGGAGGACACAGTGTTTTGAAGTCTTTACCTGGTTTACTTGTGGTAGTAGTCCACAGTTCAGGGTACCAAGCACAGGTGGTGATGAAGCCTGGCCGGCATAGCGGCAATAGGGGATCTTGTCATGGTTCTCAATGGCAAGAGACCGTAGTAAAGCATACAAAAGGACTAGCTCTTGGAAGATGGGAACTCGAGCTGACTGTGAGCTAAACCTACCGCACAACTAACAGTGGCCGGGTAGCGTGCCTACGTTTTATCCCTAGACGCCCAGCGCCAGCCGGAGGACTGACTGACCCTAGCAGAGGAAAATACAGACCTGGCTTACCTCTAGAGAAATTTTCCCCAAAAGGCAGACAGTAGCCCCCACATATATTGTCGGTGATTTTAGAGGAAAATGACATACGAAGTATGAAGATAGGTTTAGCAAATTGAGGTCCGCTTACAGGATAGTAGAAAGACAGAAAAGGGAACTTCCCAGTCATCTGAAAACCCTTTCAAAACACCATCCTGAAATTACTTTAAGACTCTAATATCAACTCATGACACCAGAGTGGCAATTTCAGCTCACAAGAGCTTCCAGCCTCAGAAATATTCAAAAACAGAGAACTGGAACAAAAATGCAAAACAATCTTAGGACTACAAGTCCAACTTAGCTGATAGTAGTCTAGGAGCAGGAACATGCAACAGAAAGGCTTCTGGTAACATTGTTGGCCGGCATAGAAATGACTGAGGAGCAAGGCTAAATAGAAACTCCCACATCCTGATGGAAACAGGTGAACAGAGGAGATGAAGCACACAAGTTCAGTACCACCAGTAACCACCGGGGGAGCCCAGAAACCAAATTCACAACAGTACCCCCCGCTCAAGGAGGGGGCACCGAACCCTCACCAGAACCACCAGGGCGATCAGGATGAGCCCTATGAAAGGCACGGACCAAATCGGAGGCATGAACATCAGAGGCTGTCACCCAAGAATTATCCTCCTGACCGAAGCCCTTCCACTTGACCAAATACTGAAGTCTCCGTCTGGAAACACGGGAGTCCAAGATCTTCTCGACAACGTACTCCAACTCACCCTCAACCAACACCGGAGCAGGAGGCTCAACGGAAGGCACAACCGGTACCTCATACCTGCGCAACAATGACCGATGGAAGACATTATGAATAGAAAAAGATGCAGGGAGGTCCAAACGAAAGGACACAGGGTTAAGAATCTCCAATATCTTGTACGGGCCGATGAACCGAGGCTTAAACTTAGGAGAAGAAACCTTCATAGGGACAAAACGAGAAGACAACCACACCAAGTCCCCAACCTTTATTCGAGCAAACAAATCAGTAAGCAGTGGCAAAGGATACTGATATTTAACCGTGATTTTATTCAAAAGCCGATAATCAATACACGGCCTCAAAGAGCCATCTTTTTTAGATACAAAGAAAAAACCGGCTCCTAAGGGAGATGACGAAGGACGAATATGTCCCTTTTCCAGGGACTCCTTAATATATTCCCGCATAGCAGCATGTTCAGGCACAGATAGATTAAATAAACGACCCTTTGGAAACTTACTGCCCGGAATCAGATCTATAGTACAATCGCAATCTCTGTGCGGAGGTAGTGAACCAAGTTTAGGCTCCTCAAAAACGTCACGATAATCAGATAAAAATTCCGGAATCTCAGAGGGAATAGATGACGAAATGGAAACCAAAGGTACGTCCCCATGAGTCCCCTGACATCCCCAGCTTAACACAGACATTGCTTTCCAGTCGAGGACTGGGTTATGAGATTGCAGCCATGGCAATCCAAGCACCAACACATCATGTAGATTATACAACACAAGGAAGCGAATAATCTCCTGGTGATCCGGATTAATACGCATAGTTACTTGTGTCCAGTATTGTGGTTTATTACTAGCCAATGGCGTGGAGTCAATACCCTTCAGAGGTATAGGAACTTCCAGAGGCTCTAAATTAAACCCACAGCGTTTGGCAAAGGACCAATCCATAAGACTCAAAGCGGCGCCAGAGTCGACATAGGCGTCCGCGGTAATAGACGATAAAGAGCAAATCAGGGTCACAGATAGAATAAACTTAGACTGTAAAGTGCCAATTGAAACAGACTTATCAACCTTCTTAGTACGTTTAGAGCATGCTGATATAACATGAGTTGAATCACCACAATAGAAGCATAACCCATTTTTTCGCCTAAAATTCTGTCGTTCGCTTCTGGACAGAATTCTATCACATTGCATAATCTCTGGCGCCTTCTCAGTAGACACCGCCAAATGGTGCACAGGTTTGCGCTCCCGCAAACGCCGATCAATCTGAATAGCCATTGTCATGGACTCATTCAGACCTGTAGGCACAGGGAACCCCACCATAACATCTTTAATGGCATCAGAGAGACCCTCTCTGAAATTCGCCGCCAGGGCGCACTCATTCCACTGAGTAAGCACAGACCACTTACGAAATTTTTGGCAGTATATTTCAACCTCATCTTGCCCTTGAGACAGGGCCATCAAGGCTTTTTCAGCCTGAATCTCCAAATGAGGTTCCTCATAAAGCAACCCCAAAGCCAGGAAAAACGCATCCACATTGAGCAACGCAGGATCCCCTGGTGCCAAAGCAAATGCCCAATCCTGAGGGTCGCCCCGGAGCAAGGAAATTACAATCCTGACCTGCTGTGCAGGATCTCCAGCGGAGCGAGATCTCAGAGACAAAAATAATTTACAATTATGTTTGAAATTCTGGAAGCGAGATCTATCCCCGGAGAAAAATTCAGGTACAGGAATTCTAGGTTCAGATATAGGAGCATGAATTACAAAATCCTGTAAACTTTGAACCTTCATAGCGAGATTATCCAAACCAATAGCTAAACTCTGAGGATCCATTTTAATCAGGTGAAATCAGAACCCTTCAAGGATTAGAAGGAGAGAGAGACGAAGGCTGCAGTAAGCAGAGATGCAGGTGAATCAACTAATGAACAAACTCAGAAAAAAAAAAAAATTCTCTGCAGACTTCTTTTCTCTCCTTTCTTCTGCCAATTATTTTAACTCTCGGCCGGCCAAACTGTCATGGTTCTCAATGGCAAGAGACCGTAGTAAAGCATACAAAAGGACTAGCTCTTGGAAGATGGGAACTCGAGCTGACTGTGAGCTAAACCTACCGCACAACTAACAGTGGCCGGGTAGCGTGCCTACGTTTTATCCCTAGACGCCCAGCGCCAGCCGAAGGACTGACTGACCCTAGCAGAGGAAAATACAGACCTGGCTTACCTCTAGAGAAATTTTCCCCAAAAGGCAGACAGTAGCCCCCACATATATTGTCGGTGATTTTAGAGGAAAATGACATACGAAGTATGAAGATAGGTTTAGCAAATTGAGGTCCGCTTACTAGATAGTAGAAAGACAGAAAAGGGAACTTCCCAGTCAGCTGAAAACCCTTTCAAAACACCATCCTGAAATTACTTCAAGACTCTAATATCAACTCATGACACCAGAGTGGCAATTTCAGCTCACAAGAGCTTCCAGCCTCAGAAATATTCAAAAACAGAGAACTGGAACAAAAATGCAAAACAATCTTAGGACTACAAGTCCAACTTAGCTGATAGTAGTCTAGGAGCAGGAACATGCAACAGAAAGGCTTCTGGTAACATTGTTGGCCGGCATAGAAATGACTGAGGAGCAAGGCTAAATAGAAACTCCCACATCCTGATGGAAACAGGTGAACAGAGGAGATGAAGCACACAAGTTCCGTACCACCAGTAACCACCGGGGGAGCCCAGAAACCAAATTCACAACAGGATCTCTCTCCCAGGTGAGGTCCATAAGCCTTTCCTCCTTGCGCTGTTATATGAGGTCCCTGCTGCCTGAAGCTTACTGGCAAAGTCCTCTTTTCTCCTGTCCTGGGACAGGTACCTGCATGGTGGACAGCTTGAGCTGTTTTACAGGGTCTCTATCATGATCCAGGCTATCCAGATGTTGCTTTGCCTCAGGTGTGGTGCAGGCAAATGGCATACAGCTCAACGCCCTCCGGTTCTGCTCTGTGTCTTAGAGTCACACAAAAGCCTCCGGCTCCCGGTACCCGGCGTCCATGCTTCGGGTCTGAGGGTGACCGATCACAGTTCCCCTCTGAGCCCTTTCCACTCCTGTGCTCCTTCCCTCAATGCTCCACTGCAATTCCACCCTTCAGGTTTTCTCTCCTTTCCAGAGGTTGCAGCTCAATCCTGGCTGCCAGCCCCACTGTCTGCTCTCTCAGACTTCCTTCTCTGTTCAGTGTCTCTCAGCAACTGCCTAACTCCTCCTCCAGGCCAGAACACATATAGCTGGGGGACACTCCCCTAAATCCGGATTCAGAGGTCCCCCTTCAGGCATGGATTCAGAATGTGGTGCATGTGTGTGGTTGCCTCCAAGCGTGATATCACCCTCCCCAAAGGGAAGGCAACATCACTGTAACAACCGGTCCCCTTGTGTGTTACACTGTCTTGGGTCTTCTTTGCCGCACCTCATATCCTTCATCAGTATATTTTCTGGCTTCATGCTCAAGTCTAATGTTTTCATCCAGGATATCTCTATACTTGGCCGCATTCATGTTTCCTTCATTGACAACCAGTCATCCTGTCCATGCAACTGAAAAATACCCCCATAGCATGATGCTGCCACCATCATGTTTCACTATTCGGGTTGTTATGGGCAGGTGATGAGCAGTGCCTGGTTTTATTCACACATACCACTTAGAATTATCACCAAAAAGGTCTATCTTTGTCTCATCAGAGCAGAGAATCTTATTTCTCATAATCTGAGAATCCTTTGTGTGTTTTTTAGCAAACTCTATGCTGGCTTTCATATGTCTTGCATTGAGGAGACAATACAAAAGATCTAACCCTGACACACTCCAAAAACGTGAAGACAGAACTGTTGCTTTCAAAGTTTTTTTAATATAACTTGTTCTTGTGCAAAAGAGAATGGTTTCCAACATTTCGGCTGACGCACGAGCCTTTGTTAGGAAGACATTCTTATGATAGTTATATCGTATGTAGGTCCTGGGCTCTCAGATTTCCCTATGGAAGTCTTTCAAAAGTGGTCTTGATTGGCCAGCAGAATGGATGCGAACTCTGCTTCAGGAAAATGGCCATCTCCATCTGCGCACGCGCGGCATCCCGCGGCCATTTTCCTGAAGCCCCGGGCAGCAGAGCGCTCCATCTGCGCATGCGCGGCCACAGGAAGATGGCCGCCCCCACCGATCACCAGGGGAATAGCGCAGATCGCGCTCTTTTCCCTCCCCTGTGCAGTGGATTCTGGACTTGGGCATGCGCAAACCACAACGCCACCAACGGAAAAATAAGCAAGATCTGGGGGAAGACACCACGCCCATCTGACCAGACCAGCCTGATTGACAGGCGAAAACGGCTACTTTGGTAACGTATTTCGGCAGCATAGGTGGGGAATCGGGGTCCACAAAATACACTATTGTAATGCACAGCTCAGGCCCTATTTAACAGTATTTTTATCTCATACGGAAAAAATGGGGTGACAGGTTCCCTTTAAACTGTTACCTGACTACACATTTGTCTCACCCCTCTGTCTATGACAGAACCCTCCTGGCTTTTGATGTTAGACCTCTTGACTACCTAGCCTCACAGTTTGTCCATGAGTAGTCACTAGAGTCACAATTACATTCTGAAAAATGAGAAAAAATATACAAGTGGAGTGAAATGACAATAAAAGTATACATTTTTTTTTTTTTACCCTTCCCTTGCCTCAATAATATTTTTTTAAGTCAGATAAGCCCTTTAAAAAGTGATGCCAGAAGTGTTTTGTCAGCTGCGTTATTGTGCTGTAAGTTGATTTCTGCCAGGCAAGCACATGACACTTGGATTAGTGGTTTAGGTCAAGATATCTGTGGATAACTGAAAACTTCCACTATTTGCTATCCAGTAGTAGCAATGCACCTTATGTGTGCTCCAAGTAATAATATGCCATATCACTGTTATCTAACAATGCAACAGCTGCACAGGCATATGCAGAAACTTCTCTGCTTCAGTAATTGTCTCTAGCCGCTTTGTTTTATCCTTCTTTGATGACCTTTTCTCCGAGACACAAGTTGCCTTTGGGCTTGTTCCAGTTTTAGCTTATTTGTTTATCATTGTTAACATGTTCTTTCTTTGAATGGTGTGTGTTAGACCTCAATTACTTAAATATTGAATGCCCTTCATTTTAGCTAATCCATCTTAGAAATAACTTTCATCGTGATTTTTACTGCTTTACTATGTAAAATGCATTGTATTACCTTCTTTGAGCTTGTAAATGCCATGTGTATTTTGTATAGAAAGCGACCTCTGTTTTACACAATCAGAAACTTAATACTGCATTTAACTTTATGAAAAACTCAATACTAAGAATAATTTCTTTTAGTCACTAAAGCAAGTTCTACCTTGGTACGTAGTAAATCTATTCTATTGTTCTTTGTAGAGTAATTTTATATTGGAGAAAGAATGATAATAATTAGTGATGAGCGAGCAGTAAACTGCTCAGTTGTTCGGTACTCGAAACGAGGTTGTCAGACTGCTTGGGTGCTCGACTCGAGTGCCAAGCATAATGTACGTCTAACGAGCTAACAAGCATTTTTTCTGGGACACTTGTACTTGACGGGCAGGACAGGTGAAGCGGGTGCACAATTGTCCAGATAGTGCTTTGTAAGGAATGAGAGAGGAGAGAAAAGAAGGAAAGGAGAGAGAGAAGAGAAAGAAAGTTTTTAGCAGCTTCAGTGCTGCGGCTCAGATTAAAGTTAGACACTCAGGCACCATGCGATACTAGGCACTGCTCGGTACTGGATCGAGCACCAAAATGGTCAATCGAGTATTGAACAGTGGCGAGCATTCTCGCCCATCTCTACTTGTAATGTTCTTCTATGAGATCACCTGAAAAAAAAAGAAAAATAAGCTGTTACATTTTCGGTTTGGTGAGTTCATTATGAAGGAATGCTAAATACCTTCTGGAGCACAATTTTGCATGGAATAAATTGTAGACACTATGCCCCTGAGGTGATAAAACAGCAGAAACCTCCACAAAATATCACATTTTGAAATTACCCTCCTCAATGAATTCTTCTAGGGTTTTGATGAGCAGCAAGTTAAACAGGTGCTTAGTTGAATTTTATAAGATTGGGCTGTGAGAATTAAAACATACATTTTTTACACTTAAATATTTATTTTGACCCAAATTTTTCATTTTCACATGGCATAGTCAGTGAAACTTGACAATAAAACACGTTGCTAAATTTCTCCTGAATGTTGAAATACCCAACATATGGTCATAAGCTACTGTTTGAGAACATGGCAGGACTTTGACACTAAGGAGTACTATTTAACTTTTCGATCACAATTTTGGTTGGTTTAGATTGCAAGTGCCCTGTAGCATTTGCAATGCCACTAAAGTGGCAAAAAACCCCACAGATTAGCACACTTTGGAAGCTTCAGCCCTCATGGAATTCATCTAGGGGTTTGATGTGCATCTTGAATCCACAGGGGATTCATAGAATTTTATAAAATAGGGCTGGAAAAGTACTCACATTTTCTTCACTAAAATAATTATTTTGCCACAAATTTTTTATTTTCACATGGGGTAACAAGAGCAAGTGGGCAATAAAAATTGTTATGCAACTTCTTATGAAAGCGGAAAAAAACAAAATTAGGTTGTAAACTACCATTTGAGTCATAGGGCTTAGAAGATAAGTAGCTCTATCTCTGTCTTTTGGGGCACAATTTTGTCTGGAAAAGAGAAGTGAAAATTTGAACCTATAGGTGATTCACATTCTTTTCATGTCCCAGTGTTATAAAAAAAAAAAATTTCCCACTAAAATACAGCAACAATAATAATCTTTATGTATATAACGCTAACAAATTCTGCAGCGCTTTACAATTTAACACTTTATATGCAAGTCATAAGTAAAAATGTTAAAGATAATACAATAATTGAAGAAAAATAATAATGACCCTGACCGTAAGAGCTTGCAATTTGCAATATATATCTGTATCTCCACATTTTTTATTTAGCAGCATGCAGTGGGAGAATATGGATCCCATCATTTGTAATGCAATTTATCCTGAGTACATCCAATGTGGTTAGAAATTATTGAAAAGCTGAAAATGCAAGGAGCGCCATTTTGAAGTGCATATTTTGCTGGAATAGTTTATGGATTCTTCATCACATTTGCAAAGTCCCTAATGTCACATTTTCAGAGCCTCTGAGGTGACCCCATTTTACAAATTACACTCCTCAATTAATTAATTTTACTTCACATCATTTCCTGAACGTTCAATTCACTTACGGTAATTTATACCATTGGGACATACAAATAAAAAATTACACTAAAATCTTATTTGATCTCCAAAGTATTCATTTTTAAAAAGGTTAATAGGTGAAAATGAAATGGAAGGAAGGAGATCTATTTGACTTTTGGAATGAAAATTTTCCTAGAATAATTTGCAGATGCCTTTTACAGGGTCCATAATGCACCAGAAGAGCACATATCCCTCCCTCTAGTGACCCTACTTTGGGAATTACATTTACAAGTAGGTTGACTATTGTACACAGACAGATGTTTTTTCGGAAATTAGGACGAGTGAGAAATGCAAGTATGCCAGCATAGTGCCCCATGCAATATGCCCAGCTTTTGCTTCTGGAGACTCACACATCATAAATTCCTAATTGAGCTCTTCCTGCAACCATAATGAAAAACATGTGGTTTAGGCACAGTGGGGCTCAGAAGATACATTTTGATTTAGCAGAGTAGATTTCATTGGATTTTGGGGGGCAGGAGGTACCAAGCCATTTTTCCAGAGCCTTTGAGCTATCAGTAAAGTGGAACTCCCTATTTTTTCCTTGACAAATGATGGATTTGAGTGGGGCTTGTTTGTGAGGGGTTTGAACTATGTTTTTATTAGTATTACTTTGGGGTGTTTCCATCTAAATCTCTGAAATATGTGATTCAGAGAGAACCCCTGACAAAACTTTTCACTGGTAAAAGGGAAATGGAGTCACTTTGGACTCTATATAACTTCTGTTGTGGTAGTTTCCCTCTATTTAGAGGTGATCAAAAGCATGATCAACTGTGGTGGGCTTCATGCATTTGTCTTAGTACGCCTCGCCTTTGCGACATACATTTTGAAGCCATTAGTTCCAAATACATTTATCTTAGTCTCATTACTCCACAGTATAGAGTTCTAATAGTCTCATATTTTTCAGCATGGGCCATGGCAAATGCATTTTGTGCATGGGCCTTAGGACAGGCTTCCTTCGTGACCAACCCACCTGCATGCCATTCCTCTATAATGTAAGCCATATTGCATCACGGGCAGCACTCACCCCGATTTGGATTTCTTTAGCTAACAACAGTGAACTTGCATATCGATTTTCTTTAAAGGGAACCTGTCACCTGAATTTGGCGGGACCAGTTTTGGGTCATATGGGCGGGGTTTTCGGGTGTTTGATTCACCCTTTCCTTACCCGCTGGCTGCATGCTGGCCGCAATATTGAAGTTCATTCTCTGTCCTCCGGAGTACCTGCCAGCGCAAGGCAATATTGCCTTGCGCAGGCGTGTACTCCGGAGGACAGAGAATGAACTTCAATCCAATATTGCGGCCAGCATGCAGCCAGCGGGTAAGGAAAGGGTGAATCAAACACCCGAAAACCCCGCCCATATGACCCAAAACTGGTCCCGCCAAATTCAGGTGACAGGTTCCCTTTAACTTTATTTATTATAAGACGCTCCTGTTTAAGTGTTAACCTCCATGGACGGCCGGACATCTCTGTGAGATGGTTGCAGTTCCATCTTTGTTAAATTTTTGCATTACTTTTGCTACAGTACTCTGGCTGACAAGTTAGGCTACTTTCACACTGGCGTTAACTGCATTCCGTCACAATGCGCCATTTTGCTGAGAAAACGCATCCTGCAAAAGCGTTTGCAGGATGTGTTTTTTCACCATTGATTAACATTAAGCGACGCATTGTGACGGATTGCCACACGTCGCACCCGTCATGCGACGGTTGCGCCGTGCTGTGGCGGACCGTCGGGAGCAAAAAACGTTACATGTAACGTTTTTTGCTCCCGACGGTCCGCTTTTTCCGACCGCGCATGCGCGGCCGGAACTCCGCCCCCACCTTCCCGCACTTCCCCGCACCTCACAATGGGGCAGCGGATGCGCTGGAAAAATGCATCCGCTGCACCCGTTGTGCGGTGGAGACAACGCTAGTGTGAAAGTAGCCTTAATCTTTGCTAATCTTGCAGGCTTCACCTTCCTTGCATAAAGAAATTATTTTTAAGAATGAGCAAGCATTGGAAGTCAATGGGAAATCCAAACATTTTTCCAGTAGACCCTACAAGGAGGTCTGAGAGGTGGTAAAGATGTTGAAATGGATGGAAAAAGTGCTGAATGGAAGAAGAATAGCATGAGGAAGACCCCTGGAAGGATCTCTGACTCCCAGATTGCAGTTTAGAACAATGGTGTCACACTTTTGCTCCATGTTATAGTTTGATAATAAAACATTCAAAGTCGACAAAGAATTGGAGTTCACCAAAAAAAATGTTAAACATTCTTTCCTGTATAATGACTTTTAAAAGCATTTAAAAATTAATAATTTAAGCAAACAAAAATTGATATATTAATTTAAAAAAATTGGAAATTTATGTGTGATTTATGAAAAAGCAAAAACTGCCAAAAATTTGATGGAAGAGGGACTCAGATACACCTGTATTAGACATAAAGGAGGGCCTCATACACATTCTATTCAAATTGTCATGTTGTGGTACTCCTAGACTCATAAAGGCTATGCACTATGTGCAAATAGAAAACCCAACAAAAAATATGGACCACAGAGCAATATATAATGCAAATCACAAGAATTTTTTATTTAGAAAGATACATTAAAATTGTATTAAAAATAATGTAAACATGAAAAAGGGGGAAAGATAATGACACGTCTAGTTGCCATGTCATGTAAAATATACACCATATATAATAAATAAATATAAAAGTCATGTAAAACTGTACACACATATATAAGATGCATGAAGCATACAAACTACAAAAATAGATGAAAAAAGAATATGTAAACAGACAAAAAATAAATTAGTTATATGCTATTTATAAATCTTCAATCCAATTTCTTCCTTCCTTGATGGAAAACAAGAAGGATTCCATTAGTTGATTAGGGAAGGCGCACCATGAAATATCCGACAGCAAAAGATTGAGACACCTGCAAATAAACTGTGAATAAAAAACAATAAAATTAATATTAAAACAGACACAACACATAAATCACAAGATCCAGCGAGTCTCAAGATGGGCCAGTTTCTTCTTACTGTCACCCCCTCATTTGTCTGACAAGATGCAATCAATACCACAAATCTTTAAGCGTTTACTATTGCAACCATGCAGTAGCTTAAAATGTCTGGCTATAGGCTTCAATAATTCTTCCGCCTCGCATTCAACAGCATTTTGAATGTCGCGGACATGTTCCCTCACCCTTACCCGCAATTGATGTGAGGTGAGGCCAACATAAATCAGACCGCATGGGCAGGTGGCATAGTAAATTGCATTCTCAGTATAGCAAGTAATATGATGTGTAATCAGGAATTCTTTCAGTCCATCACTAGATTTAAAAGAAAATGACCGTTCCAGATTTTTACATGCTGTACAATTTTTGCATGGAACGAACCCCCACTTACGGCCCTTTGAACCAAAAATACCTGCAGGTTCCTAGCCTTTATAATAGCTGTGGCTTAAAAGATCTTTTACATTTTTGTTCCTCTGATGTGTGATTGAAGAGACTTCAGAGATATGTTCAGCCAAGGTCAAGTTGGTGCAAAGGCTGCCAAAAATTGGAAGCAGAGTCATCCATACACCCTTCAAAGCACCAACTGTAGTACCTCATTCAAATATTGTGAATAAACTGTAGTTGTGGTACTCCCACACTCATAAAAGGTCTTCACACAGTGCAAAGCCTGCCAAAAATTACAAACAGTGTCATCCATACACCCTTAAAGGCATAAAATGGAATGCCTCATAAAAAATTAAGAAAGTGTACTTGTGGCACTTCTACACTCATAAAGGCTTTGCACATAGTGCAAAGCCAGGGAAAATTTTAAAGAAGGGTCATCTAATCATCTATAGACCCTTGAACTGGAGGGCCTCATTCAAATATTGAACAATAAAAACACTATATGTGCTCTTGTTATCTGGTGGTGTGGAAAAGTCGGGGGTTAACCAAGAGATTGTTCAGTATTAACAAAGTGAGCCTGTCAGCATAACTTCCCCCAGTGGTACTAAAAACCCGCTCAGACAAGAAGTTAGTGGCAGGGCGGCGCAATACCTCCAAGGCATAGAGAGACAACTCTAGCCAGGTGTCCAGCTTTGAGACAAAAAGGTCGCAGAGGTGTGAGTACGCTGGTTTAGTTGGCCAGGTATTGCTTGACTATCTTTAAAAACTTTTCCCTCCTTGTGAAAAATATTTGGTCATCAAGGCATAGATGCTGGGAGGGTGTCATGGAATTGGTCTAGGCCTTTGACAGTGTGCCCATGCCTCTGCTGTACGTGGTGTTTTGTCTCACTCACCTCTCCTCCTTGGTTGGGCAAGGAAGCTTGCCACATGCCACTAGCATTGTCTGATGGGAATTTTTTCAACATATTTTCCACAATGGCCTTCTAGCATAGCACCATTTTAGTAGATAAAAAGGAGTTGTAGCATAGGTCTAACAGGGTGAACAACCAGTACTCTTTTTGGCCAGGGTGAATGTAATGCAAAGTCATGGGAAAGGCAGCGGTACATAAAGTCAAAGCTTGTGTGGGCACTAGCCTCTGTTGCATTAGAAACCAGCTCCTGTTCTTCCTCCTCCTCAGCCTCCACCTCCTCATTATTAACCCATCCACACTAAGCAGATAAGATAAGGCTGGGTAATATCTCCCTGTCTCATGTCTTCCTCATCTCCATCTGTTATGCCTGCAAAGCCTCATGTTTAATTGTGAGCAGCAACTGTTTAAGTAGGCACAGAAGCGGGATCACCGAGCTGAGTTTGGCGTCATCACGTTCACTATCTTTGTGTGGTCCTCAAAGTTTTGGAGAACCACACATATGTCAGACATCCAAGCCCACTCAGTTGTTAGGTGCGGAGGCTGCCCAGAATACCAATGCTGTGTTGGAGCTGGTATTTGACAACTGGCATCTGCTGCAGCAATGTCAGAGCTGCAGCAGCTGTAGTCGTCTTGCGGAAATGGTTGCTGAAATAGCGTACCTTGACCAGAAGCTTTGGCAAATTAATTTGTATGTATAAACTCCTCCTCAAATGCCCTCAAGTATAAATTAACATAAACCAGTGTGCATTTTGCGCCCGTTGTGGTTCCATTATACTGCAAATAAAATTCTCCATTAAAAACAAAATAATTATGGTCCAGGACATATTCCAAAGAATACACCACTTTCTAACCACTTTCCCACCACTTTCAAGCCTTTGCCATGTGATATTCTGGTATAGAGAGCATTAACATCTAGCACTATCCAAATTATACTGTTTTCCCACTCAATATCCTTAACAAGGGACAATAAATGCCCAGAGTCCTTCAAATAAGCAGGTAGACTCAGTAGAAACTCTGGAGTTGTCTATCCAAATTTTCAGCCAGTACACTGGCAACGCTATTGCAACCAGTAATAATTGGGCACCCTGGTGGTTTTTGAGGGTTTTTATGAAGTTTGGGGAGAAAATAAAACAAGGTGTTGAGGGATTTGGAATATTGACATAATTTCTTTAATCTTTTGTTAAAATCCCATTTTCATATGCCCTTTGAATTAAATGATTGAATATAGGTTTAAACATAGGCAGGGGTCTTTGTCCAATGTACAAATGTTCCAAAATACTATTTGCTTCTACTATATAGTAATCAACATCCATAATAACAGTCCCCCCGTCCCTTATCTGTTTTCTTAATAATAATTTTATCATTATCTTTTAAGCTTTTTAAAGATTTTTTACACCTCCCATTTAAAAAAAGATCCCCTTTCCAGAATGCAATAGTCCTTATCCAAATCCCTAGGATCATTCAATACCATATCATAAAAAAGATTAATACATGGGCCTTTACTATCTATAGGATAAAAAAATGACTTTCTTTACTGTAGCGTGAATAGCACCATTGCAAAGATATTATGCTAGAATTTCACAGTCCTCTGATTCCAAGCCAGTCAAATCCTCTGGTTTATCCTTAACATTCCGTTTGTTGACTGACCGACTGTAATTTTCCTGATGAACTCATTCAGGTCCAAAAGGGTCTCAAACAAATTCATTTTAGCAGAAGGACAAAACGACAAACCCATCCCTAATAGTTCCATTTCATCCCAAGAAAGGCTGTGCTCAGAGATTTTGAAAATACCCAACCCACCATTTTAAGTTGTTCTTCATCAGGGATCACCACCCCCCATTTATTCCTTTAATTCCCTTGGCCTTTTTAGGAGCTCATTGACATGTTAAACTCTATGGATGATTAATCGAATACAGAAAACATTTTTGAACGTTTTCTTAGAGTTTTATATACCACCGCAATGTAACACTAAGCACATTAAACTGTATGGGTGACAATATAGTCAATTTTTTCACACCTCAAAAAAAGAATGTGGTCACATGTAGCAGCTATATATTTAGCAATGCACAACCTATAGTTTAATAAAAGAAGTGGAAGGATCTGTAAAAACAGATAGTATTAGCAGCACAACCTATAGTTGACGAAGCTAATCGGGCGAAACGCGCGTCGAAGTGCCCGGCAGCACGGCAACAGGAGATACCCACCCTCCACAGATCAACCATGGCTACAGGTATCACAGCTAATATGTGAAATCTAATATC
This sequence comes from Ranitomeya variabilis, assembly GCF_051348905.1. NCBI lineage: Eukaryota > Metazoa > Chordata > Amphibia > Anura > Dendrobatidae > Ranitomeya > Ranitomeya variabilis. The sequence continues at coordinate 150,747,786 of NC_135233.1, read as the reverse complement.
TATTAGTCTTTTTAGGCTAGAGCCTGAGCTAGGTAAATCACTCTTTCAAAAGACCAAATAGTTTTTTCTATTATATCTTGCTGATTTATATATGGTATATACCCCTAGTTCATGCAAACCTTGCCTAAACCCCTATACCAAGTCTTAAATGACTTTAAAGCCATGGCTGTGTCTACTTATATTTATGGAATCTCAGATTGGACTTAGTGTGGTGTGGGTCTTATCCTGCAGTCTGCCGCTTTGGCTGTTTTGTTTTTGTCTTAGTTTGTCCTCTGTGACTCTCACATATTTATTGGTAATATGACACTGTTGTTTGGAATATTTAATAAAAATTATTACTTTTTCAAAACTTTGTTGCTTCCGTTATGCTATATAGTCCTAGATATTTAAATGTGAGATAACTTCTTTGCAAAATATGGACTGTAGCATTATAGGTTTAAATATATTTAGCAATGGACTGCGAAGTCCTAAGCCCTGCCTAGATTAGCCTTAGAAGGACTATTAGTATGATGGTTCAGCATCAGCATCACCACTAGAGGACTCTGATTAGTTAATCTGTGCACACACAGGCCTGGATAACTGCTCTCTTCCTCCAATCACAACTGTCCCTAAGTCCTGCAATGGCATTACCGAGCATGGCGGCGCCTGTCCTTTTAATCTCTGATAAGGTAATGCGGCCAGCCAATTATCATAGTGCCACTACTAAGATGGCTATGGTATTACAGTGACAGGTAATCCTTGTATGTTTATTGGCTGTATAACAGGCGCCAAACAAGAAGGGTGGGAATTCAAGCTTCAAATCCGCGCACTGGCCAATGCTCGTCGACTGCTGAGCATATCCGAACACCCAGATACTCGAGTGATAACCGAGTATCATCGAACACGTTCGATTATCCCTAATTATTTTCTTTCTTAGGTCTTATGACATTTCTCTTCCATGTGATGCCATTGTTAACAGCATGAAATGGTAATGAGTTTTCTGTGTTAATCAATGCCCTTTTACACTCAAATGTCTGCTCAACACCTGTTTAATGAATAGTTACATTTAGCTGTGGTTGAATTCTTGTTATTTAGAATTTTGTAGTCTAAACTGCTTTGCTACTAAGATTTTCATTGGGGTGTACTCATTTTTGCAACATTTGGTCAAGATTAGTGGTGTCTTCAATGCTGTGAAATACACTTAGCCATCTTTCCTTACCAACCTGGAGGTTTCTGATTGTCTCCAAATCGATTCTGCAGCAAGGTATTGATCCAAAACATACAGTCAGTATCATTAAGAACTATCTTCATATAAAATAGAACAAGAAGTCCTGAAAATGATGATATGGCCCCACAGAGCCCAGATCTGTATGATCTGTCTGAGATTACAAGAAGAGACAGATTTGCGCAAGCCTACATCCACAGAAATTTTTTACTTTGCAATATATACATGAATCCAGCTCAGAAAGGCATTGGAACCAACACCAGAGGCTCTAAGCACCAGCTCCTAGTAGATAGAGCTGTCGCTCAAGACTCAAAATCGATACAAACCAATCTCAGCACAGCCTGGATTGACTACAGGAAATCCTATGACTCAATGCCACACACATGGATCTGTGAATGCTTGGCTCTCTACAATGTCAACAGGAAATTAAGAATCTTCCTCAGAAACTCAATGGGGCAATCAAGAACAATATTGGAAATCAACTCAAGACAACTAGCACAAGTGACCATCAAATTCGGCATATACCAAGGTGATGCTCTGTCCCCATTGCTGTTCTGCATAGGCTTGAACCCCCTCAGTCAGATAATTACAGTCTGGCTATGGATACAAGTTCAAGAGTGGAAACACCATCAGCCATCTCTTCTACATGGATGACATCAAGCTGTATGCAAAAAACAAACGAGACATCAATTCACTGATCCACCTGACAAGGATCTACAGTGAAGACATCGGGATGTCCTTCGGATTGGAGAAGTGTGGCTATTTGGTAATAAAGACAGGCAAGGTAGTCAAGACTCATGGAGTGGAATTACCAGCAGGACACATAGCAGATGTACAGACATGCTACAAGTACCTCGGCATTCCACATTGATACGGCAACCATGATGAGTAGGCAAGGAAAGCAGCAACATCCAAATACCATCATAGGGTAAGACAGGTCCTGAAGAGCCAGCTCAATGGGAAGAATAAAATCAATGCCATCAATAGATATGCACTGCCAGTTATCGGATACCCTGCTGGCTTAGTGTGCTGGCTAGGGTTGAGCGAAACGGGTCGATCATTTTCAAAAGTCGCCGACTTTTGGCTAAGTCGGCGTCTCATGAAACCCGATCCGACCCCTGTGCTTGTCGGCCATGCGGTACGCGACTTTCGCGCCAAAGTCGCGTTTCAATGACGCGAAAAGCGCCATTTCTCAGCCAATGAAGGTGAACGCAGAGTGTGGGCAGCGTGATGACATAGATCCTGGTCCCCACCATCTTAGAGAAGGGCATTGCAGTGATTGGCTTGCTGTCTGCGGCGTCACAGGGGCTATAAAGGGGCGTTCCCGCCGACCGCCATCTTACTGCTGCTGATCTGAGCTTAGGGACAGGTTGCTGCCGCTTCATCAGAAGCAGGGAGAGCGTTAGGCAGGGTCCACTAACCACCAAACCGCTTGTGCTGCAGCGATTTCCACTGTCCAACACCACCTTCGGTGTGCAGGGACTGTGGAAGCTATTTTTTTTTTTTTTTCCCCTCAGCGCTGTAGCTCATTGGGCTGCCCTAGAAGGCTCCGTGATAGCTGTATTGCTGTGTGTACGCCACTGTGGAAACCAACTGCTTTTTTCAAAGCACATATCCTCTTGTTCCTTCCTTTCTGCACAGCTATCTTTTCTGTTTTTCCACACTTTTTATTTAATTTGTGCATCAGTCCACTCCTATTGCTGCCTGCCATACCTGGCTTACATTACTGCAGGGAGATAGTAATTGTAGGACAGTTTTTTTTTTTTTTTTGTTTTTTTTTTTTGTGGGAGATTAAGATTGGCATTTCTGCTACAGTGCCATCCCTGTGTGTGCCATCTCTCACTGAGTGGGCCATAGAAAGCCTATTTATTTTTTCCGTGATTTGTGTTCTAAAATCTACCTCAACACAAAAACAGTACATCAATCAGTGGGAGAAAAATATTGGCCTCAGTCAGGGCTTGTGTGCCACTGCTGTGTGTGCTATCTCTCATTCAGTGGGCTATAGCAAGCCTATTTTTTTTTTTTTTTTTTAATATTATTTGGTTTCTAATTCTCCCTGAAAAAAAAAAAAAAAACCTAAAAAAACAGTGGGAGAATAATATTGCCCTTTCAGCTTGTGTGCCAGTCTTGACTCCTGGGTGTGCCACCTCTCTCCCTCTCATTCAGTGGGCCATAGAAAGCCTATTTATTTTTTTTTTTAAATATTATTGGGTTTCTAAAGTCTCCCTGAAAAAACAAAAAATACATAAAAAAACAGTGGGAGAGTAATATTGCCCTTTCAGCTTGTGTGCCAGTCTTGACTCCTGGGTGTGCCACCTCTCTCCCTTTCATTCAGTGGGCCATAGAAAGCCTATTTATTTTTTCCGTGATTTGTGTTCTAAAATCTACCTCAACACAAAAACACTACATCAATCAGTGGGAGAAAAATATTGGCCTCAGTCAGGGCTTGTGTGCCACTGCTGTGTGTGCTATCTCTCATTCAGTGGGCTATAGCAAGCCTATTTTTTTTTTTTTTTTTTTTTTTAATATTATTTGGTTTCTAAAGTCTCCCTGAAAAAAAAAAAAAACATAAAAAAACAGTGGGAGAGTAATATTGCCCTTTCAGCTTGTGTGCCAGTCTTGACTCCTGGGTGTGCCACCTCTCTCCCTTTCATTCAGTGGGCCATAGAAAGCCTATTTATTTTTTGGTTTTTTTAATATTATTTGGTTTCTAAAGTCTCCCTGAAAATAAAAAAAAAAAATACATAAAAAAACAGTGGGAGAGTAATATTGCCATTTCAGCTTGTGTGCCAGTCTTGACTCCTGGGTGTGCCACCTCTCTCCCTCTCATTCAGTGGGCCATAGAAAGCCTTGTTTTTTTGTTTTTTTTTTAATATTATTTGGTTTCTAAAGTCTCCCTGAAAATAAAAAAAAAAAACATAAAAAAACAGTGGGAGAGTAATATTGCCATTTCAGCTTGTGTGCCAGTCTTGACTCCTGGGTGTGCCACCTCTCTCTCTAATTGTGGGCCATAGAAAGCCTATTTATTTTTTGGTTTTTTTAATATTATTTGGTTTCTAAAGTCTCCCTGAAAATAAAAAAAAAAAATACATAAAAAAACAGTGGGAGAGTAATATTGCCCTTTCAGCTTGTGTGCCAGTCTTGACTCCTGGGTGTGCCACCTCTCTCCCTTTCATTCAGTGGGCCATAGAAAGCCTATTTATTTTTTGGTTTTTTTAATATTATTTGGTTTCTAAAGTCTCCCTGAAAATAAAAAAAAAAAATACATAAAAAAACAGTGGGAGAGTAATATTGCCCTTTCAGCTTGTGTGCCAGTCTTGACTCCTGGGTGTGCCACCTCTCTCCCTTTCATTCAGTGGGCCATAGAAAGCCTATTTATTTTTTGGTTTTTTTAATATTATTTGGTTTCTAAAGTCTCCCTGAAAATAAAAAAAAAAAATACATAAAAAAACAGTGGGAGAGTAATATTGCCATTTCAGCTTGTGTGCCAGTCTTGACTCCTGGGTGTGCCACCTCTCTCCCTCTCATTCAGTGGGCCATAGAAAGCCTTGTTTTTTTGTTTTTTTTTTAATATTATTTGGTTTCTAAAGTCTCCCTGAAAATAAAAAAAAAAAACATAAAAAAACAGTGGGAGAGTAATATTGCCATTTCAGCTTGTGTGCCAGTCTTGACTCCTGGGTGTGCCACCTCTCTCTCTAATTGTGGGCCATAGAAAGCCTATTTATTTTTTGGTTTTTTTAATATTATTTGGTTTCTAAAGTCTCCCTGAAAATAAAAAAAAAAAATACATAAAAAAACAGTGGGAGAGTAATATTGCCCTTTCAGCTTGTGTGCCAGTCTTGACTCCTGGGTGTGCCACCTCTCTCCCTTTCATTCAGTGGGCCATAGAAAGCCTATTTATTTTTTGGTTTTTTTAATATTATTTGGTTTCTAAAGTCTCCCTGAAAATAAAAAAAAAAAATACATAAAAAAACAGTGGGAGAGTAATATTGCCCTTTCAGCTTGTGTGCCAGTCTTGACTCCTGGGTGTGCCACCTCTCTCCCTTTCATTCAGTGGGCCATAGAAAGCCTATTTATTTTTTGGTTTTTTTAATATTATTTGGTTTCTAAAGTCTCCCTGAAAATAAAAAAAAAAAATACATAAAAAAACAGTGGGAGAGTAATATTGCCATTTCAGCTTGTGTGCCAGTCTTGACTCCTGGGTGTGCCACCTCTCTCCCTCTCATTCAGTGGGCCATAGAAAGCCTTGTTTTTTTGTTTTTTTTTTAATATTATTTGGTTTCTAAAGTCTCCCTGAAAATAAAAAAAAAAAACATAAAAAAACAGTGGGAGAGTAATATTGCCATTTCAGCTTGTGTGCCAGTCTTGACTCCTGGGTGTGCCACCTCTCTCTCTAATTGTGGGCCATAGAAAGCCTATTTATTTTTTGGTTTTTTTAATATTATTTGGTTTCTAAAGTCTCCCTGAAAATAAAAAAAAAAAATACATAAAAAAACAGTGGGAGAGTAATATTGCCCTTTCAGCTTGTGTGCCAGTCTTGACTCCTGGGTGTGCCACCTCTCTCCCTTTCATTCAGTGGGCCATAGAAAGCCTATTTATTTTTTGGTTTTTTTAATATTATTTGGTTTCTAAAGTCTCCCTGAAAATAAAAAAAAAAAATACATAAAAAAACAGTGGGAGAGTAATATTGCCATTTCAGCTTGTGTGCCAGTCTTGACTCCTGGGTGTGCCACCTCTGTCCCTCTCATTCAGTGGGCCATAGAAAGCCTTGTTTTTTTTTTTTTTTTTAAATATTATTTGGTTTCTAAAGTCTCCCTGAAAATAAAAAAAAAATACATAAAAAAACAGTGGGAGAGTAATATTGCCATTTCAGCTTGTGTGCCAGTCTTGACTCCTGGGTGTGCCACCTCTCTCTCTAATTGTGGGCCATAGAAAGCCTTTTTATTTTTTTCCTTCATTTGTGTTTTAAAATCAACCTCAACACAAAAACACTACATCAATCAGTGGGAGAAAAATATTGGCCTCAGTCAGGGCTTGTGTGCCACTCCTGTGCGTGCCATCTCTCATTCAGTGGGCCATAGAAAGCCTTGTTTTTTTGTTTTTTTTTTAAATATTATTTGGTTTCTAAAGTCTCACAGAGAAAAAAAAATAAATAAATTAGGTGGGAGATTAATATTGACATTAGTGCTTGAGTGACAGTCCTGCGTGTGTGTCATCTCTGTGATTTGGTGTCACAGAAAACAGAGTGTGTAACATTGTGCCTGATTTTCCTTGTGGTCTCACCAACCTGTTAAGGGATATTGAAATCATACTGAAGTTATAGCTCACCGTGTAAGTTGTTTGACAGCAACAAATAAAGTTAGTTTGGTTACGATTTTTAAACAATGAGGAAGTCTGGTGCAAGAGGTCGTCGTGGGCGTTCATTGTCAGCTGGTAATGATGGTAGTGGTAGTGGAGCATCAGGTGGTCGTGGGGATAAAAATATTCCACCTAAGTCTGGAGCTGTGGAGCCAGTTTCGTCGTCAGGCTACACAAGGCCTCGAACGCTCTCTTTTCTGGGAGTAGGAAAACCGCTTTTAAAGGCTGAGCAGCAACAGCAAGTTTTGGCTTACATTGCAGACTCAGCCTCTAGCTCTTTTGCCTCCTCTTCCGAAACTGGTAAATGTAAAAGCAGCGCGTCGCTTGTGGATGTTCACGGTCAGGGACAAGTCGCTTCCTTGTCCTCCTCAGCAAAAACTACAACAAGAGAGAAGGATGCAGCAGGCGACACAACGGGTCACTCCATGGAGCTCTTTACACATACCGTCCCTGGCTTAGAAAGTGAAACATTTAACAGGCCATGCCCATTACAAGTAGATTCTGACATGGAGTGCACTGATGCACAGCCACAGCCAGAGTACTATGCTGCTCCTTTGACTCAGACCACCACATTGCCCTCTCAGGGTACAGATCCACAATCAGACCCTGATGAGACTATGTTGCCCCGCCACGAACGCTATACCACCGACCGACACAGTGACACAGACGAAGTTGCACACGAGCTCGAAGAGGAGGTAATAGATGACCCAGTTATTGACCCCGATTGGCAGCCATTGGGGGAACAGGGTGCAGGCGGCAGTAGTTCAGAAGCGGAGGTGGAGGAGGGGCCGCAGCAGGCATCAACATCGCAACAGGTTCCATCTGCCGGGCCCGTATCTGGCCCAAAACGCGTGTCAAAGCCAAAACCTGTTGGAGGACAGCGTGGCCATCCGGTTAAAGCTCAGTCTGCAATCCCTGAAAAGGGATCCGAGTCTAGGAAGAGTGCAGTCTGGCATTTTTTTAAACAACATCCAACTGATCAGCGCAAAGTCATCTGTCAAAAATGTTCAACTAGCTTAAGCAGAGGTCAGAATCTGAAAAGTCTAAATACTAGTTGCATGCATAGACACTTAACCACCATGCATTTTCAAGCCTGGACTAACTACCAAACGTCCCTTAAGGTTGTAGCACCCTCGGCCAATGAAGCTAGTCAGCAACGCAACATCCCTTCCGTCACTGTAAGGCCACCATTTTCCGCACCACCGGCAGTATCTGTGCAGGTTTCTTTGCCAGCCAAAAGCAGTCAGGGTCAGGGAATCACCAGTTTAGTAGGAGGAAATATTGCATCTAGGGCACCGGCGGAAACAATACCGTCTCCAACCGTCTCTCAGTCTGCCATGTACACCGGCACACCCGAAAGTTCCACGATCTCCTGCTCTCCAGTCCAGCTCACCCTACATGAGACTCTGGTTAGAAAAAGGAAGTACTTATCCTCGCATCCGCGTACACAGGGTTTTAACGCCCACATAGCTAGACTAATCTCGTTAGAGATGATGCCCTACCGTTTAGTTGAAAGCGAAGCTTTTAAAGCCCTGATGGAGTACGCTGAACCACGATACGAGCTACCTAGTCGACACTTTTTTTCCAGAAAAGCCATCCCAGCCCTGCACCAGCATGTTAAACAGCGCATCGTCCATGCACTTAGGCAATCTGTGAGTACAAAGGTGCACCTGACTACAGATGCATGGACCAGTAGGCATGGCCAGGGACGTTATGTGTCCATCACGGCACACTGGGTGAATGTGGTGGATGCAGGGTCCACAGGCGACATCAATTTAGGGACAGTTGTGCCTAGCCCACGGTCTAGGAAACAGTTGGCTGTAGGCGTTCGCACCCCCTCCTCCTCCTCCTCGTCCTCCTGCAGAAGCTACAGCTCTTCCACAGAACGCAGTCGGCCAACCACTCCATCGGCAGATGACACTGTTGCACACCAGTTGTCCCATTATGGGCCAGCTACTGCCAAGCGTCAGCAGGCTGTATTGGCTATGAAGTGTTTGGGCGACAACAGACACACCGCGGAAGTTCTGTCCGAGTTCTTGCAACAAGAAACGCAGTCGTGGCTGGGCACAGTAGATCTTGAGGCAGGCAAGGTAGTGAGTGATAACGGAAGGAATTTCATGGCTGCCATCTCCCTTTCCCAACTGAAACACATTCCTTGCCTGGCTCACACCTTAAACCTGGTGGTGCAGTGCTTATTGAAAACTTATCCTGGGTTCTCCGACCTGCTCCTCAAAGTGCGTGCACTTTGCTCACATATCCGACGTTCGCCTGTACACGCCAGCCGTATGCAGACCTATCAGCGGTCTTTGAACCTTCCCCAGCATCGCCTAATCATAGACGTTGCAACAAGGTGGAACTCAACACTGCACATGCTTCAGAGACTGTGCGAACAGAGGCGTGCTGTTATTTATTTGTGGGAGGATACACGGGCAGGCAGTAGGATGGCAGACATGGAGTTGTCAGGTGTGCAGTGGTCGAAGATACAAGACATGTGTCAAGTCCTTCAGTGTTTTGAGGAATGCACACGGCTGGTTAGTGCAGACAACGCCGTAATAAGCATGAGCATCCCCCTAATGCGTCTGCTGATGCAAAGTTTGACGCACATAAAGGAGCAGGCGTCTGCACCAGAGGAAGAGGGAAGCCTTGATGACAGTCAGCCATTGTCTGGTCAGGGCAGTGTACAGGACGAGGTAGCGGGCGAAGAGGAGGTGGAGGACGAGGAGGATGATGGGGATGAGTATATTTTTAATGCGGAAACTTTCACGGGGGCACAGGAAATTGGTTGCGTGTCACGGCCGGGTTCTGGTTTTTTGAGGGACACAAGTGACGTAGATTTGCCTGCAACTGCCCCTCAACCAATCACAACCGGAGATTTGACAACTGGAACTTTGGCCCACATGGCGGATTATGCCTTACGTATCCTAAAAAGGGACACACGCATTACGAAAATGATGAACGATGACGATTACTGGTTGGCCTGCCTCCTTGATCCACGCTATAAAGGCAAATTGCAAAATATTATGCCACATGAGAACTTGGAACTAATATTAGCAACCAAACAATCAACTCTTGTTGACCGTTTGCTTCAGGCATTCCCAGCACACAGCGCACGTGATCGTTCTCACACAAGCTCCAGGGGGCAGCAGACTAGGAGTGTTAGGGGTGCACACATCAGAAGTGGCGTTGGACAGAGGGGTTTTCTGACCAGGTTGTGGAGTGATTTTGCTATGACCGCAGACAGGACAGGTACTGCTGCATCAATTGAAAGTGACAGGAGACAACATTTGTCCAGTATGGTTACTAACTATTTTTCATCCCTTATCGATGTTCTCCCTCAACCGTCATTCCCATTTGATTACTGGGCCTCCAAATTAGACACCTGGCCAGAATTGGCAGAATATGCATTGCAGGAGCTTGCTTGCCCGGCAGCAAGTGTCCTATCAGAAAGAGTATTCAGTGCTGCAGGTTCAATATTAACCGAAAAAAGGACTCGTCTGGCTACCCAAAATGTTGACGATCTAACATTCATTAAAATGAACCACAACTGGATTTCGAAATCTTTTGCCCCACCTTGCCCGGCCGACACCTAGCTTTCCTATGAAAAGCTCTTGCCTGTGAATTACTTTTCTAATGTCTAATTTGCTGCAGCTGATTGTACAGCATACGACATGTTTACACCTCCCTAAATGGCAAAACTCCCCACACGGGGCCGTGGTATCGCGACTTGGCGCAAGCACCCGTGAGACTGCTGTTTGTCTGAAGAGGTGGGTGTGCTCGCTTTTGGTTGACGGCATTGCTACTGGGTCCCTCATAGTACAATGTAGTGTCTCTGGCGGTGGTGGTGCGCACCCAACGTCAGACACACCGTTGTAACATGAGGGGCCCTGGGGCGGTCCCGCCGGCCTCAAGAGAGTTCCCCCCTACCCCAGCTCAAAATGTGCTCTACCACGTGCAAAATTATGTCGCACAGCTCCACCAATCTTTAGTCTATTCGCTGACATCATTCAATGTCTGGCACTGACAATACAAATTTGTAGACATCTATGATGCAACTTAAAGTAGTCTGTGTCTGTGTCCTATATTGGCACCATTAAATAGTTACTGCCAAATTACAATGTCAGAAACTCAGTAGATGAGCCCACCCCTGTACCTAAGTATGCCACCTTTTTTTTTTGTTTTGGTTGTTTTGCGAGACATTAACATCTATTTATATTTTGGGAGTACTGGGACAGACACTCCTTGCACTACTCCTCCACTCACCACCAAGCTGCCTGTGTATCCATGTAACCGCTGTAAAACTGCCATGAGCCTATTGTTTGTTATTTTAGGCCTTTGATAGCCTGTCTGCGGTCCCTACTTTAAATACTCCTCCACTGACCACCAAGCTGCCTGCCCGTGTATCCATGTAACCGCTGTGAAACTGCCATGAGCCTATTGTTTGTTATGTTAGGCCTTTGATAGCCTGTCTGCGGTCCCTACTTTAAATACTCCTCCACTGACCAGACCACTGCTGCCCGTGTACCCCTGGAACCAATTATAAAGTGCCTACAGCCAGCCCATTTTCTTATGTTAGGCCTTTGAAGCCTGTCTGCGGTCCCTACTTTAAATACTCCTCCACTGACCAGACCACTGCTGCCCGTGTACCCCTGGAACCAATTATAAAGTGCCTACAGCCAGCCCATTTTCTTATGTTAGGCCTTTGAAGCCTTTCTGCGGTCCCTACTTTAAATACTCCTCCACTCACCACCACCAAGCTGCCTGCCCGTGTATCCATGTAACCGCTGTGAAACTGCCATGAGCCTATTGTTTGTTATTTTAGGCCTTTGATAGCCTGTCTGCGGTCCCTACTTTAAATACTCCTCCACTCACCACCAAGCTGCCTGTGTATCCATGTAACCGCTGTAAAACTGCCATGAGCCTATTGTTTGTTATTTTAGGCCTTTGATAGCCTGTCTGCGGTCCCTACTTTAAATACTCCTCCACTGACCAGACCACTGCTGCCCGTGTACCCCTGGAACCAATTATAAAGTGCCTACAGCCAGCCCATTTTCTTATGTTAGGCCTTTGAAGCCTGTCTGCGGTCCCTACTTTAAATACTCCTCCACTCACCACCACCAAGCTGCCTGCCCGTGTATCCATGTAACCGCTGTGAAACTGCCATGAGCCTATTGTTTGTTATTTTAGGCCTTTGATAGCCTGTCTGCGGTCCCTACTTTAAATACTCCTCCACTCACCACCAAGCTGCCTGCCCGTGTATCCATGTAACCGCTGTGAAACTGCCATCATGAGCCTATTGTTTGTTATGTTAGGCCTTTGATAGCCTGTCTGCGGTCCCTACTTTAAATACTCCTCCACTGACCAGACCACTGCTGCCCGTGTACCCCTGGAACCAATTATAAAGTGCCTACAGCCAGCCCATTTTCTTATGTTAGGCCTTTGATAGCCTGTCTGCGGTCCCTACTTTAAATACTCCTCCACTCACCACCAAGCTGCCTGCCCGTGTATCCATGTAACCGCTGTGAAACTGCCATCATGAGCCTATTGTTTGTTATGTTAGGCCTTTGATAGCCTGTCTGCGGTCCCTACTTTAAATACTCCTCCACTGACCAGACCACTGCTGCCCGTGTACCCCTGGAACCAATTATAAAGTGCCTACAGCCAGCCCATTTTCTTATGTTAGGCCTTTGAAGCCTGTCTGCGGTCCCTACTTTAAATACTCCTCCACTCACCACCACCAAGCTGCCTGCCCGTGTATCCATGTAACCGCTGTGAAACTGCCATGAGCCTATTGTTTGTTATTTTAGGCCTTTGATAGCCTGTGTGCGGTCCCTACTTTAAATACTCCTCCACTCACCACCAAGCTGCCTGCCCGTGTATCCATGTAACCGCTGTGAAACTGCCATGAGCCTATTGTTTGTTATTTTAGGCCTTTGATAGCCTGTGTGCGGTCCCTACTTTAAATACTCCTCCACTCACCACCAAGCTGCCTGCCCGTGTATCCATGTAACCGCTGTGAAACTGCCATGAGCCTATTGTTTGTTATGTTAGGCCTTTGATAGCCTGTGTGCGGTCCCTACTTTAAATACTCCTCCACTCACCACCAAGCTGCCTGCCCGTGTATCCATGTAACCGCTGTGAAACTGCCATGAGCCTATTGTTTGTTATTTTAGGCCTTTGATAGCCTGTGTGCGGTCCCTACTTTAAATACTCCTCCACTCACCACCAAGCTGCCTGCCCGTGTATCCATGTAACCGCTGTGAAACTGCCATGAGCCTATTGTTTGTTATTTTAGGCCTTTGATAGCCTGTCTGCGGTCCCTACTTTAAATACTCCTCCACTCACCACCAAGCTGCCTGCCCGTGTATCCATGTAACCGCTGTGAAACTGCCATCATGAGCCTATTGTTTGTTATGTTAGGCCTTTGATAGCCTGTCTGCGGTCCCTACTTTAAATACTCCTCCACTGACCAGACCACTGCTGCCCGTGTACCCCTGGAACCAATTATAAAGTGCCTACAGCCAGCCCATTTTCTTATGTTAGGCCTTTGAAGCCTGTCTGCGGTCCCTACTTTAAATACTCCTCCACTGACCAGACCACTGCTGCCCGTGTACCCCTGGAACCAATTATAAAGTGCCTACAGCCAGCCCATTTTCTTATGTTAGGCCTTTGATAGCCTGTGTGCGGTCCCTACTTTAAATACTCCTCCACTCACCACCAAGCTGCCTGCCCGTGTATCCATGTAACCGCTGTGAAACTGCCATGAGCCTATTGTTTGTTATGTTAGGCCTTTGATAGCCTGTGTGCGGTCCCTACTTTAAATACTCCTCCACTCACCACCAAGCTGCCTGCCCGTGTATCCATGTAACCGCTGTGAAACTGCCATGAGCCTATTGTTTGTTATTTTAGGCCTTTGATAGCCTGTGTGCGGTCCCTACTTTAAATACTCCTCCACTCACCACCAAGCTGCCTGCCCGTGTATCCATGTAACCGCTGTGAAACTGCCATGAGCCTATTGTTTGTTATTTTAGGCCTTTGATAGCCTGTCTGCGGTCCCTACTTTAAATACTCCTCCACTCACCACCAAGCTGCCTGCCCGTGTATCCATGTAACCGCTGTGAAACTGCCATCATGAGCCTATTGTTTGTTATGTTAGGCCTTTGATAGCCTGTCTGCGGTCCCTACTTTAAATACTCCTCCACTGACCAGACCACTGCTGCCCGTGTACCCCTGGAACCAATTATAAAGTGCCTACAGCCAGCCCATTTTCTTATGTTAGGCCTTTGAAGCCTGTCTGCGGTCCCTACTTTAAATACTCCTCCACTGACCAGACCACTGCTGCCCGTGTACCCCTGGAACCAATTATAAAGTGCCTACAGCCAGCCCATTTTCTTATGTTAGGCCTTTGAAGCCTGTCTGCGGTCCCTACTTTAAATACTCCTCCACTCACCACCACCAAGCTGCCTGCCCGTCTATCCATGTAACCGCTGTAAAACTGCAATGAGCCTATTGTTTGTTATTTTAGGCCTTTGATAGCCTGTCTGCGGCCCCTACTTGCAATACTCCTCCACTGACCACAATGCTGCCTGGAGTGCCTGCCTGTGTATCCATGTAACCGATGTAAAACTGCCATGACTGCCTACTGTTTGTTATTTTAGGCCTTTGATAGCCTGTCTGCAGCCCCTACTTGCAATACTCCTCCACTGACCACACCAATGCTGCCCGTGTACCCCTGGAACCTATTTAAAAGTTCATAGAGCCTATTTATATATTTTATTTACTATTAATAAGGCCATGATGGACTACGCTGTACCACGCTACAAGCTAACCAGTCGACACTTCTTTTGCGAGAAAAGCCATCCCAACCCTCCACCAGCATGTAGAAGACCGCATTGTCCATGCACTCTGGCAATCTGTGAGTACAAAGGTGCACCTGACAACAGACGCATGGACCTGTAGGCATGGCCACGGAAGATTACGTGTCCATTACGGCGCAATGGGTTAATGTGGTGGATGCATGGTCCACAGGGGACAGCCTACTAAGTCTGTCTGCAGTCCCTAATTCAAATTGTGCTCCACTGTCTAAATCGGAACTTCCACCTTCTGGCTTTCGGCCTATAGTATCAGAAATTAAACTGCATTTGGCCTTCAACTTTGGTTAGGGCCTACTAACGGCTTCTGCCCCTCCCTGGTGTTGCCCTCAACTAAATAAAGCTGAGCTTCAACCTTCTGCTCCAAATTACCATTTTGAAAAATGCAATAGGCTTTTCAGGCCTACTAAAGGAGTCTGTCTGTGTGCCCCTCCCTGGTGTTGTCCTCAACTAAATAAAGCTGAGCTTCAACCTTCCGGCTCTCATTATGTGGTTTTAAAAAAAAAAAAGGTGGTTAGGGCCTACTAACGGCTTCTGCCCCTCCCTGGTGTTGTCCTCAACTAAATAAAGCTGAGCTTCAACCTTCCGGCTCTCATTATGTGGTTTTAAAAAAAAAAAAGGTGGTTAGGGCCTACTAACGGCTTCTGCCCCTCCCTGGTGTTGTCCTCAACTAAATAAAGCTGAGCTTCAACCTTCCGGCTCTCATTATGTGGTTTTAAAAAAAAAAAAGGTGGTTAGGGCCTACTAACGGCTTCTGCCCCTCCCTGGTGTTGTCCTCAACTAAATAAAGCTGAGCTTCAACCTTCCGGCTCTCATTATGTGGTTTTAAAAAAAAAAAAGGTGGTTAGGGCCTACTAACGGCTTCTGCCCCTCCCTGGTGTTGTCCTCAACTAAATAAAGCTGAGCTTCAACCTTCCGGCTCTCATTATGTGGTTTTAAAAAAAAAAATGGTGGTTAGGGCCTACTAACGGCTTCTGCCCCTCCCTGGTGTTGTCCTCAACTAAATAAAGCTGAGCTTCAACCTTCCGGCTCTCATTATGTGGTTTTAAAAAAAAAAAAGGTGGTTAGGGCCTACTAACGGCTTCTGCCCCTCCCTGGTGTTGTCCTCAACTAAATAAAGCTGAGCTTCAACCTTCCGGCTCTCATTATGTGGTTTTAAAAAAAAAAATGGTGGTTAGGGCCTACTAACGGCTTCTGCCCCTCCCTGGTGTTGTCCTCAACTAAATAAAGCTGAGCTTCAACCTTCCGGCTCTCATTATGTGGTTTTAAAAAAAAAAATGGTGGTTAGGGCCTACTAACGGCTTCTGCCCCTCCCTGGTGTTGTCCTCAACTAAATAAAGCTGAGCTTCAACCTTCCGGCTCTCATTATGTGGTTTTAAAAAAAAAAAAGGTGGTTAGGGCCTACTAACGGCTTCTGCCCCTCCCTGGTGTTGTCCTCAACTAAATAAAGCTGAGCTTCAACCTTCCGGCTCTCATTATGTGGTTTTAAAAAAAAAAAAGGTGGTTAGGGCCTACTAACGGCTTCTGCCCCTCCCTGGTGTTGTCCTCAACTAAATAAAGCTGAGCTTCAACCTTCCGGCTCTCATTATGTGGTTTTAAAAAAAAAAATGGTGGTTAGGGCCTACTAACGGCTTCTGCCCCTCCCTGGTGTTGTCCTCAACTAAATAAAGCTGAGCTTCAACCTTCCGGCTCTCATTATGTGGTTTTAAAAAAAAAAAAGGTGGTTAGGGCCTACTAACGGCTTCTGCCCCTCCCTGGTGTTGTCCTCAACTAAATAAAGCTGAGCTTCAACCTTCCGGCTCTCATTATGTGGTTTTAAAAAAAAAAAGGTGGTTAGGGCCTACTAACGGCTTCTGCCCCTCCCTGGTGTTGTCCTCAACTAAATAAAGCTGAGCTTCAACCTTCCGGCTCTCATTATGTGGTTTTAAAAAAAAAAAATGGTGGTTAGGGCCTACTAACGGCTTCTGCCCCTCCCTGGTGTTGTCCTCAACTAAATAAAGCTGAGCTTCAACCTTCCGGCTCTCATTAAGTGGTTTTAAAAAAAAAATGGTGGTTAGGGCCTACTAACGGCTTCTGCCCCTCCCTGGTGTTGCCCTCAACTAAATAAAGCTGAGCTTCAACCTTCTGCTCCAAATTACCATTTTAAAAAATGCAATAGGCTTTTCCGGCCTACTAAAGGTGTCTGCCCCTCCCTGGTGTTGTCCTCAACTGAACAAAGCTGAGCTTCCACATTCTGGCTTTCGCCCTATACTATCAGATATTAAACTGCATTTGGCCTACTAGTGTGGTTAGGCCCTTGAAACAGTGTCTGCTGCTCTTGGGTTTGCTACTCCACTGAACAAAGCAATGCCGCCTGTTTAGTCCTGTTACCAATTTTGAACTGCATGTAGCCTACTTTATTCTTTGGCCCTATATCTGTTTCCTCCTCATCCTGCCCATTGCCCAGCCACTGCTAAATGAGTCTGCTGGTACATTGACCGAGACCACTACATTCCCCTTGTACTCTACACAGCCAGAATCTGTCCCTGCTGAAAGTAAGGTTCCCCTTCCCGCATGTTATACCACCTTACACAGGGACAAAGAGGAAGGTGCAGATGAAAGTGCAGGTTCCTTCATCAGGTGGGGGGGCATACTCGTTGGCGACGTCACTGGCACAGGGCCCCTCAGAGTACGCAAAAGTGTCGCTGCTGGTGGGAGGCGCCCCCGCCATGCAAACACACCGCCGTACTTTGAGGGGCCCTGTGCCAGTGGCAATGCGAACGAGTGGGCCCCCCCCCTGCTTGCTCAGGATCACAGCACTTGCAACTTTTAAATAATTACCTTTCCCTGCAACACCGCCGTGACGTAGTCCGCATTTCCTGGGCCCACGAAAAACTTGAGCCGGCCCTACTCCCCCCACAACTTTTGCCAAATGACCCCCAATTCCCTATGCCCAACTATTATTATAAAGTTAATTAAGATTGACAAGCTTCAGAAACAAGAATGGATGTTTTTGGCATTAAAATGGGCACTGTAGGTGTTTTCCTGGCCTCCACTCACTGCCGACTATGCTTCCCCATTGACTTGCATTGGGTTTCGTGTTTCGGTCGATCCCCGACTTTTAGCGATAATCGGCCGACTGCACTCGACTCGACTCTGGACAAAATCGGGTTTCCCAAAACCCTACTCGATCTTAAAAAAATGAAAGTCGCTCAACCCTAGTGCTGGCCAAAAGAAGAGATGGAAGCTGCAGATGTAATGACACGAAAGCTCACAATGCATGGATGTCTCCACCCTAAGTCTAACACCCAAAGATTGCATACCAACTGAAAGGAGGGTGGTCAAGGCTTGATAAGCATCCAAACCACCATCACAGATGAAACAATGAGTATCCAGGAATACTTCACAAAAATGGCACCAAAAGATGAGATGCTGAGAGAAAGCCTAAGGCTGCAACAACAACAGATCTGGAAGGAAGAATAGGAAGATGAAGCACCATGGCAAGACAAGCTGCTGCATGGGATGTACCATCGACAGATAATGGAGGTGGCTGACATGGAGAAATCCTTCCAATGGCTGGAGAAAGCTGGATTCCGAGACAGCACAGAGGCTCTAATCATAGCGGCTCAAGAGCAAGAAGTAAGTACCAGATCCATAGAAGCCGGAATCTACCACGCAAGACAAGACCCAAGGTGCAGACTATGCAAATAAACCTCAGATATCATCTAACACATAGTGGCAGGATGCAAAATGCAAGCAGGAATAGCGTATACCGAAAGCCACAACCAAGTAATTGTATACAGGAACATCTGCACAGCATATGGGCTAAGTCCCCCTAAGTCCAGGTTGGAGACTCCAGAAAAAATGGTGGAGAATGAAAGGGCTAAAATCCTGTGGGACTTCAAGATCCAGATGGATAAGTAGTTGTTTGCTAACCAACCAGACATTGTGATAGTAGTCAAGGATCACAAGACCGCAATGATAATAGATGTGGCAGTAGCAAGTGACGGCAACATCAGAAAGAAGGAATATGAAAAGCTGGAGAAATACGAGGGCCTCAAAGGAGAACTGGAGAAGATGTGGAAGGTGAAGGCAACAGTGATTCCAGTGGTAATAGGAGCAATTGGAGCAGTGACTCCTAAGTTGGAAGAATGGCTGCAACAGATCCCAGGAGCAACATTTGAGCTCTCTGTCCAGAAAAGCGCAATGCTGGGAACAACTAAGATCCTGTACAGAACCCTCAAACTCCCAGACCTCCGGTAGAGGACCAGAGAATGAGAAAGGACAACAAAGACCACCCCCATTGGGGGGTGAGAAGGAAGTTTTATGTGTATATATATATATATATATATATATATATATATATATATATATATATATATATTAGCTATTGAACCCGTTCTACGCCCGGGTAGCGAGCATTTATATTGGTATATGGTCTCCATCCTGGTATGTGCTGCTCCCATCTTGTTCTCTCATCCTGTCATGTGCTGCTCCATCCTGCGCCCCCTTCCTGTCATGGGCTGCTCCATCCTGCGCCCCCATCCTGTCATGTGCTGCTCCATCCTGCGCCCCCATCCTATCATGTGCTGCTCCATCCTGCGTCCCCATCCTGTCATGTGCTCCCATCCTGCGCCCCCATCCTGTCATATGCTGCTCCATCCTACACCCCCATTCTGTCATATGTGTGCCCCCATTCTGTCATGTGCTGCTCCCATCCTGTGCCCCCATTCTGTCATGTGCTGCTCCCATCCTGTCATGTGCTCCTATCCTGCGCCCCATCCTGTCATGTGCTCCCATCCTGCACCCCCATCCTGTCATGTGCTGCTCCCATCATGCGCAATCATTCTGTCATGTGCTGCTCCCATCCCGTGCCCCCATTCTATCATGTGCTCCTCCCATCCCGCGCCCCCATTCTGTTGTAATGTGCTGCACCCATTCTGCCTGTTCCTGTTTCCATTCTGCCATATGTTGCTCCCATCTTTCTCTCTCCGGCTCTACTGCCCGAGTGCAGCTGTGCTGAGTGCGGGCGGCTGTGCTGAGTGCGGGTGGCTGTGCTGAGTGCGTGCAGCTGTGCTGAGTGCGGGCGGCTGTGTGTGGCGGTGCTGAGTGCGGGCGGCTGTGTGTGGCTGTGCTGAGTGCGGGCGGCTGTGCGTGGCAGTGCTGAGTGCGGGCGGCTGTGCGTGGCTGTGCTGAGTGCGGGCGGCTGTGCGTGGCTCTGCTGAGTGCGGGCAGCTGTGCGTGGTGGTGCTGAGTGCGGGCGGCTGTGCGTGGCGGTGCTGAGTGCGGGTGGCTGTGCATGGCTGTGCTGAGTGCGGGCGGCTGTGCGTGGCTGTGCTGAGTGTGGGCGGCTGTGCGTGGCTGTGCTGAGTGCGGGTGGCTGTGCATGGCTGTGCTGAGTGCGGGCGGCTGTGCGTGGCGGTGCTGAGTGCGGGCGGCTGTGCGTGGCGGTGCTGAGTGCGGGCAGCTGTGTGTGGCGGTGCTGAGTACGGGCGGCTGTGCGTGGCGGTGCTGAGTGCGGGCGGCTGTGCGTGGCGTGTTGTGAACTCTGTTTTCAGGCTCCCTCTTGTGGTCACAGATGGTATTGTGTGACTTTGGTTTTTTGGCTCCCCCTGGTAGTTTGGTTTATTATCCTGCGGGTCTGGCTGGATCAGCTGCCTCGTTATTCACCAGGGAGGCTCCTATTTAGCTCTGCTTCACTTCCACTTGTTGCCGGCTGTCAATGTATTCAGTGCTATTCTGATTACTCCTGACTATCTCGTTTTCTGCCTCTTCAGGATAAGCTAAGTTCTGTTTGAATATTTTTTGCTCATCTGCCTGCAATATGATTTCTGTGTATGATGAGTCTAGTCCAGCTTGCTAATATGTGATTTCTTGTTGCTGGTAAGCTCTGGGTACGGAGTTGCTTCCCCCGCACCGTTAGTTGGTGCGGGGGCTCGAGCAATCTCTGCGTGGATATTTTGAATAGGGGTTTTTTATTGACCGCACAGTTCCCTTCCTATTTTCTGCTATCTAGTATTTGCGGGCCTCATTTGCTAAATCTAATTTCATCTTTGTGTTTGTGCTTTCCCCTTAACTCACCGTTAATATTTGTGGGGGGCTATTCTATATCTTTGGGGTCCTTCCACTGAGGCAAGAGAGGACTTTCTTTCCCTCCAGGAATAGTCAGTTTCTCAGGCCGTGAAGAGATGTCTAGGATTTTAGGTAACGTTCCACGGCTACTTATAGTTGTTTGCGGATAGGATCAGGTTGCGGTCAATCTAGTTACCACCTTCCCAGAGCTAGTCGTCTGTTCAGTTACTTAGCTAGTCCTACCTGCGATCCTTGCCACTAGGATCATAACAGTACAGCCGGCCGGTAAAGTGTTAATTGCATGGCAGAAGCAGGAGAGAAGAAGCTTGGAAAAATTTTTTTTTTTTTGCTGCCGTGTGTCTAGCTGCTGTGTGTCTGGCTTCTCTCCTCCTCTTAATCTTGGTGTGGCTCTGAACTCAGCTGCTGATATGGATATTCAGAGTTTGGCCTCCAGTGTAGATCATCTTGCTGCAAGGGTACAAAGTATTCAGGATTTTGTTGTGCACAGTCCTATGTCAGAGCCTAGAATACCTATTCCGGAGTTGTTTTCTGGAGATAGATCTAGGTTCCTGAATTTTAAGAACAATTGCAAATTGTTTCTTTCTTTGAAACCTCGTTCCTCTGGTGATTCCGTTCAGCAAGTTAAGATTATTATTTCTCTCTTGCGCGGCGACCCTCAAGATTGGGCCTTCGCATTGGCGCCAGGGGATCCTGCATTGCTCAGTGTGGATGCGTTTTTTCTGGCCCTTGGACTGCTCTATGAGGAACCTAATCTTGAGAACCAGGCTGAAAAAGCGTTGTTGGCCCTCTCTCAGGGGCCAGATGATGCAGAGGTGTACTGCCAGAAATTTCGGAAATGGTCGGTGCTCACTCAGTGGAATGAGTGTGCCCTGGCTGCAATTTTCAGAGAAGGTCTTTCTGAAGCCATTAAGAATGTCATGGTGGGGTTCCCTACGCCTTCAGGTCTGAATGAGTCCATGACTCTGGCCATTCAGATTGATCGGCGTTTGCGGGAGCGCAAACCTGCGCACCATTTGGCGGTGTCTTCTGAACAGACACCTGAGTCTATGCAATGTGATAGAATTCTGACCAGAAGTGAACGGCAAAATTATAGACGGCAAAATGGGTTGTGCTTTTACTGTGGTGACTCAGCTCATGTTATCTCAGCATGCTCTAAGCGCACAAAAAAGATTGATAAATCTGTCACCATCGGTACTTTACAGCCTAAGTTTATTTTGTCTGTTACCCTGATTTGTTCCCTGTCATCTTACCCGGTTATGGCTTTTGTGGATTCAGGTGCTGCCCTGAGTCTGATGGATTTGTCATTTGCCAGGCGCTGTGGTTTTGTTTTGGAGCCTTTAAAATTCCCTATTCCACTAAGGGGAATTGATGCTACACCATTGGCTACGAATAAACCTCAGTACTGGACACAAGTGACCATGTGCATGACTCCTGTTCATCAGGAGGTGATTCGCTTTCTTGTATTGCATAATTTGCATGATGTTGTCGTGTTGGGCCTGCCATGGTTGCAGACTCATAATCCAGTCCTGGATTGGAAAGCAATGTCTGTGTCAAGTTGCGGTTGTCAGGGAATTCATGGCGACGCTCCTGTGGTGTCAATTGCTTCATCCACTCCTTCTGAGGTCCCTGCGTTTTTGTCGGATTACCAGGATGTATTTGATGAGCCCAAACTCAGTTCTCTACCTCCTCATAGGGATTGTGATTGTGCTATAAATTTGATTCCTGGTAGTAAGTTTCCTAAGGGACGACTTTTCAATTTGTCAGTGCCGGAGCATGCTGCTATGCGGAGTTATATAAAGGAGTCTTTGGAGAAAGGACTTATTCGCCCCTCCTCCTCCCCTCTTGGTGCGGGGTTCTTTTTTGTGGCTAAGAAGGATGGTTCCCTGAGACCTTGTATTGATTATCGCCTTCTATACAAAATCACGGTCAAATTTCAGTATCCTTTGCCATTGTTATCTGATCTGTTTGCTCGCATTAGGGGGTCTAGTTGGTTCACCAAGATAGATCTTCGTGGTGCGTATAACCTTGTGCGTATTAAGCAGGGTGATGAATGGAAAACTGCATTT
This sequence comes from Ranitomeya variabilis, assembly GCF_051348905.1. Classification (NCBI taxonomy): domain Eukaryota; kingdom Metazoa; phylum Chordata; class Amphibia; order Anura; family Dendrobatidae; genus Ranitomeya; species Ranitomeya variabilis. Next base: position 150,725,218 of record NC_135233.1, on the reverse strand, counting down.
AATACGCCCGAAGTCCATTTTGAGTACTTGGTGATGCCTTTTGGACTTTCTAACGCTCCTTCTGTCTTTCAGTCCTTTATGCATGACATCTTCCGCGAATATCTGGATAAATTTATGATTGTGTATCTGGATGATATTCTGGTTTTTTCGGATGATTGGGAGTCCCATGTTAAGCAGGTCAGGATGGTGTTTCAGGTCCTGCGTGCCAATGCTTTATTTGTGAAGGGCTCAAAGTGTCTGTTTGGAGTCCAGAAGGTTTCTTTTTTGGGTTTCATTTTTTCTCCTTCTGCTATTGAGATGGACCCAGTCAAGGTTCAGGCTATTCATGACTGGACTCAGCCTACATCTGTTAAGAGTCTTCAGAAGTTCTTGGGTTTTGCTAATTTTTACCGTCGCTTCATCGCTAATTTTTCTGGTGTTGTTAAGCCATTGACGGATTTGACCAAGAAGGGTTCTGATGTTACTAATTGGTCTCCTGCGGCTGTGGAGGCCTTTCGGGAGCTGAAGCGCCGGTTTTCTTTGGCTCCGGTCTTATGTCAGCCAGATGTCGCCCTTCCTTTCCAGGTCGAGGTTGATGCTTCTGAGATTGGAGCGGGGGCTGTTTTGTTGCAGAGAAGCTCTGATGGCTCTGTGATGAAGCCATGTGCTTTCTTTTCAAGAAAGTTTTCGCCTGCCGAGCGGAATTATGATGTTGGTAATCGGGAGTTGTTGGCTATGAAGTGGGCATTTGAGGAGTGGCGACATTGGCTCGAGGGAGCTAAGCATCGTGTGGTGGTCTTGACTGATCACAAGAATTTGATTTATCTCGAGTCGGCCAAGCGGCTGAATCCTAGACAGGCTCGTTGGTCGTTGTTTTTCTCTCGTTTTGATTTCGTGGTCTCATACCTGCCTGGTTCGAAGAATGTGAAGGCTGATGCTCTTTCTAGGAGTTTTGTGCCTGACTCTCCTGGTGATTCAGAGCCAGCTGGTATCCTCAGAGAAGGGGTGATTTTGTCTGCCATCTCCCCAGATTTGCGACGAGTGCTGCAGGAGTTTCAGGCGGATAGACCTGACTGTTGCCCACCGGAGAGACTGTTTGTCCCAGATAGATGGACCAGCAGAGTTATTTCCGAGGTTCATTCTTCGGTGTTGGCAGGCCATCCTGGGATTTTTGGTACCAGAGATTTGGTGGCTAGGTCCTTCTGGTGGCCTTCCTTGTCGCGGGATGTGCGTTCCTTTGTGCAGTCTTGTGGAATTTGTGCTCGGGCTAAGCCTTGCTGTTCTCGTGCCAGTGGCTTGTTGTTACCTTTGCCAGTCCCGAAGAGGCCTTGGACGCACATTTCCATGGATTTTATTTCGGATCTCCCTGTCTCTCAGAGAATGTCTGTCATTTGGGTGGTGTGTGATTGTTTTTCTAAGATGGTCCATTTGGTGCCCTTGCCTAAGTTGCCTTCCTCCTCCGAGTTGGTTCCTCTGTTTTTTCAAAATGTAGTTCGTTTGCACGGGATCCCTGAAAATATTGTTTCCGACAGAGGATCCCAGTTTGTGTCTAGATTTTGGCGGACCTTTTGTGCTAAGATGGGCATAATTTGTATTTTTCGTCGGCCTTCCATCCTCAGACGAATGGCCAAACCGAGCGCACTAATCAGACTTTGGAAACCTATTTAAGGCTACGTTCACATTTGCGGTCAGCGCCGCAGCGTTGGGCGCCGCAGCGTCGCCGCATGCGTCATGCGCCCCTATATTTAACATGGGGGCGCATGGACATGCGTTGTGCTGCGTTTTGCGCCGCATGGCCGCAAGCGTTGGACGCAAGAAACGCATCAAGTTGCATTTTTTTGCGTCCAACTTTCGGCCAAAAAGGACGCATGCGGCGCAAAACGCAGCGTTTTAGCGTGCGTTTTGCCGCGTTTTTGTTTGCGTTGTGCGCTACGGCGCCAACGCTGCGGTGCACAACGCAAATGTGAACGTAGCCTAGATGTTTTGTTTCTGCTGATCAGGACGACTGGGTGACTTTTTTGCCATTGGCCGAGTTTGCCCTTAATAATCGGGCTAGTTCTGCTACTTTGGTTTCGCCTTTTTTTTGTAATTCAGGGTTTCATCCTCGTTTTTCCTCGGGTCAGGTGGAGCCTTCTGACTGTCCTGGAGTGGATGTTGTGGTGGATAGGTTGCATCAGATTTGGAATCATGTGGTGGACAATTTGAAGCTGTCACAAGAGAAGGCTCAGCGCTTTGCCAACCGCCGTCGCTGTGTGGGTCCCCGACTTCGCGTTGGGGACTTGGTGTGGTTGTCTTCTCGCTTTGTTCCTATGAAGGTCTCCTCTCCTAAGTTTAAGCCTCGGTTTATCGGTCCTTATAAGATTTTGGAAGTCCTTAACCCTGTGTCATTTCGTTTGGACCTCCCGGCATCGTTTGCTATTCATAATGTGTTCCATCGGTCGTTGTTGCGGAGGCATGTGGTGCCTGTGGTTCCTTCGGTTGAGCCTCCTGCCCCTGTGCTGGTTGAGGGAGAATTGGAATACGTGGTGGAGAAGATCTTGGATTCTCGTATTTCTAGACGGAGGCTTCAGTATTTGGTTAAGTGGAAAGGCTATGGTCAGGAGGATAATTCCTGGATTGTCGCCTCTGATGTTCATGCGGCCGATTTGGTTCGTGCCTTCCATGTGGCTCACCCTGATCGCCCTGGGGGTTTTGATGAGGGTTCGGTGACCCCTCCTCAGGGGGGGGGGGTACTGTTGTGAACTCCGTTTTCAGGCTCCCTCTTGTGGTCACAGATGGTATTGTATGACTTTGGTTTTTTGGCTCCCCCTGGTGGTTTGGTTTATTATCCTTCGGGTCTGGCTGGATCAGCTGCCTCGTTATTCACCAGGGAGGCTCTTATTTAGCTCTGCTTCACTTCCACTTGTTGCCGGCTGTCAATGTATTCAGTGCTATTCTGATTACTCCTGACTATCTCGTTTTCTGCCTCTTCAGGATAAGCTAAGTTCTGTTTGAATATTTTTTGCTCATCTGCCTGCAATATGATTTCTGTGTATGATGAGTCTAGTCCAGCTTGCTAATATGTGATTTCTTGTTGCTGGTAAGCTCTGGGTACGGAGTTGCTTCCCCCGCACCGTTAGTTGGTGCGGGGGCTTGAGCAATCTCTGCGTGGATATTTTGAATACGGTTTTTTTATTGACCGCACAGTTCCCTTCCTATTTTCTGCTATCTAGAATTAGCGGGCCTCATTTGCTAAATCTAATTTCATCTCTGTGTTTGTGCTTTCCCCTTAACTCACCGTTAATATTTGTGGGGGGCTATTCTATATCTTTGGGGTCATTCCACTGAGGCAAGAGAGGACTTTCTTTCCCTCCAGGAATAGTCAGTTTCTCAGGCCGTGAAGAGACGTCTAGGATTTTAGGTAACGTTCCACGGCTACTTATAGTTGTTTGCGGATAGGATCAGGTTGCGGTCAATCTAGTTACCACCTTCCCAGAGCTAGTCATCTGTTCAGTTACTTAGCTAGTCCTACCTGCGATCCTTGCCACTAGGATCATAACAGTGGCGGTGCCGAGTGCAGGCGGCTGTGCGTGGCGGTGCTGAATGCGGGCGGCTGTGCATGGCGGTGCTGAGTGCGGTGGCTGTGCGTGGCTGTGGTGAGTGCGGGCGGCTGTGCGTGGCTGTGGTGAGTGCGGGCGGCTGTGCGTGGCGGTGGTGAGTGTGGGCGGCTGTGCGTGGCGGTGCTGAGTGTGGGCGGCTGTGCGTGGCGGTGCTGAGTGCGGGCGGCTGTGCGTGGTGGTGCTGAGTGCGGGCGGCTGTGCGTGGCGGTGCTGAGTGCGGGCGGCTGTGCTGAGTGCGGGCGGCTGTGCTGAGTGCGGGCGGCTGTGCTGAGTGCGGGCGGCTGTGCTGAGTGCAGGTGGCTGTGCGGAGTGCGGGCGGCTGTGCGTGGCGGTGCCGAGTGCGGGCGGCTGTGCGTGGCGGTGCTGAGTGCGGGCAGCTGTACTGAGTGCGGGTGGCTGTGCTGAGTGCGGGCGGATGTGCTGAGTGCGGGCGGCTGTGCGTGGCTGTGCTGAGTGTGGGCGGCTGTGCGTGGCTGTGGTGAGTGCAGGCGGCTGTGCGTGGCTGTGGTGAGTGCGGGCGGCTGTTCGTGGCTGTGGTGAGTGCGGACGGCTGTGCGTGGCGGTGCTGAGTGAGGGCGGCTGTGCGTGGCGGTGCTGAGTGCGGGTGGCTGTGCGTGGCGGTGCTGAGTGCGTGCGGCTGTGCTGAGTGCGGGCGGCTGTGCTGAGTGCGAGCGGCTGTGCTGAGTGCAGGTGGCTGTGCTGAGTGCGGGCGGCTGTGCGTGCCGGTGCCGAGTGCGGGCGGCTGTGCGTGGCGGTGCTGAGTGCGGGCAGCTGTGCTGAGTGCGGGTGGCTGTGCTGAGTGCGGGTGGATGTGCTGAGTGCGGGCGGCTGTGCGTGGCTGTGCTGAGTGTGGGCGGCTGTGCATGGCTGTGGTGAGTGCGGGCGGCTGTGCGTGGCTGTGGTGAGTGCGGGCGGCTGTGCGTGGCTGTGGTGAGTGCGGACGGCTGTGCGTGGCGGTGCTGAGTGAGGGCAGCTGTGCGTGGTGGTGCTGAGTGCGGGTGGCTGTGTGTGGCTGTGTTGAGTGGGGGCGGCTATGCGTGGCTGTGGTGAGTGCGGATGGCTGTGCGTGGCTGTGGTGAGTGCGGACGGCTGTGCGTGGCTGTGCTGGGCGCCGAGTGCTGGGGGCCTGAGCAGGCGGGGACACCGACGCGCTGTGGGGGTCAGGTGCCGGAGTCGCCGCTAGCTCAGGCCCCCGGCACTTGCTATATTTACCTGTCCCGTTCCACCAATGCGCGCTGCTCCATCCTCTGGCTGTGACTGTTCAGTCAGAGGGCGGCGCGCATTAAGCGCATCATCGTGCCCTCTGAACTGAACGTCACAGGCAGAGGATGTGGAGGATGGAGCAGAGCGCATCGGTGGAACGGGACAGGTAAATATAGCATACTCACCCTCCTGGCTCGTCCCTGCTTCTCCGTTGGAGATCGCGGTGTGCGTTCAGTGCTTACGCATACCGAGATCTCCTGGGAGCGTCACTCTGTGGGGTCCAGACTGCGCCAGCGCATGTGCTTGTGCAGTCTATAAAGGCTTCGGACAGAGTGACACTCCCAGCATTATATTATAGATATATATATATACAGTACAGACCAAAAGTTTAGACACACCTTCTCATTTAAAGATGTTTCTGTATTTTCATGACTATGAAAATTGTAAATTCACACTGAAGGCATCAAAGCTATGAATTAACACATGTGAAATGATATACTTAACAAAAAAGTGTGAAACAACTGAAATTAAGTCTTATATTGTAGGTTCTTCAAAGTAGCCACCTTTTGCTTTGATGTCTGCTTTGCACACTCTTGGCATTCTCTTGATGGTAGTCACCGGGAATGGTCTTCCAACAATCTTGAAGGAGTTCTGTTATGACCCCAATGGCGAGGGTCTCAGAGGTACGTGGAAGTCTGCAGAATACAAAAATCCAGCTCATAGGGCAGTGGTAACTGGGTTGACCATATATCTACTCCTAACGCCAACACTAGAAGTAGCCGGGGATCATTCCTACGTTGATTCTAGATGACACGCTCCAGCCGGAGAATCTAGCTACCCCTAGTAGAGGAAAACAAAAGACCTTTCTTGCCTCCAGAGAAGGGGACCCCAAAGCTGGATAGAAGCCCCCCACAAATAATAACGGTGAGGTAAGAGGAAATGACAAACACAGAAATGAACCAGGTTTAGCACAGAGAGGCCCGCTTACTGATAGCAGAATAAAGAAAGGTAACTTATATGGTCAACAAAAACCCTATCAAAATCCACACTGGAAATTCAAGAACCCCCGAACCGTCTAACGGTCCGGGGGGAGAACACCAGCCCCCTAGAGCTTCCAGCAAAGGTCTGGATATAGATTTGGAACAAGCTGGACAAAAATACAAAACCAAAACAAAATAGCAAAAAGCAAAAGGCAGACTTAGCTGATATAACTGGAACCAGGATCAGTAGACAAGAGCACAGCAGACTAGCTCTGATAACTACGTTGCCAGGCATTGAACTGAAGGTCTAGGGAGCTTATATAGCAACACCCCTAACTAACGACCCAGGTGCGGATAAAAGGAATGACAGAAAAACCAGAGTCAAAAAACTAGTAACCACTAGAGGGAGCAAAAAGCAAATTCACAACAGAGTTCCCAGAGATGCTTAGCACTTGTTGGCCCTTTTGCCTTCACTCTGCGGTCCAGCTCACTCCAAACCATCTCGATTGGGTTCAGGTCTGGTGACTGTGGAGGCCAGGTCATCTGGTGTAGCCCCCATCACTCCCCCTCTTGGTCAAATAGCCCTTACACAGCCTGGAGGTGTGTTTGGGGTCATTGTCCTGTTGAAAAATAAATGATGGTCCAACTAAACGCAAACCGGATGGAATAGCATGCCGCTGCAAGATGCTGTGGTAGCCATGCTGGTGCAGTATGCCTTCAATTTTGAATAAATCCCCAACAGTGTCACCAGCAAAGCACCCCCTGTTATGACCTGGTGGTTAAGAAGCAACATGGGACGAGCTCTGAGGAGATGGTATCTTTACTGACCGCAGTTCCTGAACCTAACACAACACTAGAAGTAGCCATGGAATGTTCCTGTCACTCCCTAGACATCTCATCACAGCCGGAGAACTAGCTACCCCTAAAGATGGAAACAGGAAAGCTATCTTGCCTCAGAGAAAGCTCCCAAAGGACAGACAGCCCCCCACAAATATGGACTGTGAGTGGAGAGGGAAATGACATACACAGAATGAAAACAGGATTTATCAAAGGAGGCCACTTCTAACTAGATAGACAGAATAGGAAAGGATACTGTGCGGTCAGTATTAAAAGCTAGAAAAATCCATCACAGAGTTTACAAAAAATCTCCACACCTGACTAACGGTGTGGAGGGCAAATCTGCTTCCCCAGAGCTTCCAGCTTAACTGAATATAGAATACTGACAAGCTGGACTAGAGCAAACATAAAATGAGCTGAATGATTAAGTCCACAGCAAGAGGACAACAAATGAACATGCAAGGACTTATCTTTGCTGAACAGGACCGACTATCAAGGAAATCCAAGGAAAGATCTGAATCCAACCAAGAAACATTGACAGCTGGCACTGGCTGAAGATCAGAGCCAGGCTAAATAGCAGAGCAGGAGAGATGATCAGTGGAAGCAGCTGCCAAGCTAAATCCAAGGAGCAGCAGTTCCACTCAAAACCACCGGAGGGAGCCCAAGGGCAGAATAAACAAAAGTGCCATTTACAACCACCGGAGGGAGCCCAAGAACGGAATTCACAACAGTACCCCCCCCCTTGAGGAGGGGTCACCGAACCCTCACCAGAGCCCCCAGGCCGATCAGGACTAGCCAAGTGAAAGGCACGAACCAAATCGGTGGCATGGACATCGGAGGCAACAACCCAAGAATTATCCTCCTGGCCATAACCCTTCCACTTGACAAGATACTGAAGTCTCCGCCTCGAAAAACGAGAATCCAAAATCTTCTCCACCACATATTCCACCTCCCCCTCAACCAACACCGGGGCAGGAGGATCAACAGAGGGAACAACGGGCACCACATATCTCCGCAACAAAGATCTATGGAAAACATTATGGATGGCAAAAGAGGCAGGAAGGGCCAAACGAAAAGATACCGGATTGATAATCTCAGAAATCTTATAGGGACCAATAAAGCGAGGCTTGAACTTAGGGGAAGAAACCTTCATAGGAACATGACGAGAAGATAACCAAACTAAATCCCCAACACGAAGCCGGGGACCAAGACACCGACGGCGGTTAGCAAAACGTTGAGCCTTTTCGTGAGACAACGTCAAATTGTCCACCACATGAGTCCAAATCTGCTGTAACCTGTCCACCACAGAATCCACACCAGGACAATCAGAAGGCTCAACCTGCCCTGAAGAAAAATGAGGATGAAAACCAAAATTGCAAAAAAAAGGCGAAACCAAAGTAGCCGAACTAGCCCGATTATTAAGGGCAAACTCGGCCAACGGCAAGAAGGCCACCCAATCATCCTCATCAGCAGACACAAAGCATCTCAAATAGGTTTCCAAGGTCTGATTGGTTCGCTCAGTTTGGCCATTTGTCTGAGGATGAAACGCCGAAAAAAAAGACAAATCAATGCCCATCCTAGCACAAAAGGACCGCCAAAACCTAGAAACAAACTGAGAACCTCTGTCAGACACAATATTCTCCGGAATGCCATGCAAACGAACCACATGCTGAAAAAACAATGGAACCAAATCAGAGGAGGAAGGCAATTTAGGCAAAGGTACCAAATGTACCATCTTAGAAAACCGGTCACAAACCACCCAGATAACAGACATCTTCTGGGAAACAGGAAGATCCGAAATAAAATCCATGGAAATATGCATCCAGGGCCTCTCAGGGACAGGCAAAGGCAAAAGAAACCCACTAGCGCGGGAACAGCTAGGCTTGGCCAGGGCACAAGTTCCACAGGACTGCACAAAAGAACGCACATCCCGCGACAAGGAAGGCCACCAAAAGGACCTAGCAATCAAATCTCTGGTACCAAAAATCCCAGGATGACCAGCCAACACCGAACAATGAACCTCAGAGATTACCTTACTAGTCCATCTATCAGGAACAAACAGTTTCCCCACTGGACAGCGGTCAGGTTTATCAGCCTGAAATTCCTGAAGCACCCGCCGTAAATCAGGGGAGATGGCAGAAAGAATCACCCCCTCCTTGAGAATACCAACCGGCTCAAGGACTTCCGGAGAATCAGGCAAAAAACTCCTAGAGAGGGCATCAGCCTTAACATTCTTAGATCCCGGAAGATACGAGACCACAAAATCAAAACGGGAGAAAAACAGGGACCATCGAGCCTGTCTAGGATTCAACCGCTTGGCAGATTCGAGGTAAATCAGATTCTTATGGTCGGTCAAGACCACAATGCGGTGCTTGGCTCCCTCAAGCCAATGTCGCCACTCCTCAAATGCCCACTTCATAGCCAACAACTCCCGATTGCCGACATCATAATTACGCTCCGCAGGCGAAAACTTTCTGGAGAAGAATGCACACGGTTTCATCAAAGAACCATCAGAACTTCTCTGAGACAAAACGGCCCCTGCCCCAATCTCAGAAGCGTCAACCTCAACCTGAAAAGGAAGAGAAACATCCGGCTGACACAATACAGGGGCAGAAGTAAATCGACGTTTAAGCTCCTGAAAGGCCTCAACAGCCACAGAGGACCAATTCATCACATCAGCGCCTTTCTTCGTCAAATCGGTCAGGGGCTTAACCACACTGGACAAGTTGGCAATGAAACGGCGATAAAAATTAGCAAAGCCCAAAAATTTTTGAAGGCTCTTCACAGAAGTGGGTTGAATCCAATCATGAATGGCTTGGACCTTAACAGGATCCATTTCTATAGCCGAGGGAGAAAAAATAAAACCCAAAAAAGAAACCTTCTGAACTCCAAATAGGCATTTAGACCCCTTCACAAATAAAGTGTTAGCATGAAGGATCTGAAATACCATCCTGACCTGTTTCACATGAGACTCCCAATCGTCGGAAAAAATCAAGATATCATCCAAATATACAATCATGAATTTATCAAGATGATTCCGGAAGATATCATGCATGAAGGACTGAAACACAGATGGGGCATTAGAGAGCCCGAATACCATCACAAGGTATTCAAAATGGCCTTCGGGCGTATTAAATGCAGTTTTCCATTCGTCACCCTGTTTAATACGAACAAGATTATACGCCCCTCGAAGGTCAATCTTAGTAAACCAACTAGCCCCCTTAATCCGAGCAAACAAATCAGAAAGCAAAGGTAAAGGGTATTGGAATTTGACCGTGATCTTATTAAGAAGACGATAATCAATACAGGGTCTCAAGGAGCCATCCTTCTTGGCAACAAAGAAGAATCCCGCTCCCAACGGTGACGAAGAGGGCCGAATATGCCCCTTCTCCAAGGACTCCTTAATATAACTCCGCATGGCGGCATGCTCTGGCACAGACAGATTGAAAAGTCAGCCCTTAGGGAACTTACAGCCAGGAATCAAGTTAATAGCACAATCACAGACCCTATGAGGAGGAAGGGAACTGAGTTTGGGCTCATCAAATACATCCTGGAAATCCGACAAAAACTCAGGAACTTCAGAAGAGGGGGGAGAGGAGATTGACATCAAAGGAACGTCACTATGTACCCCTTGACAACCCCAACTAGTCACAGACATGGATTTCCAATCCAGCACTGGATTATGTACCTGTAACCATGGAAAACCCAGTACAACCACATCATGCAAATTATGCAACACCAGAAAATGACAATCTTCCTGATGTGCTGGAGCCATGCACATGGTCAGCTGAGTCCAGTACTGAGGTTTATTCTTGGCTACTGGTGTTGCATCAATTCCCCTTAAGGGAATAGGGCTCTGCAAAGGCTGTAAGGAAAAACCACAGCGTCTGGCGAACTCTAAGTCCATTAAATTCAGTGCAGCGCCTGAATCCACAAATGCCATGACAGAAAAGGACGATAATGAGCAAATCAGGGTAACAGACAAGAGAAATTTAGGCTGCACAGTACTAATGGTAACAGACCTAGCGACCCTCTTAGTACGCTTAGGGCAATCAGAAATAGCATGAGCAGAATCACCACAGTAAAAACACAGCCTATTCTGACATCTGAATTCCTGCTGTTCTGCTCTAGTCCAAATCCTATCACATTGCATAGGCTCAGGACTCTGCTCAGAGGACACCGCCATATGGTGCACAACCTTGCGCTCGCGCAGGCGCCGATCAATCTGAATGGCTAGAGATAGATTCGTTCAAACCAGCAGGCGTGGGGAACCCCAGCATAACATCTTTAAGGGCTTCAGAAAGACCCTTTCTGAAAATTGCAGCCAGAGCATCTTCATTCCATTTAGTGAGCACAGACCATTTTCTAAATTTCTGGCAGTATACTTCTGCCGCTTCCTGACCCTGACACAGGGCCAACAAGGTTTTTTCTGCCTGATCCACAGATTTAGGTTCATCATACAGTAATCCGAGCGCTTGAAAAAATGCGTCTACATTAAGTAATGCCGGATCCCCTGACTCAAGGGAGAATGCCCAATCCTGAGGGTCTCCACGCAGCAGAGAGATGACAATTTTCACCTGCTGAATGGGGTCACCAGAGGAACGGGGTCTCAAAGCAAAAAACAATCTGTAAATTACATAATAAATGACAATTTATTTTTAAAGTTCAAGAACTTAGATCTATCCCCAAAAAACAAATCAGGAGTAGGAATTCTAGGCTCCAAAACCGGAGTCTGAACAACATGATCTTGGATACTCTGTACTCTTGCAGGAAGTTGATCCACACAAGAAAACAAACCCTGAACATCCATGTCAGCGCCAACATCCTGAACCACCCAGAGATTAAGGGGAAAAAAAAGACAAAACAGGCTGCAGAGAAAAAAAAATGGCTCAGAACTTTTTTTTTCCCTCTTTTGAGATGCATTCAATACATTGTAGGCCAGCTGTACTGTTATGACCTGGTGGTTAAGGAGCAACATGGGACGAGCTCTGAGGAGATGGTATCTTTACTGACCGCAGTTCCTGAACCTAACACAACACTAGAAGTAGCCATGGAATGTTCCTGTCACTCCCTAGACATCTCATCACAGCCGGAGAACTAGCTACCCCTAAAGATGGAAACAGGAAAGCTATCTTGCCTCAGAGAAAGCTCCCAAAGGACAGACAGCCCCCCCACAAATATGGACTGTGAGTGGAGAGGGAAATGACATACACAGAATGAAAACAGGATTTAACAAAGGAGGCCACTTCTAACTAGATAGACAGAATAGGAAAGGATACTGTGCGGTCAGTATTAAAAGCTAGAAAAATCCATCACAGAGTTTACAAAAAATCTCCACACCTGACTAACGGTGTGGAGGGCAAATCTGCTTCCCCAGAGCTTCCAGCTTAACTGAATATAGAATACTGACAAGCTGGACTAGAGCAAACAAAATTAGCTGAATGATTAAGTCCACAGCAAGAGGACAACAAATGAACATGCAAGGACTTATCTTTGCTGAACAGGACCGACTATCAAGGAAATCCAAGGAAAGATCTGAATCCAACCAAGAAACATTGACAGCTGGCACTGGCTGAAGATCAGAGCCAGGCTAAATAGCAGAGCAGGAGAGACGATCAGTGGAAGCAGCTGCCAAGCTAAATCCAAGGAGCAGCAGTTCCACTCAAAACCACCGGAGGGAGCCCAAGGGCAGAATTCACACAAGTGCCATTTACAACCACCGGAGGGAGCCCAAGAACGGAATTCACAACAACCCCCACACCATCATACCTCCTCCTCCATGCTTCACGGTGGGAACCAGGCATGTAGAGTCCATCCGTTCACCTTTTCAAAGATCTCAAATTTGGACTCAGCAGACCAAAGGACAGATTTCCCCTGGTCTAATGTCCATTCCTTGTGTTATTTAGCCTAAACAAGTCTCTTCTGCTTGTTGCCTGTCCTTAGCAGTGGTTTCCTAGCAGCTATTTTACCATGAAGCCCTGCTGCACAAAGTCTCCTCTTAACAGTTGTTGTAGAGATGTGTCTGCTGCTAGATCTCTGTGTGGCATTGACCTGGTCTCTAATCTGAGCTGCTGATAACCTGCGATTTCTGAGGCTGGTGACTCGGATAAACTTATCCTCAGAAGCAGAGGTGACTCTTGGTCTTCCTTTCCTGGGGCGGTCCTCATGTGAGCCAGTTTCTTTGTAGCGCTTCATGGTTTTGCCACGGCACTTGGGGACACTTTCAAAGTTTTCCCAATTTTTCGGACTGACTGACCCTCATTTCTTAAAATAATGATGGCCACTCGTTTTTCTTTACTTAGCTGCTTTTTTCTTGCCATAATACAAACAGTCTATTCAGTAGGACTATCAGCTGTGTATCCACCAGACTTCTGCACAACACAACTGATGGTCCCAACCCCATTTGTAAGGCAAGAAATCCCACTTATTAAACCTGACAGGGCACACCTGTGAAGTGAAAACCATTCCCGGTGACTATCTCTTGAAGCTCATCAAGAGAATGCCAAGAGTGTGCAAAGTAGTCATCAAAGCAAAATGTGGCTACTTTGAAGAACCTAGAAGATAAGACATAATTTCAGTTGTTTCACACTTTTTTGTTAAGTATATAATTCCACATGTGTTAATTCATAGTTTTGATGCCTTCAGTGTGAATGTACAATTTTCATAGTCATGAAAATATAGAAAAATCTTTAAATGAGTAGGTGTGTCCAAACTTTTGGTCTGTACTGTATATATTTATATATATATATATATATATATATATATATAGTATGTGAATTGAGATACATGTCACTGCGCATACTGCGGTCAGTGATGTAAAACCAGAGTGTTTTTGACTGCAGGATGCTAAGTGCTAAGAGAGTTAATTGGAACCTATGTTATGGGCTGGTTTTAGTGGACCTCCATAGCGCGGGTAGGCGGAGGTCCACCGTATCACCACCTGCAGGGACCTGACAGAACCTGTGTGAGGTCAAGGTCATGTGACGATCACATGGGTTGTTAAATACCTGGACATAAGAGTCAGGTGGTGGTGTGTCTTGGGAGAGCAGGAAGTCTCACATAACTCCCGGAAGAGCTAATGGACTGTGTGGGTTAACTGTAGGTGAACCCTGCAGGTAAAGGACTCTGTGCTACTTTATTTATTTGGCTTATCCTTATGCCAGCAAGGCTTTGTTTATTTTGCTGAACCCTGCCAAGGTTTATGCTATCCACAATAAACCAGCAGGTGATCTTCTACCAGAATGGTTCTTGTGTCTATCTGAGAAAGCAGCTGAGTGTGTCAACCCCTCACACATGGTGTTTTGAGTGCAGACAGTGCTCCAGGAACAAGCATGGAGGAGCTAGGAAAACATATCGTCCAAGTACAGCAGCAACATCAGCTTGCCAGTCAACAGCAGCAAGCGGTAGAGCAGGAAACGAATAAGCTGTTAGCACAGCAGCTTCAACACCAAATGCAGCAGCGACAGCAGCAGGAGGCACTAATACAGGTGATGTTGAACACGTCCGGTACAGAAAATGACCCTGACACAGGCTAGGAATGGCCCATAGGGTAACAAGGAATTCCCCGCTGGGCCTCTGTTCAGATCTGGGCTCCCAACCCCACTATATCGGCATTATTTGGCATAATTCAATTGATTCAAACTGTACATAAAAAGCAGCATATCATCATTCATTAACCAAACTAGCCAGTTTATTATTATATAGAGATATAAATAAATAAATTTGTGAACAAGGGTAGTGTAATATTTGTATGCAGGTGAAAAGTGGGCCCTTAGCAACCCGGTCTGACACTGTCCCGGGGTATGATGTTGAAGCCTTTTTGACTGTGTATGAGTGGGTAGCGGAGCATGAGAGGCTACCACCAGAGCAGTGGGAAGAGATGCTGGTCCCCTATTTGACTGGTGAACCCCAAAAGGCATAATATGACCAAGCCCTCCAGGATGCCAAAGAGTATGACAAATTATAAAATTAAATTCTGGCATGCCTGGTAGTGACATTGTCTGTAGGGTCCACCACTGGGCATATGTTGGTCGTCCTGGTCTCCCGTATATCCATACTGTCCTCCCCATTTGTATCCATCCTGTCTCCCCCATATACTGCATCTGCCTTCTGGACCACATATATGAATCTTGGCCCCCATATATGCATAGGTATCCATCCTGGCCCCTCATATGTATTCATCCTGGTCCTCAATATGTATCCATTTTGGCCCCTCATATGTATCCATCCTGGTCCTTTGTCCTGCCCCATATATGCATCCTGCCCTCATATATCCTTCCTGGCCCCTTCGGCCCCATATATATCCATCATGGCCCCTCATATGTATCCATCCTGGCCCCTCATATTTATCCATCCTGGCCCCCATATGTATCCATCCTGGCCCCCATATGTATCCTTTCTGGCCCCCATATGTATCCATCTTGGCCCCAAAAGATTCCTCTAACCTTCCCATGCTCGCAGCACCGGGCAGCATCCTCTTCCTCTGCAGGTTCAGGGCGCACATAGTAAAATGGTCGCCGACCTAGCTGAGGTCGGCAGTGAATGTGTGCACCTGTCGCATGTGGTGCATGACACTGACGTCATACGCCGGTGACAATGGGCACACACTTGACAGTGTCGAATGGGATGTGCCACGCGGTGCTGCACATACTCTGCCTGTGCTTTTAAAGGGCCCGTGCCCCATAGAACCATAGACTTTTTTTTCTTCTTCTTCTCCTCCTGTCCATCTTTCCACAGGCAAGGACCCACTGGGAATTTCCCCGATACCCCACCAGGCCAGTCTGACCCTGCCAATGTCCTGAGTTGTGTAATCTGGAGGGCCTTACACAACTCCCTCAACACTTTGGACATAAAAGGAGTTCCTTGGTCTTTCAGGATCTCCTTTGGCAGGCCTGTCCAGAGAAAATATGGACTTGCCACCTCTGGGTATCGTGTTGCATAGTCCATCTCCCCCAAGAATTAATTGGTTCCCCCTAGCAGACTTAACTAGGGGCCCAGAAAGGTCCATGGGAATCCTGTGAAATGGGACCTTTATAATGAGCAATGGCACTAGGGGAATGCGGAAGAGAGATACAGAAGCAGTTAGCATACAGGTAGGACAGGATCAGCACAAATAAACAATGTCTCAGTGACACCCAGGCCAGTAGAACTTCTGAAGGACCCACTCTTGAGTTTTATCTACTCCCAGATGCCCACCCAAGGTATGAGACTGGACCAGGTCTAATACCCTATGCCTAAATGGACCTGGTACCAACAAATGCTATATCACTTCCTCTCTTGGTTTAGAGATTCAATATAACAGTTCCTTATTTAAAGCGAAATAGGGAAACCTAGAGTCAGCCCCCAGCTCCTTGCTCACCAGCAAGGATACACGGGGGAACTCATTCACCGCCAACTGTGATTCGTAGGTAGTAAATAAGAATTGATATACGGCACTCTCACAATGTGGTGCTCGAGAAAGGGTTCCACTCGATATGGCTAGTAATGTAAAGTACTCAGGACTCCAAATTTGCAATCAGATGCATACTTTATCAGGCAATCCACAAAATGTGACATTTTGACCCTATAATATGGGTATTTCTAAAACTCTGGGTGACATGAAAATAGAAAAATAAGATATAAAAAATAAAGAATCACAAAGAAAAATGGAGAAAAATACATACTTCTGTAAATCATCTCATAATCGTTTTACAAGTTAAAAAAAACACATCCTAGAAGAAAATATATAATGTTCTGTTCCATAGATACTACTTAGTCCAGCATATGTCAATAACAAAAATCATCTTAAGCTAAGGTTCAATTTTTAAATACATGCCCACAGGATAATAAAGTGCTTATTGTACATACACTATGTAGTGACAAGTTAAAATACTAAAAAATAAAATATTGGATCAAAAGGCATGAATCAACTAAGCTGTAGGTGTCATCTTTAGTTGAATATAGAGTAAAAAAGGGGGAGTACATCAAAGAAGAGGAAAATGCAAAAAGGAAGGTATCCCAAAGGATTTGAATCTTATCCAATACAAACTCTGTATCATGAGGTTTCAAAGTGTATGGAGGGCCCCAGTGAGAAAAGGTACTGTGGAATAAATAAGTACAGATTAAAACATACTTACCGGATTGCTGATGTGAATAGATACAAGTAATAGCACTATGTTATACGGTAGCCGCGTGATGTGTTGCACTAGTGTGTGATTTAAATTCCCCATTCCGGATGCTCCTGACATCACATGCCCAATACTGTTGTGAGTCAGTGGTTGGAGTTTCTGATGTCACATGCTGGACTAACTGGAACAACCGCTAGGGCCGTGGGGTACTCGGTACCGGGTCTGGTACTTTAAAGAGATGTGTCACAGCGGCTGTGACCCAGTCCGTGGCCCTGGGTACCCATGTTAAAGGGAAAGTCTTTAAAGGGGTTTGTAAAATAATAAAAGTTTGTGACGCCACCTGTGGTACTCAGTCAGGGGTGACCGACACTGCTTAAAGAGGTCCTCTGGGGTAATGTAATGGCAGCAGCGATGGTATGGCTTCCCACAGGTGAAGCGGGGTCCCCAGGGCTCCCGGTGTGCTAGGTGAAGCTGATGGTAGGTGTTGTAGTAAGAAACGGAGGATACAGGGTTGCAGTCTCTTTAGCTCTTTACTTAATTCAAGGTAGCCACAGTCCAGGGTACCGGATCACGGATTCTGGTGTAGTCTGGCCTGCTTGGAAGCAAATTGGGAATGCCTCTAACCAGGTGGGGTTGGAAGCCTTCCTTCTAGCGCTGTGGTGTTGTAGCCCCTTGCTGCCTTAGGTCTCACACAAGGTCCTCACATTTTCTCTCTTTCCCCCTTTAGGTAGGACACTACCCGTAGGACAGACAAGATCTCTATCACAACCTGGGCTCTATTTGCTACTGTATCCTCGGGTGTTAATAGTGGACAGGTAACTTGCAATCAGCTTTCTGCCAATTTCTGCCATGGGGCATGAAGTTACCCCCACAACCTCGGTCTTCTTGCTACCGATATCTGCGCTCAGCATGGAGGAAACCCAGTCGCAGCTTCTCTCTCCAGCTCTTCACTCTCCTGTGCTTCTTTTCCCTCTCAGTCTCCTACAGACTGCTCTGCTTTCTTTTTCCTTCCCAGGAGCCGCAGAATCACTCATCTCCACGGCCCCAGCTTTCCTTCCTCTCTCTTCGCTCTCCTCTCACCAACTGTCTAACTCCAACTGCCTAGCAACTGACTCCTCCTAACCGAGAGAGCAGCTCCCCTGAAGTCAGGTGTAGAGCTCCCCCTTCTGGCCTGGAGTCAGAACAGTGGTGTATGTGCTGAATATCTGTCAAAGGGATCATTCCTCGCTTCCAAGCGTAACATCACTATCCCCGTGAGGAAAGCAATGCCACACTAACAATCGGTTACCTAGGGTGTTACACGATCCGGGGGATTTAAATCCCTCAACTAGGTGAGGACACACTAGTGAAACATCGCATGCAGCTAGCTTATAACTAGAGTTGAACGAAATTGTTCAGGTTCCCTATTATTTGGCAAGCTATAGCGCTTACCAAATAAGCTGCAGAAGGAACCCGGCTTCCTGGATCTTTGCTGGCTGATCAGCTGATGAGCGCGACAGCTGCATGTGTGGCGGCTGTGTCATTGTCACAGCACATGAATGGAGATCCCAACAAACAGGCTCTCCAAGCATGTGCTGTGACTGTGACACAGCCGCGACACATGCAGCTGTGGCACCGATCGGCTGAACAGCCGGCGTGATCCAGGAAGCCGGGTTCCCTCTGCAGCTTATTAAGTAAGAGCTATAGCTTGCCAAATAAGAGGGAGCCTGAACAAATTTGCTCAACTCTATTTATAACACAGCGTTGTTACTCATATCTATTCACATCAGCAATCTGGGAAGCATGTTTTAATCTATCCATATTTACTACACAACACC
The DNA here is from genome assembly GCF_051348905.1 of Ranitomeya variabilis. Taxonomy (NCBI): domain Eukaryota; kingdom Metazoa; phylum Chordata; class Amphibia; order Anura; family Dendrobatidae; genus Ranitomeya; species Ranitomeya variabilis. Next base: position 150,706,697 of record NC_135233.1, on the reverse strand, counting down.
ATTTCTTTCTGGTGACCTCCAGACACCTTAACCCCTTCATGCCGCGGCCCTTTTTCGTTTTTGTGTTTTCGTTTTTCGCTCCCCTCCTTCCCAGAGCCATAACTTTTTTATTTTTCTGTCAATATGGCCATGTGAGGGCTTATTTTTTGCGGGACGAGTTGTACTTTTGAACGACATCATTGGTTTTAGCATGTCGTGTACTAGAAAATGGGAAAAAAATTCCAAGTGCGGTGAAATTGCAAAAAAAGTGCAATCCCACACTTGTTTTTTGCTTGGCTATTTTGCTAGGTTCACTAAATGCTAAAACTGAGCTGCCATTATGATTCTCTAGGTCATTACGAGTTCATAGACACCTAACATGACCAGGTTATTTTTTATCCAAGTGGTGAAAAAAAATTCCAAACTTTGCTTTAAAAAAAAAAAAAAAAAAAGTGCCATTTTCCAATACCCGTAGCGTCTCCAATTTTTGTGATCTTGGGTCGGGTGAGGGCTTATTTTTTGCGTGCTGAGCTGGCGTTTTTAATGATACCATTTTGGCGCAGATATGTTCTTTTGATCACCCGTTATTGCATTTTAACGCAATGTCGCGGCGACCAAAAAAACGTAATTCTGGCGTTTCGGATTTTTTTCTCGCTACGCTGTTTAGCGATCAGGTTAATGCTTTTTTTTAATTGATAGATCGGGCGATTCTGAACGCGGCTATACCAAATATGTGTAGGTTTTGTTTGTTTTTTATTGTTTTATTTAGGATGGGGCGAAAGGGGGGTGATTTAAACTTTTATATTTTTAATATTTTTTTCACATTTTTAAAAACTTTTTTTTCCCACTTTTGCCATGCTTCTATAGCCTCCATAGGAGGCTAGAAGCAGGCACAGCCCGATCGGATCTGCTACATAACAGCGATCATCAGATCGCTGTTATGTAGCTCAAATGCAGGTGTGCTGTGAGCGCCAACCACAGGGGGGCGCTCACAGCACGCCGGCATCAGTAACCATAGAGGTCTCAAGAACCTCTATGGTTACCTTCCTGACTCATCGCCGACCCCCGATCATGTGACGGGGGTCGGCGATGACGTCATATCCGGCCGCCCGGCCGGATGCGGTAGTTAAATGCCGCTGTCTGCGTTTGACAGCGGCATTTAACAGGTTAATAGCGGCGGGTGAATAGCGATTTCACCCGCCGCTATTGCGCGCACATGTCAGCTGTTCAAAACAGCTGACATGTCGCGACTTTGATGTGCGCTCACCGCCGGAGCGCACATCAAAGCAGGGGATGCGACATGCGCAGTACATGTACGGCGCATGTCGCGAAGGGGTTAAAATCTCATGATACAGAGTTATTATAGGATAAGATAAGATTTAAATCATTTAGGATATCTGACCAAAGTTAGAAGGTGGGCAACTGTTCCGCAAAACACTGACACTCATGAATTTCCCAGTCTGCCATTATCAGCAGGCATTTCCAAATCCTTGTCCCAGCACAGCTTTTATGTGTCCGTACCCCAGGCCTTGGAACAAAAAGAGAGTTTCCAGGCACCCACAATAGGTCCAATTGCTAGACGGCACATTTCCAAGCTGCGGAGGAAATGTTGCCGTTTGGCTTGTAGACATTAAGGATTTCCACTGCCTCATGGTGGCAGCCATCCTTTGATGCTCGGTCCCAACGCCTCCACTATTTTTCCCACTGTGGCATCCCTGCTTTGTACTAGCATGTGTCCAGGAACACCACCTGTTCCCTTACCAAAGCACCTACTGGGATTGTCTACTTAACGACTGACATGTGGACAAGTGCTTGTAGTCAGGGATGCACATTTTCCTGATGGTACACTGGGTGAACAGTGTGGAGGCCAGGGCAGTGTACCACTCTGACACCGAGAATTGCTGGCCCTACTTCTACCAGGGTTTCCTACACCTCATACACCAGTTCCTGCACCCCCTCCTGCTCCTCCTCAGTCTCCTTCTCCATTGTGTTATCTCAGAGAATGTCGTCCACATCACCCAGAAGGTAGACGCTCTGCAGCACTGCCTCAGCGAAGCAGCAACAGACTCTGCTGAAACTAATTTGTCTGTGAGACAAACCGCATACCTAGGCAGAGTTATTGAAAGGATTAACAGACAATACAGATCTATAGCTCTCACCGCTGAACCTCCAAACAGTTATAGTCGTGTGTGATAATGATCATAACCTAGTGGTGGCTGTTATCCTTGGCAAGCTCACACATGTAACTTGTTTAGCCCACGTGCTCTACTTGATAGTTTAGCAGTATCTAAAAACCTACTCGGATTTCCCAGAGCTTCAGGTCAAGGTACAACAATTTAGTGCCCATTCCTGCACGTCAGCTACAAGTTCCGCAGTTCTGGCAGTGCTGCAGCATGCAAGTGACAGCTTACAGACTGGTCTGCAACGTGACTACGCACTGAAACTCCACACTGCACATGCTGGCAAGGGTTTGTGAGCAGCAGAGGCCAGTTGTGAGATACCAGCTTCAACACAACCATCAGTATTCTGATCAGCCTCCGCATATAACAATTTAAGAGAGGGCATGGATGTCTGACATTTGTGTGGTTCTGCAAGACTTTGAGGACTCCGCAAATATGGTGAGCAGCAATGACACCATAGTCAGCACAATAATTACTCTTATGTACCTACTTAAACAGTTGCTGCTCACAATTAAATATGAAGCTTTGCATGCGGACCACGTGGAGATGGAGGAAGACATGAGACAAGGAGATACATGGATGGGTTGAGGAGGGGAATGACGAGGAAGAGAGTGAGGAGGAGGAGATGGAGAGTCATCATCATGGTGTAGACAGGGAAGTGTTAGCTGTAGGCAGCTTGGCACATATGGCCGACTTTTTGTACCACTACCTTTTCTGTGTCTCTCGCGTTGTATTCATCTTGGTAAAAAAGAGTACTGGTTGTTCACCCTGCTAAACCCACACTACAAGGAAAACCTTGCATCTCTCCTTCCTGATGTGGATACCAGAAAGTCATTGTGTAAAATATGTGGAAAAATTCCTAGCAGACAACACTAGCGCAGGAGAATGCTTGCTTGTACAACCAAGGAGGAGAGGTCAGGGAGACACACACCAGGTAGAGAAGAGGAATAGGTACAATGTCAAAGGTCTGGTCTAATTTCATGACACCCTCCCAGTGTCCAGGCCTTGATGACTAGGAATTTTTTAAAGGAAAGGAAAAGTTTTTAAAGATGGTCTAGCAATACTTGACCAACAAAACCAATGTACTCCCTAATTCTAAGGATGAGCGAACATGCGATACTTGGTTATCACTTGAGTATCACAGTGCTTGGATGTGCTCGCTACTCTGCGAGCAATGGGCAGTCGACGAAGTAAAACTGAAATCTACGCCCCACATCTTTGGCGCTTGTTACACAGGCAATAAGCATGCAGGAATTCAGATAGACCAAGATAAAGTGCTCTCCCCTAACTATATAGAAAACCGAAACAAACTTGGGAGTGATAGCCAATAATGGCACCAGAAATACAGGAGTCAGCAGCGGGCATCACTTCTGCCCACCGACACCAGACGCATCATCATGTGAGAGGGCGGAGGCAAAGCTGAAGGAAGCATCACCATGAAGACCTGTTCCTGAGCGGGCAGGAAGAAGCACACAATGCTGGAAAGTGTGTGGGTAAGTATTATGTGGAAATATTACTTCACAGAAGAATCAGAATAAACAATCTGCATAAACATATGCCACTTTATGTATGCAAATCAAGTGACTGATGCAAATCTATAATGTTTAAGTGCCACTTTTTAAACAAAGACTGAATATAGATGTGTAATTATTAAATACCACATATTGGAAAAAAGAAAAAGAGGAGATAAATTACCACCAAAATGAACAAAGAAGAGAATGATTTACTAGTGGTGACAAAAAGTATTTAATAGTGGAAGAGTGCAAGAAAAGCAATGTATAAACAAAGATAAAACAAAATTATAAAAGCACTATAAGACATTAATACATATAATAAATAATGAATCAAGATTCTGAAATTATTCTGGTTAGAGCCAAAAACATTGATTTTAACATCCAAAAAAGTTGTTTGGCTATAAGAACTTGATAGCTTGATGTTTTTCTGGTTATGATTGAGATTCTGAATGAAATGCCCTGCCAGATAAAGAAAACATTGTCCATAAAACAAGTCCAAAATGTCACAATTCCTCTGCTCAGAGTGTCTGGGACAGACAGCTCTGTCATCCTATCCTGTGCTGGGGCATGCTGAGCTGTCGGTGCTTTGATTGACAGCTCAGTTGACCTACCTGACTGGGAGGTGCAGAGATTTCTACAGGTGCTCCCTGTTCTTGGTAATTGCCCTGCTATTTAGGTGAGCTGTCTAGTCCAGATCACTGCTAGTCAAAAGCTTGTTCAAAGCTTGTGCTCTCTGGTGTGTTCGTCTGTACCCTGTGCTGTAAGTTCTGATCTTCTTCTGCTGCTGACCTTTGGACTGTGTTCTGACTACCGTTTGTTATTGCCCCTTTGCATCTGACATTCTGCTTCTGACTGTGCTCAGAATACCCATTTGTCATTGCCCCTTTGCATCTCATATTCTGCTGCTGACCTTTGGACCGTTTTCTGATTACCTGTTTGTTATTGCCCCTTTGCTTATCCACTATTACTCTGATATTCTGACCCTGGCATGTGACCTGACTTACGACTCCATATTTTCCCTTGGTTTACTACGTGCTCTTTTAGTATTGACGCCGGAAAGTCTGACTTTCCTGATTCACGGCCTTTCCGTGGGTTGTTACTAGCATCACACAAAGCAAAACTTTCTCAATTGAGGGTAATGGTTTGGCAAAAAAGGTTTCTCACTCCCAGAAGCCCAAAAAGAGATTTGCATACTGAGACTAAGAAAATGGTAATTTGCAACCTGTGCCATGCCAAGATCAGCAGTGGCATGACCACAAAGAACCTAACCACCACCAGCAATCTAAGCACCTGTCTGGATGGACCGAATGCCTGGGTCCAAGATTGGTGCCCGTGGGTGACACCACTACCTCTTCCTCTGTGCTACGTGCTTTCCAATCCCCTGTCCATGACACTGGCAAAATGGCTATTGCCCTTCACCTATACTTGCACATTCTAAGGCACCATCATCAGACATCATTCAACTGTCCTTACCCCAAGCCTTGGAAGAACAAAGAAAGTTCCCAGCCACCCACCCACAGCCCAAACCCTAAATAGGCACATTTCCTGACTGCTTGCTGTGGAAATGTTGCCTTTTAGGCTTGTAGACACTGAGAATTTCCGGTGACTCATAGCATCAGCCGTCTCTCGATAATTGGTCCCCAGCCGCCACTTTTTCTCCTGGTGTGGCCTCTCCACCTTGTACCAGCACGTGTCTAGAAACATCAATTGGGTACTTTCCAATGCACTTATTGACATTGTCCATTTAATGACAGACACGTGGACAAGCGCTTGTGGACAGGTACACTACATTTTCCTGACAGCACACTGGGTGAACATTGTGGAGGCTGGGGGCGAGTCACATCCTGGCACAGCGCATGTCCTCCCGACACCGAAGATTGCTGGCCGTAATTCTATCAGGGTTTCCTCCATCTCCATGTTTTAATCTATACATATTTAATCCACGGCACCTTTTCTCACTGGAGGCCTCCATACACCTTGAAACCTCATGATACAAAGTTCGCATAGGATAAGATGTGAATCCTTTCAGATGCCTGACCAGAGGGAGAAGGTGGGCAACTGTTCTGCAGAACACCAACACTCGTTAATTTCCCAGTCTGCCACCATCAGCAGGCATTTACAAAACCTCGTCGCAGCACAGCGTTAATTTGTCTATACTCCAGGTCTTGGAACTAAAAGAGAGTTACCACCCACCCACCACAGGCCCAAACACTAAATGGCACATATCCTAGCTGCTTTCAATGGAAATGTTGCCGTTTATGCTTGTAGACACAGAGGATTTCTACCGACTCATGGCGGCAGCTGTTCCTTGATGCTCAGTCCCCAGCAGCCACTATTTCTTGGTGTCCCCGCCTTGTACCAGCACGTGTTGAGGAACATCACCTGGGTCCTTCCCAACACACTTACTGGCATTGTTCATTTAATGACAGACACGTTGACAAACGCTTGTGGACAGGGACACTGACATCACAATGGGTGAACATTGTGAAGGCTGGGGCAGAGTTTCACCCTGGCATGGAACATGACCTACCGACGGCGAGGATTTCTGGCCCTATTTCTATCAGGATTTCCTGTACCTCCTACACTAATTCCTGCACCCCCTCCTGCTCCTCCTCATCCTCCATCAAAATTGTGCTATCTCAGAGCACGTTGCCCACATCAACCAGAAGCTGGCAACTCTGCAGCATTGCCTCAGCAAAGCAGCAACAGACTGTGCTGAAGCTAATTTGTCTAGGAGACAAACCGCACACCATTACAGAGTTACCTAAAGGAATAACAGACCAGATAGATCTGTGGTTTTTGGTGCTGAACTTCCAAGGAGGCATGGTCGTGTATGATAATGGGCATAACCTGGTGGTGGCTGTGCAGCTTGGCAAGCTCACACACATACCATGCTTGGCACATGTGCTCAACCTGGTAGTTCAAAGGTTTCTGAAAACATACCCAGATTTGCCAGAGTATCTATTCAAGATATGTCATGTCAGCACCCATTTTCGCAAGTCGGACACAGCTGCTGCTGCTCTGACAGCCCTGCAGCAGTGCATGCAAGAGCCTGCTCACAGACTGGATGTGCGACATCACCATGGAACTCCATACTGCACATGCTGGCAAGGCTTTGTGAGCAGAAGAGGCCAATAGTTGAGTACCAGCTCCAACACATCAGGCATTCTGGTCAGCCTCCACATATAACAACTGAAAAGTGGGCATGGATGTCTGACATTTGTGTGGTTCTTCAAGACTTGGAAGACACCACGAAAATGGTGAGTGTCAATGATGCCATAGTCAGCGCAACTATCCCGCTTCTGTGCCTACTTAAACAGTCACTGCTCACAATTAAACATGAAACTTTGCATGTGGAACAGGTGGGGATGGAGAAAGACATAATACAGAGAGATTGCAGCCAGCCCAGCCTCATCTCATCTGCTCAGCGCAGATTAGGTATCACTTAGGAGGAGAAAGGAAGAGGAGGAACAGGAGCTGGTGACTAGTGCAACAGGGGCTAGTAGCCACACAACCTTCATCCCGTCTTTCCTACGTGGAATGGCTGAGGACAGGAATAAGAAGGAAGAGAGTGATGAGGAGGATGAGATGAAGAGTTGTCATCATGGTGGAAACAGAGAAGTGTTAGCTGTATGGAGCTTGGCACATATGGCCGACTATATGTACCACTGCCTTTCTCGTGACCCTCGTGTTACATTCATCTTGGCTAAAAAAAGAGTACTAGCAGTTCATGCTACTAGACTCATGCTACAAGGTGAACTTTGCATCTCTTCTTCCTGAGGCGGAGAGTTCTTCTAAAATGGTGCTATACCAGAAGGCCATTGTGAAATATGTTGAAAAAATTCCCATCAGACAACGCTTGCAGCAGGGGTCAACCTTCCTTGCTCAACCAAGGAGGAGAGGCTAGGGTGACACAGCAGAGGCAGGGGTACACTCTCAAAGGCATGGGCCAATTTCATGACACCAGCCCAGTGCCCAGGGCCTGATAACTGAGTATTTTTGACAAGGAAGGAAAATTTTTAATGCTGGTCAAGCAATAACTGGCCCACGAAACCGGCTTACTCCCTACTTCCAGTGCTGCCCTGCCGCTAGCGTCTTGTCTGAGCTAGTTTTTAATGCTGTGGGTAGGTCATAACAGACATGCACTTTACCTGTCTACCTATTCTGTTGCCAGGAGTACATTTCATTGGTAAGGTTTATAACCACCTAAAAACTTGATCAAAATGTATTGGTATTATATTGCTCATATATAGACAATTCCATGGTCTAGAATACATTTCGTTGGTACTTAACCCTCAAAAAACTTGTTAAAAATGTATTGGTATTATATTGCTCATCCATAGAGTTTTCCGTATTCTTAAAGGGCACCTGTCACCCCGTTTTTTCAGTATGAGATAAAAATACTGTTAAATAGGGCCAGAGCTGTGCATTACAACAGTGTATTTTGTGGACCCCGATTCCCCACCTATGCTGCCAAAATACGTTACCAAAGTAGCCGTTTTTGCCTGTCAATCAGGCTGGTCTGGTCAAAAGGGCGTGGTGTCTTCCCCCAGATCTTGCTTAGTTTTCCGTTGGTGGCGTAGTGGTTTGCGCATGCCCAAGGTCCCGAATCCACTGCACAGGGGAGTTAAAAGAGCGCGATGTGCACTATTTCATTGGTGATCGGTGGGGGCGGCCATCTTCCTTTGGCCGCGCGTGCGCAGAAGCGGCGCTCTGCTGGCCGCGGCTTCAGGAAAATGGCCGCGGGATGCCGCGCGTGCGCAGATGGAGATCGCGGTGGCCGTTTTCCTGAAGCAGAGATGCGAACTGGGGGAAGACACCACGCCCTTTTGACCAGACCAGCCTGATTGACAGGCGAAAACGGCTACTTTGGTAATGTATTTTGGCAGCATAGGTTGGGAATCGGGGTCCACAAAATACACTGTTGTAATGCACAGCTCAGGCCCTATTTAACAGTATTTTTATCTCATACTGAAAAAACGAGGTGACAGGTTCCCTTTAAGGACATTTCGTTTCTATGTCAGCATGAAAAAAAGCTTGTTCAAAATTTTAGGCTGTGTGCACACCTTGTAGCTTTGGTGCATTTTTGTCACATTTTTTTGGCTTGGATTTGTGACAAAACCTGAAGCAAAATCTGATGCCAGAAAAGTGAATGATGCACGTTAAGTATTTTTGACTTGCAGATTTGGCACAGAAAATAATCTGCAGCATGTCAATTCTCTATGCATTTTTGCCCTGCATTTTTCACCACTGACTTCACTCGAATCAACCAAAAATGCAGGACAAAAACGCACCAAAAATGAGTGTTTTTGCAGCTGCATTCTTCCTGCCAAGAGATGCAGAAATGGTGCAGAAATTTTACTCAACGTGCAAATACCCTCATTGGCATTATGTTGCTCACCTATAGACTATTCCGTGTTATGGAGCACATTTCATTGCTATATAAGTCTCAAAAAACTTGTTAAAAAATGTATCGTATTATACTGCTCATCCATGGAGTTTTACATACAGCTCTGGCAAAAATTAAGAGACCACCACATCAAAACCCTGTCATGGGCAGCCCAATCTCCAGACCTGAACCCCATTGAAAACCTCTGGAATGTAATTATGAAGATGGTGGATAGTGGAAAGCATGCCAAGACACATGAAAGCTATGATTAAAAATCATGGTTATTTCACAAAATATTTATTTCTGAACTCTTCCTGAATTAAAACATTAGTATTGTTGTTTCTAAATGATTATGAACTTGTTTTCTTTGCATTATTTGAGGTCTGAAAGCACTGATTTTTTTTTTTGCATTTTGAACACGTCTCCTTTTCAGAAAAAAAATTCAAAATTTATTGCTTGGAAATTCGGAGACATGCTGTCAGTAGTTTATAGAATAAATGAAAAATTTATATTTTACTCAAAAATATACCTATAAAGAGAACAATCAGACAAAAAACTTAACATTTTGCAGTTGTCTCTTAATTTTTGCCATAGCTGTATTCTTGGGTAGATTTCATTGTTATATACTGTAGGCCTGAAAAAGTTGTCTAAAATTTTAGGAAGTCTGCAACGTTATAGATTTGGGGCGTTTTTGTCTTGCTTTTTTCAGTGTGCATCTGTGACAAAACCTGAAGCAAAACCTGATGCCAGCAAAGTGAATGAGAAACCTAAAGTGTTCTGCACACTTTAAGTATTTTTGGCCTGTAGATATGGTGCAGAAAATAATCTGCAGCATGTCAATTGTCTGTGCGTTTTTGCCCTGCGTTTTTCACCATTGTTTCATCATAAACTAAGCTGAAATTTCCTATTTTTAATAAAAAATTAAATTCAGGTTTACTTAAATCATATTTTTTTAATCCTTTTTAAATTTTGCCTTATATACAAGTGTTTATACAGGAAAAAAGTTTCTTAACATTTTTTTTTCTGTAAAATGCAATTTCTCATTGGTTTGAAATATTTTATTCTCACTCTTTAAAGTGGAGTAAAAGTGTGACAATTTGGCAGTCAAAGATGCATCCAGGGGTCTTACCCATGCTGTCCCATGCTGAAAATTCAGCACTTTTCCATCTATTTGAACATTTTCACTACCCCAGACCTCTTTGTAGGGTCTACTGGGAAAAAAACTTGCCTTTCCCTCTGAATCCCATTATGCTTGTTACTCAAAATGTGCAAGCGAGTATTAGGAATGGTTGGGTATGAGCAACGAGCAACGAGCAACGAACTATTTTACTGCTGTCTCATTTCTACCTAATTCCTCTGTGATCTTCAACTACTGGGTCTTAAAGCTGGACTCCTGGCATGAGCTGTCCCTCTATGCATTGGAGGTGTTGTGCTGCCCTTCTGCTAGTGTCTTGTCTGAGCGGTATTTTAGTGCCGCCGGGGCATCGTCTGCAAATTTGATCAGTTTACCTTCAGTTCCATTATCTAGATCATTTATAAAAATGTTGAACAACATTGGGGCCAGGACAAAGCCTTGTGGTACCCCACTTGAAACAATCTTCTAATTCCATGCGCAACCATTTATCACCACTCTTTGAGTACGATCACTGAGCCAGTTATAAATCCACATAACCGTAGCCTTGTCAATCTCATACATGGTCATATTTTCAATAAGGATAGTATGAGATACTTTATCAAATGATTTGATGAAGCCAAGATATATTACATCTACTGCATTTCCCTGATCCTACCAGCCAGCGATTCCATCATAGAAGGAAGTTAGGTTAGTGTGGCATGACTTGTTTGCTACAAACCCATGCTGGCGTCGGTTAATTACTGTATTCTTATCCAAGAACTTACATACATGTTGTTTAATCATTTTTCAAAGATTTTTTTTCTGGTACAAAAAAAGATTACTGGCCTGTAATTTTCTGGCTCCATCTTCTAACCTTTTTTGAAAATAGGGACATTTTCCCATCTGCATTCTTCTGGGACGTCTGTTCTCCAGGATATTTCAAAGATTCTGGCTAGTGATTCTGCAATTTCATCTGCTTACTCCTTCAGTACCCTAGGATGTAATTCATCTGAACCAGGATATTCAAATTAATTTAAATTAGTTAAGTGTTCCCTCACCATTTCCCTGTTTATAGAGAGTGTGGATTATTTTATTCCTTCGATGAAAAAGCGAAGATTAGTTAATGTTGCAATTGCTTTCTTTGGGAGCTCAGATGCAAAATAGGAATTTAAAAGTTTGGCCTTCTCGACAACATTTTTGACCACTTCACCCTTTTCATCCTGTAAAAATCCTATAGCATCTTTGACTGTTCTTTTGCTTTTGACAAACCCCCAAGATCCTTTTTTACTGTTTTTTTTTCCTTACAAGCTTCACTTCATTATTGGCTTTAGTTTTGCTAATGATTGCCCTCCATTCCCTGCAAACAGCATGATATTCTTCTTTAGTTGTGCCCCCCTTCTTTACAATTAATATGCATTTCTTTTTTCTATTTTAACAAGTGATTTGTCAAGGCTCCCGGGTGTAATTAATGCTGAGAGGCTTCTCACTGCAGTAAGGGAACCCAGAGCAGAACAGCGGAGAACTCACCGGGTAGCAAGCAGGACCTGAACCATGTGACCGGGGGAAGTGGCTAGGGGCGGAGCCAGTCGGCAGGGTGCAGGGAAGCGAATGGCGCCGGAGAGAAATCAAACAAGCTGAGGTCAATAACCAGGGGATAAGCGAGGTACCGGAGGGTGAGACAGGAGGATACTGGACCCCCAGGCTTCTCTGGATATCTGGCATCGAAGGCCAGCACCAGACGATCGGCGTGCACCGAACTGGCCGGACCCATGACCGATCCTCTAGAGAGTACCCTTTCCTATGTACCAGATACTGGAGCTTCCGGCGCACCCACAAAGAGTCAATGATGCACCCTACCTCATACTCTAGCTGTCCCTTTACCAATACTGGTGGAGTATCAGATGAGAAATCTTCCCTAACCGACCCCACTGGCTTTAACAGGGACCTGTGAAAGACATTAGATATTTTGAATGAGGTGGGCAACTGTAGTCTGTAGGCCTCCGGATTGACTACCTCCACAATTTTGCATGGACCAATAAACTTGGGGTCCAGCTTCATAGAGGGTATATTAAGCTTGAAATTACGGGTGGATAACCACATCTTCTTCCCTACTATGATCGCTGGCCCTGGCCCCCTCCTCCTGTCTGCAAATCATTTGTACCTTTTCTTTAGAGATGTTCATCTGAACCTCTCTCCAAAGAGTTCTCAAACGCTGTACCATGCATTCAGCACCAGGACAACCTGAATCCATGCAGGAAAATTCCCCAAAGTGGGGATTGACTCACACAAGAGTTGAGCGCAAATTCTGCCATGGGCAATACCTCACACCAATCCTCCTGTCTGGAAGAGGCCTGGCATCTCAAAATTTGCTCCAAGGATTGGTTTGTGTGTTCAGTCTGTCTGTTAGACTCCGGGTGATAGGCAGAGGAAAAAGACAGCATAATCCCCAGCTTCTTACAAAAAGGCCTCCAAAACCTGGCCACAAACTGCACACCTCTGTCCGACACCACAATCACAGGCACTCTATGCAACCAAACAGCATGCTGTATAAATAAGCGGGCCAAGGTTTCAGCAGATGGTAATTCAGGCAGAAGTACAAAGTGGGCTTGTTTGGAGAACCTATCTACCACCACCCAAACCACTGAGTTGCCCCTGGAAGGAGGGAGATTTGTGATAAAGTCCAGGGACAAATGTGTCCATGGCCTATCTAGAATTGGCAAAGGCACCAATTCCCTGGCCGGCCGGGTATGAGAACTCTTGGAACGGGCACACACCCCACATGCAGTCACACACTTTTTAACATCTGATACCATAGAGGGCCACCAAAAACTTCTAGCAACTTCCCCCCGTGTAGCTGCAATCCCAAGATGGGCACTTAACACAGAATCGTGAAACTCCTGCAGGAGTTGGAGACGGAACCATTCCGGTACAAATAATTTACCTGGAGGTTTACTACCAGGAGCCTGGGTTTGGGCCTCCAAAATCTCTCTCTACAAATCAGATGAGATTTCAGCCACCACTACTAGAGTTGAGCGACTTTTACTTTTTCGGATCGAGTCGGGTTTCGCGAAACCTGACTTTGTCAAAAGTCGGGTCGGGTGAAATCTGCTGATTATTGCAAAAAGTCGGGGGCCGAGTGAAACACAAAACCCAATGCAAGTCAAAGGGAATCAAAGTCGGCAGTGAGTGGAGGACAGGAAAACACCTACAATGCCCATTTTAATGCCAAAAACATCAATTCTTATTACTGAAGCTTGTCAATCTTAATTTACTTTATAATAATAGTTAGGCATTGAAAACTGGGGGTCATTTGGCTAAAGTTGTGGGGGGGTAGGGCTGGCTCAAGATTTTCGTGGGCCCAGGAAACGCGGAATACGTCACAGCGGTGGAGCAGGGAGAGGTAAGTATTTCAACTTTGCAAGTGCTGTGATCCTGAGCAAGCAGGGGGGCCCCACTCGTTGGTATTGGCACTGGCACAGGGCCCCTCATAGTACGGCGGTGTGTTTGACGGTGGGTGGCGCCTCCCACCGGCAGAGACACTTTTGCATACTATGAGCGGTCCTGTGCCAGTAACGTCGCCAACGAGTATGCCCCCCCACCTGATGAAGGAACCTGCACTTTCATCTGCACCTTTCTCTTTGTCCCCGTGTAAGGTGGTATAGTATGCGGGAAAGGGAACCTGACTTTCAGCAGGGTCAGATTCTGGCTGTGTAGAGTGCAAGGGGAATGTAGTGGTCTGGGTCAATGTACCAGCAGACTCATCTAGCAGTGACTGGGCAATGGGCAGGATGAGGAGGAAACACAGATATAGGCCCAAATAATAAATAGCCTAAATGCAGTTCAAAATTGGCAACAGGACTAAACAAGCGGCATTGCTTTGTTCAGCGGAGGACAACTGTAATGAGTGGCAGACACAGTTAGTAGGCCCAAATAATAAAGTGGGCTAAATGCAGTTCAAAATTGGTAACAGAACTAAACAGGCGGCATTGCTTTGTTCAGCGGAGGACAACTGTAATGAGTGGCAGACATAGTTAGTAGGCCCAAATAATAAAGTGGGCTAAATGCAGTTCAAAATTGGTAACAGGACTAAACAGGCGGCATTGCTTTGTTCAGTGGAGGACAACTGTAATAAGTGGCAGACACAGTTAGTAAGCCCCAATAATAAAGTGGGCTAAATGCAGTTCAAAATTGGTAACAGGACTAAACAGGCGGCATTGCTTTGTTCAGCGGAGGACAACTGTAATGAGTGGCAGACACAGTTAGTAGGCCCAAATAATAAAGTGGGCTAAATGCAGTTCAAAATTGGTAACAGGACTAAACAGGCGGCATTGCTTTGTTCAGCGGAGGACAACTGTAAGGAGTGGCAGACACAGTTAGTAGGCCCAAATAATAAAGTGGGCTAAATGCAGTTCAAAATTGGTAACAGGACTAAACAGGCGGCATTGCTTTGTTCAGCGGAGGACAACTGTAAGGAGTGGCAGACACAGTTAGTAGGCCCAAATAATAAAGTGGGCTAAATGCAGTTCAAAATTGGTAACAGGACTAAACAGACTAAACAGGCAGCATTGCTTTGTTCAGTGGAGGACAACTGTAAGGAGTGGCAGACACAGTTAGTAGGCCCAAATAATAAAGTGTCTGCCAAAAAATTATTCATAAATAAACAGGTGGCATTGCTAGGTACAGGGGTGGGCTCCTCTGCTGAGTAGCAGACAGTGGTAGTAGGCGCAAAGTATTATCTGGTCTAAATGGAGGCCAGGGCCCCTGTATATTTTAACTATCATCTATCATTTCAACAAATTTGTATTGGCAGTGCCATTGAGGGATTTAACAGCACAGACTACACAGTGGTGGAGCAGGGAGAGGTAAGTATTGCAAGTGGTAGAGCACTGTTCGAGCTGGGGGTGAACACTCTCGTGGGCGGTGGTACTGGCACAGGGCCCCTCATATTACGATGGTGTGTCTGATGTTGGTTGTGCGCCACCACCGTCAGAGACACTTCATTGTACTATGAGGGACCCTCTGCCAGTGCCGTCACCCAAGAGTGGGCACACCCACCTGTCCAGGCAAACGGCACTCTCACGGGTGCTTGCGCCAGGTGGTAACCACGGCCCTGTGAAGGGAGTCAGCCCATTTAGGGAGGTATAAAAATGGCCTACGGTGGACATTCAGCAGCTGCAAATGGAGGAATTGGAGAAGTCAGTAAGAGGAGGCCAAAAGCAAGACATTTTTCAGGCAAGCTACGTGTCAGCAGGGGAAGGTGGGGCCAAATAATTTGGAATCCATGATTGGTTCATTTTAATGAAGGTTAGATCATCAACATTTCGGGTAGCCAGACGTGTCCTTTTTGCGGTCAGTATTGAACCAGCAGCACTGAAGACTCTTTCTGATAGCACACTAGCAGCAGGGCAAGCGAGCTCCTGTAATGTATATTCTGCCAATTCAGGCCAGGTGTCTATTTTAGATGCCCAGTAATCAAAGTGGAATGACCTGTGAGGGAGAACATTGATAAGGGAGGAAAAGTAGTTCGTAACCATACTGGACAAATGCTGTCTCCTGTCACTTTGAATCGATGCAGCAGTACCTGTCGTGTCAGCGGTCATTGCAAAATCACTCCACAACCTGGTCATAAAACCCCTCTGTCCAAAGCCACTTCGGATTTGTGCACCTCTAACACCTCTGCCATGTTGCCCACTACACCTCGTGTTAGAACCATCACCGCCGCTGTGTGCTGGGAATGCCTGAACCAAACGGTCTACAAGAGTTGCTTGTTTGGTAGCCAATATTTGCTCAAGGTTCTCATGTGGCATGATATTTTCCTTTATATCGTGGATCCAGGAGGCAGGCCAACCAGTAATCATCATCGGTCATCATTTTTATAATGCGGGGGTCCCTTTTTAGGATACGCAAGGCATACTCAGCCATGTGGGCCAATGTTCCAGGTGTCAGTTCACTGCTTGTGCTGGGTTGAGGAGCACTTTCTGCAAATCAACCTCACTTGTGTCCCACAAAAACCCTGTACCTGACCTTGCAACGCCACCAGTTTCTATTGCCCCCTGAGAAGCATCCTCCTCCCATAAATATTCATCCCCATCATCCTCCTCCTCTTCATCCGCCACCTCATCCAGGAGAGTTCCCTGAGCAGACAATGGCTGACTCTCATCAAGGCTTCCCTCATCCTTGGCTGCAGATGCCTGCTCCTTAACGTGCGTCAAACTTTGCATCAGCAGACGCATTAGTGGGATGCTCATGCTTATGATGGTGTCGTCTGCACTTACCAGCTGTGTGCATTCCTCAAAACACTGAAGGACTTGACAGAGGTCTTGTAGCTTCGACCACTGCACACCACACAACTCCATGTCTGCCATCCAAGTGCCTGCCGGTGTATGTGTATCCTCCCACAAATTAATTACAGCACGCCTCTGTTCGCACAGCCTCTGAACCATGTGCAGTGTGGAGTTACACCTTGTTGCATCGTCGATTATTAGGCGGTGCTGGGGAAGATTCAGCGATCACTGATGGTTCAGCATACGGCTGGAGTGTACGGGCGACCGGCGGATGTACGAGCAAAGTCTTCACACCTTCAAGAGCAGGACTGGTAACTCCAGATAATTTTTGAGGAAGCACTGCACCACCAGGTTCAAGGTGTGAGCCAGGCAAGGTATGTGTTTCAGTTCTGAAAGGGCTATGGCAGCCATAAAATTCCTTCCATTATCACTGACTACCTTGCCTGCCTCAAGATGTACACTGCCCAGCCATGACTGCATTTGGTGCTGCAAGTACTCGGCCAGTACTTCCACGGTGTGTCTGTTGTCGCCCAAACACTTCATTTGTAACAGCCTGCTGACGCTTACCACTAGCTGTTCGATAATGGGACATCTCGTGTGCAACACTGGCAGCTGCGGATGGAGTGGTCGTGCTATTGCACTTTGTGGACGAGCTTTCACTTCTGTAGGAGGAGGAGGAGGAGGGGTGGCGAACGCCTACAGCCAATTGTTTCCTAGACTGTGGGTTAGGCAGAACTGTCCCACTATGGCTGTCCCCTGTGGACCCTGCATCCACCACATTAACCCAGTGCACCATGATGGACACGTAACGTCCCTGGCCATGCCTACTGGTCCATGCATTTGTTGTGAGGTGCACCTTTCCACTGACTGATTGCCTCAGTGCATGGACAATGCGGTCTTTGACATGCAGGTAAAGGGATGGGATGGCTTTTCTCGCAGAGAAGTGCCGACTGGGTAGGTCATAGCGTGGCACTGCGTAGGCCATCAGGTCTTTGAAAACTTCGCTTTCAACCAATCGGTAGGGCATCATCTCTAATGAGATTAGTCTAGCAATGTGGGCGTTCAAACCCTTTGTACGCGGATGAGAGGATGAGTACTTTCTATTCCTAAGTCTCTTGTAGGGTGAGCTGGACTGGAGAGCTGCATATGGTGGAACTAGCGGTGGGGGTGGTGGACATGGCGGATTGAGAGAGGGTTGGTGATGGTATTCTTGATGTTGGCCTACATACAGTGTTTCCTACCAAGAACCTTGTGATTCCCTGACTGCTTTGGCCTTGCGACGATGCCTCCACATTTGCTGCTGGTGGTGTCCTAACCGGTGGGCTTACAGTGAGGGAAGCAATGTAGCGTTGCTGACTACCTTCATTCTGAGCAGGTGCACCAACGGTACGGGACGTTTGGTAGTTAGTCCAGATTTGCAAGTGCATGCTGGTTAAATGTCTAAGCATGCACGTTGTATTTAAATTTTGAAGATTCTTCCCTCTGCTAAAGGTCTTTGAGCATTTCTTACAGATAACTTTGCACTGATCATGTGGATCTTGGTTAAAAAATTGCCACACTACACTCTTCCTACCATGGAATACCTTTTCAGGCATTGCACGCTGTGCTACTTTCACCGGATGGCCACACTGTACTAAAACCATTTTTGTTTTTGACAAACGCTTTTGGCCTGATACGGGCCTGCCAGATGACAGCTGTTGCGATGTAGATGTCTGCTGCAGATCATCCCTGTTGTGAATTAGACTTTTTTGGCTCCCTCTTGTGGTCACTAGTGATATGACTCTGGGATTGTCTTTCCTCAGTTTGGCACCCACCTGGGTCGTTAGTCCAGGGGTGTTGCTATATAAACTTCCTGAATTCTCAGTCTGGTGCCTGGCATCGTTGTAATCAGTTCCTTTCTGTTTGCTCCTGTCTGCTGGTCCTGGATCTTGCAAAATTAAGCTAAGTCCTGCTTCTTTGTTTTTTGGTTTTTTGCATTGCTCTTATTTTTTGTCCAGCTTGTACTAAATGTGATTCCTGATTTTGCTGGAAGCTCTAGGGGGCTGGAATTCTCCCCCCGGGCCGTTAGACGGTTCGGGGGTTCTTGAATATCCAGCGTGGAAATTTTGATAGGGTTTTTGCTGACCGTATAAGTCATCTTACTATATTCTGCTATTAGTCAGTGGGCCTCTCTTTGCTAAATATCTAGTTCATTCTTACGTTTGTCTTTTCTTCTTACCTCACCATTATTATTTGTTGGGGGCTTGTATCCAACTTTTGGGGTCTTTTCTCTGGAGGCAAGAAAGGTCTATCTTTTCCCTTCTAGGGTTAGTTAGTTCTCCGGCTGGCACGAGACGTCTAGAACCAACGTAGGCACGTTCTCCGGCTGCTGCTATTTGTGGTGCTAGGATTAGCTATACGGTCAGCCCAGTTACCACTGCCCTATGAGCTGGTTTTTTGTGTTTGCAGACTTGGTATTTACTTTTGAGACCCTCTGCCATTGGGGTCATAACAGAATGCCAGGCCAAAATTGAATGTTTAATGCATTGCAGAAGTGGGATAATAAGAAAGGAAATTCTGAGGTTTTTTTTTTTTCCTCTCTTTCTTCCTCCCCTTTACCTCTGAGTGGCTTGAGCTTGCTGCAGACATGAATGTCCAGACCTTGATTACAAGTGTAGATCAGCTTGCTGCTCGTGTGCAGGGCATACAAGATTTTGTTACCAGTAGTCCAATGTCTGAACCTAAAATACCTATTCCTGAACTGTTCTGTGGAGACCGATTTAAGTTTAGGAATTTCAGGAATAATTGTAAATTGTTTCTATCTCTGAGACCCCGTTCATCTGGAGACTCAGCTCAGCAAGTTAAAATTGTTATCTCTTTCTTACGGGGCGACCCTCAGTATTGGGCTTTCTCGCTAGCGCCAGGAGATCCGGCATTGGCAAATATTGATGCGTTTTTTCTGGCGCTCGGATTGCTTTACGAGGAACCCAATCTTGAAATTCAGGCAGAAAAAGCCTTGCTGGCTATTTCTCAGGGCCAGGATGAAGCTGAAGTGTATTGCCAAAAATTTCGGAAATGGTCCGTGCTTACTCAGTGGAATGAGTGTGCTCTGGCCACAAATTTCAGAAATGGCCTTTCTGAAGCCATTAAGAATGTGATGGTGGGTTTCTCCATTCCTACAAGTCTGAATGATTCCATGGCGCTGGCTATTCAAATTGACCGGTGTTTGCGGGAGCGCAAATCTGCTAATCCTCTGGTGGTGTTGTCTGAACAAACACCTGATTTAATGCAATGTGGTAGAATTCAGACTAGAAATGAACGGAAAAATCATAGACGTCAGAATGGGTTGTGTTTTTACTGTGGTGATTCTACACATGTTATATCAGCATGCTCTAAACGCCTAACAGGGTTGTTAGTCCTGTCGCCATTGGTAATTTGCAACCTAAATTTATTTTGTCTGTGACTTTAATTTGCTCATTGTCCTCCTACCCTGTTATGGCGTTTGTGGATTCAGGTGCTGCCCTGAGTCTTATGGATCTGTCATTTGCCAAGCGCTGTGGTTTTGTTCTTGAGCCGTTGGTAAATCCTATCCCTCTTAGAGGTATTGATGCTACGCCATTGGCGTTAAATAAACCGCAGTTTTGGACACAGGTAACCATGTGCATGACTCCTGAACATCGGGAGGTGATTCGTTTTCTTGTTCTGCATAAAATGCATGATTTGGTCGCTTTGGGTCTGCCATGGTTACAGACCCATAATCCAGTCTTGGATTGGAAGGCAATGTCTGTGTCAAGTTGGGGCTGTCAGGGAATTCATGGTGATTCCCCGCCGGTGTCTATTGCTTCCTCTACTCCTTCGGAAGTTCCTGAGTATTTGTCTGATTATCAGGATGTATTCAGCGAGTACAGGTCCAGTGCTCTGCCTCCTCATAGGGACTGTGACTGCGCTATAGATTTGATTCCAGGTAGTAAATTTCCTAAGGGAAGATTATTTAATCTGTCTGTACCTGAGCATACCGCAATGCGTTCGTATATCAAGGAATCTCTGGAGAAGGGGCATATCCGTCCATCCTCTTCCCCTCTTGGTGCGGGATTCTTTTTTGTGGCCAAGAAGGACGGATCTTTGAGACCTTGTATTGACTATCGGCTTCTGAATAAAATCACTGTTAAATTTCAGTATCCTTTGCCTCTGTTGTCGGACTTGTTTGCCCGGATTAAAGGTGCCAAGTGGTTCACCAAGATAGATCTTCGTGGTGCGTACAACCTTGTGCGCATTAAGCAAGGAGATGAATGGAAAACTGCATTTAATACGCCCGAAGGTCATTTTGAGTACTTGGTGATGCCTTTTGGGCTCTCTAATGCTCCTTCAGTGTTTCAGTCCTTTATGCATGATATTTTCCGGAAGTATCTGGATAAATTTATGATTGTTTATCTGGATGATATTCTGGTTTTTTCTGATGATTGGGACTCGCATGTAGAGCAGGTCAGGATGGTGTTTCAGGTTTTGCGTGAGAATGCTTTGTTTGTTAAGGGCTCAAAGTGTCTCTTTGGAGTACAGAAGGTTCCCTTTTTGGGTTTTATTTTTTCCCCTTCTGCGGTGGAGATGGACCCAGTCAAGGTCCGGGCTATTCATGATTGGACTCAACCCACGTCAGTTAAGAGTCTTCAGAAGTTCTTGGGTTTTGCTAACTTCTACCGTCGTTTTATCGCTAACTTTTCTAGCGTTGTTAAACCTTTGACGGATATGACCAAGAAACGTTCAGATGTTTCTAACTGGGCTCCTGCAGCCGTGGAAGCTTTCCAAGAGTTGAAGCGCCGGTTTACTTCGGCGCCTGTTTTGTGCCAGCCTGATGTCTCACTTCCCTTTCAGGTTGAAGTGGATGCTTCTGAGATTGGGGCAGGGGCCGTTTTGTCGCAGAGAGGCCCTGGTTGCTCTGTAATGAGACCATGTGCTTTTTTCTCTAGGAAGTTTTCGCCTGCTGAGCGGAATTATGATGTTGGCAATCGGGAGTTGTTGGCCATGAAGTGGGCATTTGAGGAATGGCGTCATTGTCTCGAGGGTGCTAAGCATCGTGTGGTGGTCTTGACTGATCACAAAAATCTGATGTATCTCGAGTCTGCTAAACGCCTGAATCCTAGACAGGCCCGTTGGTCATTGTTTTTCTCCCGTTTTGACTTTGTGGTCTCGTATTTACCAGGTTCAAAGAATGTGAAGGCTGATGCTCTTTCAAGGAGCTTTGTGCCTGACTCTCCTGGAGTCGCAGAACCAGTTGGTATTCTTAAAGAGGGAGTTATTTTGTCAGCCATTTCTCCGGATTTGCGACGTGTGTTGCAGAGATTTCAGGCTGGTAGACCTGACTCTTGTCCACCTGACAGACTGTTTGTTCCTGATAAGTGGACCAGCAGAGTCATTTCCGAGGTTCATTCCTCGGTGTTGGCAGGGCATCCGGGAATTTTTGGCACCAGAGATTTGGTGGCTAGGTCCTTTTGGTGGCCTTCCTTGTCACGGGATGTGTGGTCTTTTGTGCAGTCCTGTGGAACTTGTGCTCGAGCTAAGCCTTGCTGTTCTCGTGCCAGTGGGTTGCTCTTGCCCTTGCCTGTCCCAAAGAGGCCTTGGACACACATTTCCATGGATTTCATTTCAGATCTTCCGGTGTCTCAGGGCATGTCTGTCATCTGGGTGATATGTGATCGCTTTTCCAAGATGGTCCATTTGGTATCTTTGCCTAAGCTGCCTTCCTCTTCCGATCTGGTTCCTTTGTTCTTTCAGAATGTGGTTCGTTTACACGGCATTCCTGAGAATATTGTGTCTGACAGAGGATCCCAGTTTGTTTCCAGGTTCTGGCGATCCCTTTGTGCTAAGATGGGCATTGATTTGTCGTTTTCGTCTGCCTTTCATCCTCAGACTAATGGACAAACGGAGCGAACTAATCAGACTCTGGAGGCTTATTTGAGGTGTTTTGTTTCTGCTGATCAGGATGATTGGGTGACCTTCTTGCCGTTGGCTGAGTTTGCCCTTAATAATCGGGCTAGTTCCGCTACTTTGGTTTCGCCATTTTTCTGCAACTCTGGTTTCCATCCTCGTTTTTCCTCGGGACATGTGGAGCCTTCTGACTGTCCTGGGGTAGATTCCGTGGTGGATAGGTTGCAGCAGATTTGGAATCATGTGGTGGACAACTTAAAGTTGTCACAGGAAAAGGCTCAGCGTTTTGCCAACCGCCGCCGCGGTGTGGGTCCCCGACTTCGTGTTGGGGATTTGGTATGGCTGTCTTCTCGATTTGTTCCTATGAAGGTCTCCTCTCCTAAATTTAAGCCTCGCTTCATCGGTCCTTACAAGATATTGGAAATCCTTAATCCTGTGTCCTTTCGCTTGGATCTTCCGGTGTCGTTTGCCATTCACAACGTGTTCCATAGGTCTTTGTTGCGGCGGTACGTTGTACCTGTGGTTCCTTCTGTTGAGCCTCCTGCTCCGGTGTTGGTTGAGGGCGAGTTGGAGTATGTGGTTGAGAAGATCTTGGATTCTCATCTCTCCAGGCGGAGGCTTCAGTATCTGGTCAAGTGAAAGGGCTATGGTCAGGAGGATAATTCCTGGGTGGTTGCCTCTGATGTGCATGCGGCCGATTTAGTTCGTGCCTTTCACGCTGCTCATCCTGATCACCCTGGTGGTCTTGGTGAGGGTTCGGTGACCCCTCCTTAAAGGGGGGGTACTGTTGTGAATTAGACTTTTTTGGCTCCCTCTTGTGGTCACTAGTGATATGACTCTGGGATTGTCTTTCCTCAGTTTGGCACCCACCTGGGTCGTTAGTCCAGGGGTGTTGCTATATAAACTTCCTGAATTCTCAGTCTGGTGCCTGGCATCGTTGTAATCAGTTCCTTTCTGTTTGCTCCTGTCTGCTGGTCCTGGATCTTGCAAAATTAAGCTAAGTCCTGCTTCTTTGTTTTTTGTTTTTTTGCATTGCTCTTATTTTTTGTCCAGCTTGTACTAAATGTGATTCCTGATTTTGCTGGAAGCTCTAGGGGGCTGGTATTCTCCCCCCGGGCCATTAGACGGTTCGGGGGTTCTTGAATATCCAGCGTGGAAATTTTGATAGGGTTTTTGCTGACCGTATAAGTCATCTTACCATATTCTGCTATTAGTCAGTGGGCCTCTCTTTGCTAAATATCTAGTTCATTCTTACGTTTGTCTTTTCTTCTTACCTCACCGTTATTATTTGTTGGGGGCTTGTATCCAACTTTTGGGGTCTTTTCTCTGGAGGCAAGAAAGGTCTATCTTTTCCCTTCTAGGGTTAGTTAGTTCTCCGGCTGGCGCGAGACGTCTAGAACCAACGTAGGCACGTTCCCCGGCTGCTGCTATTTGTGGTGCTAGGATTAGCTATACGGTCAGCCCAGTTACCACTGCCCTATGAGCTGGTTTTTTGTGTTTGCAGATTGGTATTTACTTTTGAGACCCTCTGCCATTGGGGTCATAACACATCCCCCTCTGCTTCTGAGCTACTGGCAGCGGCACCCTGTTCCCCCAATGGCTGCCAATCTGGGTCAACAACCGGGTCATCTATCACCTCTTCTTCAATGTCATGTGCACCTTCCTCTGTGTCACTGTGTAAGGTGCTATAGAGTTTGGGACGGGGCACCATAGTCTCATCAGGGTCAGATTCTGGCTCAGTACACTGCGAGGGCAATGTAGTGATCTGAGTCAATGGAACAGCATAATAATCTAGCTGTGGCTGTGCATCAGTGCACTCCATGTCCGATTCATCTTGTAATGGGCAGTTAACAATTTCCCTTTCTAACCCAGGCACGGCATGTGTAAAGAGCTCCATGGAGTAACCTGTAGTGTAGCCTGACGCATCCTTCACTTTTGGTTTGGGTGAAGGACACAAGGAAATGTCTTGTTCCTGACCGGGAACATCCACTGACGACTCGCTGCTTTTATATTTAGAACTTTCTGAAGAGGAGGCGAAAGAGCTAGAGGCTGAGTCAGCAAGGAAAGCCAAAACTTTTACCTGCTGCTCCAGCTTTAAAAGCTGTTTTTCTACTACCAGATAAGGGAGCCTTCAAGGCCTTGTGTAGCCAGACGATGATGCTGGCTCAACACCTCCAGCCTTAGGTGCTATTGTGCTTTTGCCACTACCATCAGATGCACCACCACCACAATCAGTACCAGCTGGCAACCTACGCCCACGGGCTCTTCCACCAGACTTCCTCATTTTTTGGAAAATCTAACCAAAATAACAACCGTTATATGGTACTGTAAAACAAGGTAGAAGGTGTATATAAACTTGTTGAGAATTTAAATCTCCCTTTTTTTTTGGAGACTGAACCAAAACTCAGGACCAGTGTATAAAACAACACAATGTGAGTGGCAGCAAGTGGCTGGCTGATATATGACAAACTAACAGGACTGAAATATATCCACTTTGTGAGAATTTGAATCTCCCTTTTTTGGGGGGGAGACTGAAACAAAACTCAGGCCCAGTGTAGAAAACAACGCAATGTGAGTGGCAGCAAGTGGCTGGCTGATATACGACAAACTAACAGGACTGAAATATATCCACTTTGTGAGAATTTGAATCTCCCTTTTTTGGGGGGAAGACTGAACCAAAACTCAGGCCCAGTGTATAAAACAACGCAATGTAAGCGGCAGCAAGTGGCTGGAAGATATATGAAAAAAATACAAGGACTGTAGTACAATTTCAATCTCCCTACAATAATCTCAAGACAAGTATTTCAGCAATAAAAATGACTGCTGCACACAAAAGTGTGGACAAATAAACAAGATAACTGTGCAGAAAGGAGCAACAGGATTTTTGCTTTTAAAAAAGCAGTTGGTTTGCACAGCAGCTTGCAAACAGCAATGCAGCTATCAGGGAGCCTTATAAGGCAGCCTAATAAGCTACAGAGTTGATGCACAAAAATATAGCCTCCACTGTCCCTGCAAAAAAAAGGTGGTGTTGGACAGTGGAAATCGCTACAGCACAAGCAGTTTGGGGGTTAATCTTCCCTCCCTAACTATATCCCTTCTTCTGATGAAGCTGCAGCAATCTCTCCCTATGCTACGATCGGCAGAAGTAAGATGGCGGTCGGCATGCATGCCCCTTTATAGCCCCTGTGACGCTGCAGAAAGCAAGCCAATCACTGTCATGCCCTTCTCTAAGATGGTGGGGACCGAGACCTATGTCATCACGCTGCCCACACTCTGCGTTCTCCTTCATTGGCTGAAAAATGGCGCTGAAAGCGTCATACGAAATGCGACTTTGGCGCGCTGATCGCCGACCGCATGGCCGATCCCACACTAGGATCGGGTCGGGTTTCATGAAACCCGACTTTGCCGAAAGTCGGCGATTTTTGAATTTGTCCGATCCGATTCGCTCAACCCTAACCACTACTCCTGGTTGAAGAATGGAGGGGGGAGGTTCTGGAAGGGACACAGAATCAAAGCTTTGGGATAAAGCATCAGCCTTAATATTTTTAGATCCAGGGCAGAATGTGATGGTAAATTGAAAACGAGAGAAAAAATGTGCCCAACGAGCCTGTCTGGGGGTCAATCTCTTGGCAGACTTGATAAAGGCCAAATTTTTATGATCAGTGATAACTCTAATGGGTGGACGGCCCCCTCCTGGAAATGCCTCCATTCTTCAAAAGCCAACTTAACCGCCAACAATTGCCTATTGCCAACATCATAATTTCTCTTGGCCGGAGAGAATTTTTCTAGAAAAGAAGGCGCACGGCTTCAGATTAGTGAGTGTGGAAGGACTCTAAGACAAAACTGCCCCCACCCCCACCTCAGAAGCGTCAACCTCCACAATAAAGGGTCTTGACGGATCGGGTTGTACCAACACAGGAGCTGAAGTAAAACTTATTTTAGTGTCAGGAAAGAATTTTTAGCAGCCACGGACCAATTTTTCACATCAGCCCCCTTGAGGGTGAGATCCGTCAAAGGCTGTACCACCTGTGAAAAACCCTTAATGAACTTCCTATAGAAGTTAGCAAAGCCCAAAAATCACTGCAACCCCTTCAAGTCATGAGGCTGCACCCAATCCGTAATGGCTCGGACCTTTTCAGGATCCATGCAGAATCCCTCCTCTGACACAATTAAACCCAGAAGAAGCAGTTCTTGTACAAAAAAATGAACATTTTTCCAGTTTAGCATATTAATCATTCTCCCTGAGTCTCCTAAGAACCATACGTAGATGGTGCAAGTGGGTTTGACTGTCCACTGAGTACACTAAAATGTAATCCAAGTAGATGACAACATAACACCCAATTAGATCAAAGAAAATCACATTGATGAAATTTTAAAAACGGCAGAAGCGTTAGTGAGACCAAAAAGCATAACCAAGTTTTCAAACAGCCTCTCAGTCGTCAGGAATGCTGTTTTCCATTCATCCCCTTCCCAGACCCTTATAAGGTTATAAGCCCGTCGTAAATCAAGCTTAGAGAACCATTTGGCCCCCATGAGTTGGTTTCATAAATCGGGGATCAGGGGAAGAGGGTACGTGTTTTTACTGTAATTTTGTTCAGTTGCTGAAAGTCGAGGTACGGCCACAAACCACTATCTTTCTTTTCTGCAGAAAAGACCCCACTGCTATGGGTGAAATAGAAGGTCGAATATGCCCCTTGTGGAGACTCTCTGCTATGTACTCCTTCATGGCTTGATGTTCAGGCCCGGACAAATTAAACAGGCGAGCCTTGGGTAACTTGGCTCCCTGAACTAAATCAATAGCACAATCAAAAGGTCTATGTGGCGGAAGCTCCTCAGCCTCGCTTTCGGAAAACACATCTTCAAAGTCTTTCAATTATTACGGAATACCCTCCAGACCGACAGATGACACAGACACAGATTTTACAAGGGTGACAAGAGATACCGGGTTACAACATATACTGTTATCCTTACATCCCCACTGAGTGATCTCCCTGTCACCCAATCAATGACAGGATTATAGCATTGAAGCCAAGGCATTCCTAGTACCAGTCCAGCAGGCAAATTATCTAAAACAAAGAAAAGAAACAAATTCCGTCCCGGTTAAGAGGAGACGAGTCAATAGACACAATTTTAGCTGGATCCCTAAGCCTGACTGTCCCTATCTTATTATGAGTCACCACCCAGGCATCGATCAGGTTAATGGTAGAACTGTAGTCAACAAAGGTGGTGGTAATGACAGGACTGCCAGCAAATTCCAATTCCACCTGAAGCAAAATTTTAGCAAGTGAGGAAAAATTTACCTAGTAGTCTGGGTAACTTCCTTGATCATAACCCAGACTTAGGCATTTCCCAACGGCTTAGCAGAAGAAGGGCAGGAGGGACAGTCCCTCTTCCTATGTCCAGAGGCTCCACAGTAAAAACATAGTTGGTTGTCTCTGCGGTGTCTTCTCTCTCCTTCCATCATCGAGATTTCCCAACCTCCATGGGCTCAGAGATGGACACAGTGTCACATAGATTGAAGGTTGAAGTATAATGGAGACTCCTGTCACATCATTTCCCTGGCATGGAGTCTCCGGTGCATTCGGACCGCCTGCGTCATTGTGTCATCCAGGGATCCAGGGTATCAGGGTGGATGTAATGCCAGAGGGTCCTGCAAATGGTCAGACAGGCCCCTGCGGAACAACCCCCTCAGAGAAGTGTCGTTCCAGGATACTTCAGCAGCTCAGCATCTAAACTCTGAGCAGAACCATTCAGCTGAGTGCCCCCCCTGTGTCACACTCGTCACTTTGTCCTCTGCCAGATGCACTCTATCAGGCTTATCATAAATGTGCCCCAAAGCCTCAATGAACAGGCTCACTGACATACAGTATGTTCAGAAGCAGAGGAGGAGAGAGAAAGCCCATGCCTGTGGAGCCTCCCTTAACAAGGACATAATGATCCCCACCCTCTGCCTGTCATTATCAGAAGCACGGGGAAGTAACTCAAAAAACAACTTGCATCCCTCTTTAAAAACCCTAAACAATTTTTTATCCCTGGAAAAATTGTCAGGTAACTTTACCAGTGGTTTGGGGTCCATTAGGGATATATCATTTGGGCCCCCAACCCAAGTCCCCAATTGAACAGGACCCTGTAGAGCACCCACCACATCTCCCTGCACCTGCTGGTGCAAGTGAACCAGGGCTTGCTGCTCCATGGACAGCTTCTGCATAAATTGGGAGAGCTCATTAACCTGCTCCGTGAGAGCCCGTACCGTATCCATAATGAACTTTCCACCTATTTGGAAGAGACTGTAAGGTCAGCTATAATGCCAAGGCTCCCAGGTGTAATTACTGCTGAGAGGCTACTCGCTGCAGTAAGGGAGCCCAGAGCAGAACAGCGGAGAACTCTCCGGGTAGCAAGCAGGACCTAAACCATGTGACCGAGGGGGAGTGGCAGGGGTGGAGCCAGGCACTGGGGTGCAGGGAAGCATATGGCGCCGGAGAGTTGTCAAACGAGCCGAGGTCATTAACCAGGGGATAAGCGAGGTACCGTAGGGTGAGACAGGAGGATAGTCAGGTGGAAGCCGGAGGTAGAAAGCCGAGTAAGCGAATGGATAGAAACACAAGCAGGGAAGCCAAGAGCATCAAACAGATCAGATAAAGCACGGAGAGCAAACAAGCAACTCAGAATACACAGGGACACCAGGGGGTTAGACAAACAGCCAGAAGGAACCTATAACTAACAGAGAATCCTTGTCCAGCTTGGGTATAAATATCCCTTCCAGATCCAGAAGAAGGCCACAACAATTAAAACTGAGAGGGCAGGGCATTAACCCCGTCCAAACCATGACATCACTACTGTAAGTTACAGTTCCTTGTGAAAGTATTCGGCCCCCTGGAACTTTTCAACCTTTTCCCACATACATGCTTTACACATACTGATATCAATTGTAAATTTTTAGTGAAGAATCAACAACAAGTGGAACACAATTGTGAAGTTGAACGAAATGTATTGGTTATTTTAAATTTTTGTGGAAATTCAAAAACTGAAAAGTAGGGAGTCCTTGCTTGGGTACAACCTACTAATCTTAAAGCTTTACAGAGGTTCTTAGGTTTTGCTGATTATTATCGTAAGTTCATTAAGAACTTCTCAGTCATAGTCAAACCAATTACTGATATGATCAAAAAGGGTTCTTACTTTTCCTCTTGGTCTATTGAGGCTGTTGAAGCTTTTGCTGCTCTCAAGACAGCCTTTACTAAAGCTCCTGTCCTCACTCAACCCGATGTTGATTTGCCTTTTTGTGTTTGAGGTAGACGCCTCTTCTATGTCAATGGGTGCTGTTCTTTCACAGAACATGGATGGTTACTTTCCTCCTTGTGCTTTTTTTCCTTTGGAGGAATGGAGGCATTGGTTGGAAGGGGCTAGGCATAGAGTAACAGCCTTTACTGATCACGAAAATGTACTGTATGTTGACGCCACTAAGTGCTTGAATACTAGACAGGCCGGGTAGGCCCTCTTTTTCGCTTGGTGTGATTTCTCTGTGACATATCTTCCTGGTTTTAAGAATGTTAAAGTTGATGCTTTATCATGTAGTTTGTTCCAGAGTTGAGGGATAAAAATCCAGTCAAAATTCTTAGTGAAGGGGTGGTGGTGGGTGCTTGAGGGATTGATCTCAGACAACGCATTGTGGAAGCTCAGGTTGGTGCACCAGAAAGCTTGTCACACGGCAAGCTTTTGGTGCAGTTCTCACTTCCCACTGATCTTAACGAAGTGAATGATTCTATGTTGGCTGGACATCCTGTTTCCTCTGCCACCTGGAGAGTGGTTTCCTGGACCTTTTGGTGGCAGAGTGGTTTGAAAGGATATTGATGAGTATGTCCATAAGTGCAGAGTCTAAAGCTCCTTGACAGGCCTCGACAGGGTTCGTTATGCCTAACGAGCATAAGACTCATTTGTCCATGGATTTCTTTACAGAATTGCCTAATTCTAATGATATTACTGAAGTAAGGATGGCGGTGTACCATTTCAGCAAGATGGTTCACTTGGTTCCTCTACTAAAAAATAAAATTGCCTACAGCTACCTATTTTCCCAAGTGAGTTGCTACACTATCATAACAGCCAGACACTGATCTGCATGAGAACCTGCCTACAGATCCAGAGCAGAAGCCGTAAGATTGCCAGCAAGAGCGGTTTTGACCACTCTGAACAGGTAGAAGTAATTAGCGGGCATAACAGGCACATAGGTAGCAATTACCTACCTGCCTGTTTGTTCTTAGGCCCACAGTTTTAAAAAAAATATAGTCCTGGATAACCCTTTTAATTGCCCATTCACATATAAAAAATGTGGTTTGTAGAGAGCAAGGTATTATTCTATTCAACTTTCTATCACCTGTGTGCTGCCCATGTAGATGGCTTAGGAGTATTGATCCTACTGACAGATTCCCTTTAAATAATGACAACTTTGTACTGACTGCAATTTTATATGAGTTTACATGTAATTTAGACTAATTCTGAATATAACCATATCCTCAAATTAAGAGGGTGTGCACACTTATGTAATCACATTATTTTAATGTTATCTTCATTTTCTCCTTCAAAATGATTTAAATTTGTTCCTAAATGGATTTGTGAAGCGTATGGGTGACATTAACCCCTTCCTGACATCTGACGTACTATCCCGTCGAGGTGGGGTGGGCCCGTATGACCACCGATGGGATAGTACGTCATACGCGATTGGCCGCGCTCACGGGGGGAGCGCGGCCGATCGCGGCTGGGTGTCAGCTGCATATCTCAGCTGACATCCGGCACTATGTGCCAGGAGCGGTCACGGACCGCCCCCGGCACATTAACCCCCGGCACACCGCGATCAAACATGATCGCGGTGTACCGGCGGTATAGGGAAGCATCGTGCAGGGAGGGGGCTCCCTGCGGGCTTCCCTGAGACCCTCGGAGCAACGCGATGTGATCGCGTTGCTCCGAGGGTCTCCTACCTCCCTCCTCGCCGCAGGTCCCGGATCCAAGATGGCCGCGGCATCCGGTTCCTGCAGGGAGGGAGGTGGCTTACTGAGTGCCTGCTCAGAGCAGACACTTGGTAAGCCTGCAGCCCTGCACAGCAGATCGCAGATCTGGCAGAGTGCTGTGCACACTGCCAGATCAGTGATCTGTGATGTCCCCCCTGGGACAAAGTAAAAAAGTTTAAAAAAAATTCCCCACATGTGTAAAAAAAATAAATAAAAAAAATATCCTAAATAAAGAAAAAAATATATATATATTACTCCCATAAATACATTTCTTTTGCTAAATAAAATTAAAAAAACAATAAAAGTACACATATTTAGTATCGCCGCGTCCGTAATGACCCAACCTATAAAACTGCCCCACTAGTTAACCCCTTCAGTAAACACCGTAAAAAAAAAAAAAAAAACCAGGCAAAAAACAACGCTTTATTATCATACCGCTGAACAAAAAGTGGAATAACACGCGATCAAAAAGACTGACATAAATATCCATGGTACCGCTGAAAACGTCATCTTGTCCCGCAAAAAACGAGCTGCCATACAGCATCATCAGCAAAAAAATAAAAAAGTTATAGTCCTGAGAATAAAGCGATACCAAAATAATTATTTTTTCTATAAAATAGTTTTATCGTCTAAAAGCGCCAAAACATAAAAAAATGATATAAATGAGATATCGCTGTAATCGTACTGACCCGACGAATAAAACTGCTTTATCAATTTTACCAAACGCGGAACGGTATAAACGCCTCCCCCAAAAGAAATTCATGAATACCTGGTTTTTGATCACTCTGCCTCACAAAAATCGGAATAAAAAGCGATCAAAAAATGTCACGTGTCCGAAAATGTTACCAATAAAAACGTCAACTCGTCCCACAAAAAACAAGATCTCACATGACTCTGTGGACTCAAATATGGAAAAATTACAGCTCTCAAAATGTGGTAACGCAAAAAATATTTTTTGCAATGAAAAGCGTCTTTCAGTGTGTGACGGCTGCCAATCATAAAAACCCACTAAAAAACCCGCTATAAAAGTAAATCAAACCCCCCTTCATCACCCCCTTAGTTAGGGAAAAATTAAAAAATTAAAAAATGTATTTATTTCCATTTTCCCATTAGGGTTAGGGTTAGGGCTAGAGTTAGGACTAGAGTTAGGACTAGAGTTAGGGCTAGAGTTAGGGCTAGGGTTAGGGTTAGGGCAAGGGCTAGGGTTAGGGTTAGGGCTAGGGTTGGGTCTAGGGTTAGGGCTAGGGTTAGGGCTAGGGTTGGGGCTAGGGTTAGGGCTAGGGTTAGGGCTAGGGTTAGGGCTAGCGTTACGGCTAGTGTTACGGCTAGTGATAGAGCTAGGGTTATTGCTAGCGTTAGGGCTAGGGTTGGGGCTACAGTTAGGGTTGGGGCTAAAGATAGGGTTAGGGTTTGGATTACATTTACGGTTGGGAATAGGGTTGGGTGTGTCTGGGTTAGAGGAGTGGTTAGGGTTACTGTTGGGATTAGGGTAAGGGGTGTGTTTGGATTAGGGTTTCAGTTATAATTGGGGGGTTTCCACTGTTTAGGCACATCAGGGGCTCTCCAAACGGGACATGGCATCCGATCTGAATTCCAGCCAATTCTACGTTGAAAAAGGAAAACAGTGCTCCTTCCCTTCAGAGCTCCCCCGTGTGCCCAAACAGGGGTTTACCCCAACATATGGGGAATCAGCGTACTCAGGACAAATTGGACATCATCTTTTGGGGTCCAAGTTCTCTTGCTACCCTTGGGAAAATACAAAACTGGGGGCCAAAAAATAAGTTTTGTGGGAAAAAAAAGATTTTTTATTTTCACGGCTCTGCGTTGTAAACTGTAGTGAAACACTTGGGGGTTCAAAGTTCTCACAACACATCTAGATAAGTTCCTTGGGGGGTCTAGTTTCCGATATGGGGTCACTTGTGGGGGGTTTGTACTGTTTGGGTACATCAGGGGCTCTGCAAATGCAACGAGACGCCTGCAGACCAATCCATTTTAGTCTGCATTCCAAATGGCGCTCCTTCCCTTCCGAGCTCTGTCATGCGCCCAAACAGTGGTTCCCCCCCACATATGGGGTATCAGCGTACTCAGGACAAATTGGTCAACAACTTTTGCGGTCCAATTTATCCTGATACCCTTGTGAAAATACAAAACTGGGGGCTAAAAATCATTTTTGTGAAAAAAAAAAGAATTTTTATTTTCACGGCTCTGCGTTATAAATTGTAGTGAAACACTTGGGGGTTCAAAGTTCTCACAACACATCTAGATAAGTTCCTTGGGGGGTCTAGTTTCCAATATGGGGTCACTTGTGGGGGGTTTGTACTGTTTGGGTACATCAAGGGCTCTGCAAATGCAACGTGACGCCTGCAGACCAATCCATTTAAGTCTGCATTCCAAATGGCGCTCCTTCCCTTCTGAGCTCTGTCATGCGCCCAAACAGTGGTTCCCCCCCACATATGGGGTATCAGCGTACTCAGGACAAACTGGACAACAACTTTTGGGGTCCAATTTATCCTGATACCCTTGTGAAAATACAAAACTGGGGGCTAAAAATCATTTTTGTGAAAAAAAAAAAGAATTTTTATTTTCACGGCTCTGCGTTATAAACTGTAGTGAAACACTTGGGGGTTCAAAGCTCTCAAAACACATCTAGATAAGTTCCTTAGAGGGTCTACTTTCCAAAATGTGTCACTTGTGGGGTTTTTTAATGTTTAGGCACATCAGGGGCTCTCCAAACGCAACATGGCATCCCATCTTAATTCCAGTCAATTTTGCATTGAAAAGTAAAATAGCGCTCCTTCCCTTCCGAGCTCTGCTATGCGCCCAAACAGTGGTTTACCCCCACATATGGGGTATCGTCGTACTCAGGACAAATTGCACAACAACGTTTGTGGTCTAATTTCTTCTCTTACCCTTGGGGAAATAAAAAAATGGGGGCGAAAAGATCATTTTTGTGAAAAAATATGATTTTTTATTTTTACGGCTCTGCATTATAAACTTCTGTGAAGCACTTGTTGGGTCAAAGTGCTCAACACACATCTAGATAAGTTCCTTAAGGGGTCTACTTTCCAAAATGATGTCACTTGTACAGTGTTTCAATGTTTAGGCACATCAGGGGCTCTCCAAATGCAACATGGCATCCCATCTCAATTCCAGTCAATTTTGCATTGAAAAGTCAAATGGCGCTCCTTTCCTTCCGAGCTCTGCCATGCGCCCAAACAGTGGTTTACCCCCACATATGGGGTATCAGCGTACTCAGGACAAATTTTAAAACAAATTTTGGGGTCTATTTTCTCCTGTTACCCTTGGTAAAATAAAACAAATTGGAGCTGAAATAAATTTTGTGTGAAAAAAAGTTAAATGTTTATTTTTATTTAAACATTCCAAAAATTCCTGTGAAACACCTGAAGGGTTAATAAACTTTTTGAAAGTGGTTTTGAGTACCTTGAGGGGTGCAGTTTTTAGAATGGTGTCACACTTGGGTATTTTCTATCATATAGACCCCTCAAAATGACTTCAAATGAGATGTGGTCCCTAAAAAAAAATGGTGTTGTAAAAATGAGAAATTGCTGGTCAACTTTTAACCCTTATAACTCCGTCACAAAAAAAAATTTTGGTTCCAAAATTGTGCTGATGTAAAGTAGACATGTGGGAAATGTTACTTATTAAGTATTTTGCGTGACATATGTCTGTGATTTAAGGGCATAAAAATTCAAAGTTGGAAAATTGCGAAATTTTCAAAATTTTTGCCAAATATTCGTTTTTTTCACAAATAAACGCAAGTTATATCGAAGAAATTTTACCACTATCATGAAGTACAATATGTCACGAGAAAACAGTGTCAGAATCGCCAAGATCTGTTGAAGCGTTCCAGAGTTATAACCTCATAAAGGGACAGTGGTCAGAATTGTAAAAATTGGCCCGGTCATTAACGTGCAAACCACCCTTGGGGGTGAAGGGGTTAAGTCAGACCTTAGTACACTATGGACGACGATCACATCGCATTGCTCGGTCTGGCCGGTGGCTTTCCTGACACATGCGTGACAGCCTGTACTTTTATGCAGATGTCACGCTCGGGAAAGGAGAGTCGACGGCCAGACCAAGCATTTCAATGCGATCGTCATCCGTGTTATACTTCTGTTTAACTGAGACCGGAAAGCGGCAAAAGTTCTGAAATAATTTGTCATGGCATAATTTTAACAGTGGTGTATATACTGTACTACAATTCAACATAATTTGGCAAGTAGTTGAACAAAGTTCTATTCCTAAGAAACAATGCTCATTCATCTAAGAAAAAAAGCTGCATTCTGTGCAGTTGCTTTTCCTTAGGGTTAATTTCCAAGTGTTAAATGCAGATGTCTGATATTGGTGCCAGGGCCAATAGGGCCAGTGATGCCCATTCAGTAATTATAGGTCATGCAACCAGCAGAGGCTGCGCACCCCTTAGACCAGAACTGCTCATAACCCCAAAGAATAAATCACTATTGTACCAGCATTCATCTATAAGCTAATATTTAATGTACCCAAAACATAATTATTACAGAAAGGTCAAAAAGGTGATGGACTTGATGAATGGTCTCCTGTTAACAAAGCTCACTTGTACAGTCTTTAGAAGCTTTCTAAAATCTATTTCTCAACTAGGTAATTCATAGAGGATTTTGTAAAAAAATGAACTTTGCTTAATATTGTGAGCCAAGAATCACCACGGCAACAAGATAGATTTATTCAAGCGCTGTTTGTACAGGCTGTAGCTCTCAGTAAATATGCAAGCTTTCCAATCAGTAGGTAACAAATGCAAAATGACTGCACATGCCGTCCCTTCGAAATGCTGCCACACAAACAGAACAAAACCTGCTCTCAGCAGGACAAAAATGAACTTCTACATACAGACGGACGGTGAACACTGTTGCGGAAATGTTTTTCGTATAATGTCCGCCCTTCTTATGTATGCAAATGCTAAAGTAACATAGTTTAGTAAAAAAAAAAAAAGTCGTGAATTCAGTTTGACTTTGTGATATAGTCCCAAGTTCCTAACATACGGTAATTACAAAAAACTACTCCAGTAACAAGTTGTGACAATTACTGGCATGTTCCAAACTTAGCAGGTCTATGTATTCAAATAGAGGGACTCTGTCACCTGAATTTGGAGGGAACAATTTTCAGTCACGTGGGCAGGGTTTTCGGGTGTTTGATTCACCCTTTCCTTACCCGCTGGCTGCATGCTGGCTGCAATATTGGATTGAAGTTCATTCTCTGTCCTCCGTAGTACACGCCTGTGTAAGGCAAGATTGCCTTGCGCAGGCATGTAGTATGGAGGACAGAGAATGAACTTCAATCCAATATTACAGCCAGCATGCAGCCAGCTGGTAAGGAAAGGGTGAATCAAACACCCGAAAACCCCACCCATATGGCTGAAAATTGTTCCCTCCAAATTCAGGTGACAGAGTCCCTTTAACTCCCTCTCACCACAGACAATTTTCATTTTTGCTCTCTTCTTTTTCCTCACCCTTTTTCCAAGAGTCATACATTTTTTACTTTTCTGTCGATATATCCGTGTAATGGCTAATATTTTATTGGATGGGATATAGTTTTAAATGAAAATATTTATTTAACCAAACACTGTACTGAAAAACAGAATAAAAAAGTGGGGTTCACTAAAATTCCGCCATTGTTTTTTAGGGCATTTTTTTTTATTGCGTAAAGGTTAGCAGTGTCATAGTGATAACAAACTTACCGTATATAGTTTTTTTTTTTATTTTAGTGATGAAAATAAGGCCGGCGTCACACTAGCGAGTATTACGGACGTATGAGAGGTGCAGAAAATACGGATTGCATACAGTACAATGATTCTCTATGGCCCAGCTTCTATCTGCCGTATCTTACTAATATACGGTCTTGTACGGCTGTAGATAATCGCAGCATGCTGCGTTTGTCACCGTATTGCGCAAAAAAATCGCCAATGAAAGTCTATGGGGCGAGAAAATTACGGATTACACACGGAACATGCGTGTGACTTGCGAGAAATACGCACCGGTGTTCTCTAGAAAAGCCGGCAATTCAGTTCGGTGTACAGTAAAATCACACTGACAGAATAGAATAGAATAGAATAGGTAGAATAAATGTCTACACATAGAATAGGTGTATATATCTACTATAAAATTGTCTAAGGGTCACTTCCGTCTTTCTGTCCTTCTGTCTGTCACGGATATTCATTGGTCGCGGCCTCTGTCTGTCATGGAATCCAAGTCGCTGATTGGTCGTGGCAAAACCCCCACGACCAATCAGCGACGCGTACAGTCCGGAAGAAAATGGCCGCTCCTTACTCCCCACAGTCACTGCCCGGCGCCCGCATATTCCCCTCCGGTTGCCGCTCACACAGGGTTAATGCCGGCGGTAACGGACCGCGGGTAACGCACTCTGTAACCGCTGCTATTAACCCTGTGTGTCCCCAATTTTTTACTATTGACGCTGCCTATGCGGCATCAATAGTAAAAAAATTTAATGTTAAAAATAATAATAAAAAAAAAAACCTGCTATACTCACCCTCCATAGTCTGCCGAGCCGATCTCACCGGCCGCCATCTTCCGTTCCCGGCGATGTATTGCGAAATTACCCAGAAGAATTAGGGGTCTCGCGAGACCACTAAGTCTTCTGGGTAATTTCGCAATGCTGCATCCTGGGAAAGGAAGATGGCAGCCAGTGCCAGCGGCTCGGCAGAACTTCGGTGGATCCCAAGCGTCGGTAACCGCTTCCTGGATCCAGGCGCCAACGGAAGGTGAGTATATAACTATTTTTTATTTTAATTCTTTTTTTTTTAACAGGGATATCATGCCCACATTGCTATATACGTGGGCTGTGCAATATACTATGTGTGCTGCGCAATATACTAAGTGAGCTGTGCAATATACTACGGGCTGCGCAATATACAACGTGGGCTGCGCAAAATACTACGTGGGCTGCGCAATATACTACGTGGGCTGCGCAATATACTGCGTGGGCTGCGCAATATACAACGTGGGCTGCGCAATATACCACGCGGACTGCGCAATATACTATGTGGGCTGCGCAATGTACAATGTGGGCTGCGCAATCTACAACGTGGGCTGTGCAATGTACAACGTGGGCTGCGCAATGTAAAATGTGGGCTGCGCAATGTACTGCGTGGGCTGCGCAATATACTCCGTGACTGCGCAATATACAACGTGGGCTGCGCAATATACTATGCGGACTGCGCAATATACTACGCGGGCTGCGCAATATACTCCGTGACTGCGCAATATACAACGTGGGCTGCGCAATATACTATGCGGACTGCGCAATATACTACCCAGGCTGCGCAATGTACAACGTGGGCTGCGCAATGTACAACGTGGGCTGCGCAATGTATTGCGTGGGCTGCGCAATGTACTGCGTGGGCTGCACAATGTACTGCATGGGCTGCACAATGTACTGCGTGGGCTGCGCAATGTACTGTGTGGGCTGCACAATGTACTGCGTGGGCTGCGCAATGTACTGCGTGGGCTGCGCAATGTACTGCGTGGGCTGCGCAATGTACTGTGTGGGCTGCACAATGTACTGCGTGGGCTGCACAATGTACTGCGTTGGCTGCGCAATGTACTGCATGGGCTGTGCAATATACTGCGTGGGCTGCGCAACATACTACATGGGCTGTGCTATACACTACGCATACATATTCTAGAATACCCGATGCGT